>NW_026126511.1:3977500-4350000 GCF_943737965.1 Phodopus roborovskii
TGACAGAAATGATGTCTATAATTGCATGTGCATGTGTGTGAGCACACGTGCGCATGCATGCACGCACGCACACACACACACACACACACATACACATACACACACCACACACTCTTTCTTTCTTGAGAGGAGTATGATTAATTACCTAAAAGTAAAATGGAATCATAGAACTTCCAAGCTATTGAGAAGGTTGGAATAGGATAGGAAGGACCTTGAAAAAGAAGTCTGAGTCAAAAAAAATCTATGTGTTCTCTCTCCATGGGTAGTTTAGATAAACAAATTCAATGGCTCTCTAGAAAAGATTTCATACCCCTACAGCTGTGGACATCACAAAAGCTCATAACATGCTCGTGCTAAGCTAATCAGTCAACAAATCCCACCAACCTTCAGAGCAAACAATTTTGCCTTTCCAGCAAGCTTTCTTGAGAGTCTGGAATGTAAGACAATTGAGACATTCTCCTCTGTGAAGGAGCTAAAACAAACTAAGCATCCTTCTCGTGAAAGCAGGAAGAGACTATTTACATGGACACTACAGGCAAGGAAAGGAAACTACCATGTCAGCTTTATCCTTTACCCTACTTTGTAACCTGGAGATTGAAGACAAAAAAATTCAATCCATGATGCAAATAGAATCACAATTCATTAACGCTCCAATTTCTATTACGTGTGCACATGAATCCATTGCTATGCCACAACTCTGGTCCGGTTCTTACAAATTGCCTCCTGTCTTGTTGCTCCTTCTAATTCCTTTACATTCATTCTAGAAGAGTTGCAGACAGACAGATGAAAGATAAATGTGCGTGGCCAACCTACAGTGCCTGGAGTCCTGAGCCGAAGTCCCCTTCCTCTGTTTTATGTGCTTATTTATGCAGTGTGCATGCAGCCATAATGTCACCATGGCCTCCAACCTTGTCTCTTAAATATATTGCCCAGCACAGATAGTCTAGCTTCTTCTCCCCTCAAAGTTACAGGTAGGAGAGAAAATGCCATCTTAAAAGATATGCGGATAATTCTTTTACCCATAGATTTAATGGGGCATTTAGTTAACGTAAGTTCTTTAAACAATTTTGGATTTGTGTTTATTCCAGACTTCTAACATAAGCACTTCCCCAAGGTCGGCTGCAGGCTTATTTATGACGTGAAGAATAAGTTGCTTCTTTAAAAATTATAGTGGGAAAGATATAGTGTAGTAAGCTCAGCTACTGTTTCTGCAAACTGAATTATGGACCCCTTTGTTGTATATTTACTCAGATCAAAATCATCCCCACACTAGCTCTCAGGACCTTGCACTTTTTCTCCGTTGCATTTTTGTCACGTGTATTTGTCATGGTTTTAAAAGGCGAGTCCTGGGTGAATGCGGAGTGTAGTCTGGTATTGTGACTAAATGATGCTTAAGCAGTATGACGATGAGGCATTCATTATGCAAGGTGCTAAGGTAAAGCAGTCAGTGATCTGTGAAGGAAATAGAACCTCATCTCCGCTGTTTCCAAAGTGCTTTCCAAGAGGGATTGTAGCAGTTTACTAAAGGGGGGGGAATATACACTCAAGTAATTTTATAAGACAAAAGGGTGGGAGGTATGTACTCTCTGCACTTAAAAACGTATGAAGTGCACACAGTCTGAGTTTTTCCCAAGTAAAGAGCTCTTGACTAGGTAGAAGAAAAGTTCTTCAAAACACATCAGCCAGAAGCACTGTGCTAAATTGCCCAATTACTCATGCTCTACAGAAACTTTCCAAGTGCAGTCCTTGTTGGATCTGATAGTTTATTTTCTATCGCAAGGGACGACCAAGCAGTTTACTGTCCTTATTGTAGTTCTATGAAAAATGAGTAAGGTCATGAGCTAGATGTGTGTTATCACCACTTACATCGCAAGGGACTAAAGCCAACTCTAATTTTCTTCCTTTATTTGCAAACCAACATGTAGACTCAGGAGAAGAGCCAAGACAGAACTCTCGCACAGGCAAGGCATGGCAGTAAGCCCAAGACCTTGAGTTGGCACTAAAACCAGAGGTGTGGAGTGGGGAGGTGGCCATGAGTGATGTGGGCTGGGAGCTGGGGATGAAGTTCATTATCTGTTTCCCTTTCCATCAGCACAGACAGTGAGAAACTCTGGCATCATGCGTGTCGCCACTAGTAAGTCACTGGGTCTCAGCAGAGAGAAAGAGCAGTAGCGATGCGTATTTTACCAGGACTAAGTGGGCTATCCAAGGAGTTGGGCAAAATGATTATATAACTAGGTTTATTCAAATCCACGGTCTTACACCACACAGTAAGTCCTACACACTAAGCAGAGTGTCTTTTCCATGCTGGGGTTCTTGGGACACACTCACAAGTCCAGAGTAACTGTATAGAGGCCACAATGAGTCTTAGGACTATAACGGACTCCTTACACCCACTCCCTCACTCTGCCCACCCGTGACAGCGTCTCCACTCCGGCTTGACATTTATCCAGACTCAACCTTCCCTTCTTGTGCATTTGGGACTTGTCCTCACAAATGCAGATTGGCATGGTCTCCAATGCTCGAAGACTTCTGTGAGCAGAAACTAAATGCTTAAGTACAGGGCAGCCATCTCAAGGTTTTTAAAGATAAAATACTGATAAATGTTCACTGTAAAGAAGGAGGGACAAATCACAGAGCTTTCGAAACAAAAACAAACATCTGTTCCATCACTGTGACCTCTGGGGCTCAATTTCTTCTGAAGCTGTCTTGGATTTCCTTTTTAATATACACAACCATGGTGGATTCACCTTTTAATCAGAAGTAGGATGTTAGTTGATAGGATAACTATTTGGAATGGAGGTAAGGGTCAGGGCAGACCCGGTAGAGTCCAGTTAAGCTTAAACTTGCTAAGTATCTGAATCTGGGCCTTCAATTCCTAATCTTTAATCCTCTGCCTCCCAAGTGCCAGCATTGTAGGCAATGTATCCTCATGCCCAGCAACACAATGCTATAGATTCCAATCTGTTTAAATTATAGCCAAGCCAATGCTATAGTATCTGTTTTTTTTTTTATTCAAGCATCTATGTAAGATGATTTAAGGTTGACTTATTTAAGAAGTAAATTGAAATAAAAACAAAACACTCCATTGGGTACATGGATTAGCTTTCTAACCTGAGGACTTTTAAATATTTATTGGAGCTGGGTCTATAGCTCAGTGGGTTCTTCCTTTAGGGAATCTTCCTGTTTTTGTTGTCTTAGCCATACCTTCTCTCAAACCCAAGGGTTTCCGCCTGAACGCTTTAATCCACACTTGCGGCCTTTTTCCTCCGCACCCCTGACCTTTCTGTGAAACAAAAGAAACGATTCTTGTTGCTTCTGGAGTTCTACCACCCCAGACAGTCCCTTCTCACTGCCAGCCCCCAGCCCCCACCCTGCAAAAAGCCCCCAGTTCCTCTATGCAGGAATAGTGAAATACTCACCTCCATGTACAGGCTCTTGCACGTGTGTAGTGTGCGCATGAAGACACACAAGCGACTACTTCAGTGGAACTCAGATCCTAGAATAGCTTTTCTTATGATATTATGCTATAAGCTATAAGCTTTGCTTGTGAAACCATGTGCTCAGTTTTAAAAGTCTGAACAATTAAGCACAGGGTGAAAAGGTCGGTATGGAAATGGCATAGATGGAGATGAACCCCAGAGGGTGAGGTCATTTTGCATGAGCAGGAAGTCCCACACAAAGAGCAATCATGGCTACACTGGCCTGCAGTCACAGCTCTGTGAGGCAGAGAGACAGGTTCCCTGGGACTCTCTCCTTAGCTGGTTCAGTAAAGAGATCCTGTCTCCAAAGGGGGGAAAATGAGATAGGGAAGCAAGAAAGCATTCCAATGTCAACCGCTGCACACGCTGACACCCATGTGCAGGAACACACACACATATGTAGACACCAAGGACTCAGGCAGGATGCAAGTATCAGCCCACTGGTTAAACACTCTGTGCTTTACAGCCCATTGTTTTCAAAGAGCTGCCATCGCCTGAGCCTTTGGTAAGGGCTTGCTGCTAAAGGCGTACAGGATGCAAACAATCTTATTGGATTACTTAAAGGCAATGTTTTTCTCTAGGGTGTCAAGTCATGCGCTTAAGGGATGGCCACTGTAAGTGCAAAGCACATGTCATGCCTTGGAACCCTGACCCACATGTTTAGCAAAGCCACTCTTGTCTTCCACTGACAGATTTCACAGGTGTACTGTACCTACATTCCATTTACCCAGACTCCAAGGTTGTTGGCTATGCAAGTTGATCGGCTCTTTCTGACTATAAGCCAGAGGAGGGCCTGGGATGAAACTCACACTTCTCAATATCCCAATTTAGGATTACACACACACACACACACACACACACACACACACACACACACACAATCATGGATACATGTGGTTTGATTAGGGTGGCAATAATTAAAAATGAAATTATATGAATGATCTTAGGGAACACTGATTAGAGCGATTTAATATAGACCTCCATCACCATTCCACTAAAAATACATTTTAGCATGTTGATGATTCAATCGAAGGTTGCTATATTGCAATTCCCAGCTGTACAAAACCCATTCTCAAGCATGATCATTATAATCTCGTGCTTTATTAAACATCTGAAAGGAATGGCATAATGGTCCTTCAAGGACAGCTCTATTAGGAAAAAAATAGAATAATTTACAGCATAATGTGCTTGAAGCACTGTTTAAAATAGTGTTGTCGTAAAGGTGATCAGCACCTGGTTAGTCCCAATGAAAGAGCCTGAGATCTGTCTGGTTGAAGCAATAGCTACACACTCTTCCTGGGCCGTGAAATGAACCAAAGGAATATTCTTCAGTGTTGTATACAGCAGGCTGATGTCATTAGAATGGGAATCCTCAAAACTCGGAAAGTGTATTTATTACCCAGCGTTCTCAAGAGGACAACCAAGAGAATGCGCGTGCATTAAAGAGGGTTTACCAGATGGACTTGGCCAACCAAGATGAGATAATCCAAATATGGCCCCATCGATACTGGGAATGCAAAGAAGACTGGGACATCTCAGTCCACAGAGATAAATACCTGCTAGACACCGACATCCTAGCAGGTCCATGTAGAGAGGGCCACTGTCATGGGGACCACACCAGAAAGCCAAAGGAGATGGGTTCTGCTGTCAGTGGGCAGCGGCAGCGGCCGTGGTACCAGTGCTTACACAGCAAAAAGGAGCAAAGGCAGGCAGGAGGCAAATTTCATCTCAGACATTTTCATAGCGGGGCTGCCCACCAGATGTCCACTCAGAAGGCAGGTAGGTATTCCCCCCTCACTGAGTCTTTTCAGGGAGCACCCTCACAGACACACCCAGAAGTGGTCTCCTAGGTGACTCCAAATGACAATGAAGATCATGGGGAGGTGTCAGTATAGAACACACACACTCACACACACACACACTCTCACATAGACACACACACTCTCACATAGACACACACACACACACACACACACACACACCTAGAGTAGGAAGTAGAAGAACAAGAATAGCAACTTTATTGGCCAATAAAATTCAATTCTTATATTATTAAATAATACAGCTTAAAGTGATTACATAATTCAGGTTGATGCTAGAAGTTATGCCTTCTGAAGTCAAAACATGATTTTAAAAAGCACAAGTCCACGGTTCACTTTGACTTTTAAACAAATGTAGTATCAAGTGTCCACAGTAAGTCTTGCCTCAGAGTTCATTAGTATTCCTCAGCCACGCTTGAGATCACAAGCCAAGTTTTAACAGTTCCCCAAAATGAATAATTAGGCTAACAGAACTAATGAACTAGCATTTCTATGATGACTAAGGATTTGCAAGTGCCTTTCAAATCTGAGAGCTTCTAAACTTTAGGTTGATAATAATCCCCCCCCCTTTTTTTCAGATAAAGGAAAACTGTAATGAGATCAAGCAACTACCCAGAGAGGACAGAGGGTCTCTGTGACTCTGAGATGATTGAAAGCCAAATCTTAAACAGACTCCGGCCTCCTGCCCCTTGCCAGTGCTTACAGTGCTGGCTGGAGTCTGGGTATTATCCCTTGCTTTGTAAATGACCCTGTAAGTTATTTGAGAAAATGCATCATGCTCTTCACCTGCTGTGGGATTTAAGGCAACTTAGCAAATCTCTGTGGACGTTAACTTTTACTCTTAATATCAACACAATAGCGTGCTTCTGCTTGTGTTGGAAAATCAACGAGATACGTGTAAAAGGGACAATTCCAAAAAGTGGCCCTGAGCAGGTTCTGGAAGCAACTATGGGGGCAGACATCTAAACTGGAATATCATTAGAAGTGGGTGATAAGTCACACTTAGAATATACTTATTTTACTAAAATGGACCCTTAAGAGGGGAAAGGTAAAGGGTTTGGGTGAACAGGAAACAAAAAATGGCATTGGGTAGTAGAAAACAGAGATTTAAAAAAAAACCCATCAAACTAGAATACAAAGGGGGAAAAATTAAAAGCAAAATAATGCCTACACATACATAAATGGCTGTGCTGCAAAACTATTCCAGATCACAGCACAGACATCATTGTCCTCACACTTGCGAAGACCATGGAGAGATGGCTTTGCTTGAATGGACGTGGTCAAACAATCCGGGTCAAATTGTCATAAGCATGTGAGGATTTTGTATTGAAAATTCAGTCCCAACAGTTTTCTTCAGCACAGTTCTACTGACTTGGTTTTGTCTGAGTTTGTCCTTTGCTGCCTTGCTCACAAACCACACCACTATTTTGTCATCAGTAACTACCTAGAAAAAAAAATGATTAATTTTTTTTATCATGTTTCTCCTTCCTAACGCCACCCCAATCCTCTCTATTCCCTCCTTACCCAAATTTATGTTATTTCTGGATTTTGCATCTATATGTACATGATTGCTCCTAACAGGTGAACCCTTCTGTGCTGGCTCTGGTTGGAAACAGCTCAGACATGGCTCTATGCTGGCTGTGTGACCTCCCCTTTCTTTAGTACATCTTCATCTGTGAAAATCGGTACAGCAGGATTTACCTGACAGGGTGCTTGTAAGGGTAAATGATTATGCTGGTCGGTTTCTGTGTTTGTTCAATCTACACTTCAGCGGCAGATAGTTCTTAAAAACAGCCTGACCGTTTCTAGACCATCACTGTTGGCAAATCCATCTCAGTGTTAAAGATGGTCTATAAATGACCAGGATTAAGTGTTTCTAAAACATGGATGTGACATTAGACATAGGGTCATATCTTTTCAACACATCCAACAACGGACTTTGCTGTGGCCACTACTGCCAACAAAATCGAGCGCAGCAAAACTACCACGAGCCATTATTATATATCACTAATGTCACTTTTAGCAATGGAAAACTGCTTTTCTGTCATTTTTATGAGCAAATGACTACCTATACCTGGGCCACAGTTACCATTGTTCTCTGCTTTCTTGTAGAAGGGGATGGTCAGGAACACACACAGAGAAGAGTTGTTGTTAGAGTCAAGATGGGAAAAACGGCTCAGCAGTTAAGAGTACTAGCTGCTCGTCTTAGTCAGGGTTTCCAGGGCTCTGATAAAACACCAGGACTACAAGCAACTTGGGAAATGAAGGGTTAATTTCATCCTACAGCTTGTAGTGCATCATCCAGGGAAGTCAGGACAGGACCCTGGAGGCAGGGACTGGTGTAGAGTGCATTGCAGGAAGACTTCTTATTAGCTGGCCCCTCCTGGCTGACTCACTTAGCTTCCTTACATAACCCAGAACCACCTGCCCAAGGATGGCACTAACCCATGTGGGCTAGGCTCACCCCCATCAATCATTGATGCCCACAGGCTTGCCTACAGACCTATCTTATGGAAGCATTTCCCAACCATGGCTCCCTCTTATCAGATGACTCTGCTTGGTGTCAAATTGACAACAGAAACCACCATGAAGGGGTTCTCACAAAGGATCCATTTGGTCCACGTTGCTGCTCAAAACCTACTGTAACTCCTACTCCAGAGGATGCAACATTTTCTCTGGATCCTTGGGCACTGCGTTCTCACGGCGCACACTTACATACATGCTGGCAACACATACACACACAATAGACATAACTAAAATACTTTTAAATATGCCTCACCTTTTCCTGGCTAGTCCAACAAAAACTTCCACAAGGAAGCCATTCTTTCAGAACAAACACCGTTCTCAATTAGCCCCAAAGGCATGCAAAGGCCTTGGATGGCCAGAAGGCGGCATCAGATCCCTGGTGCTGAAGTTGCACAGTTTTGAGCTGCACAGCATGGGTGATGGGAACACAACTTAGATTCTTTGCACAATGAGTAGTAATGGGTACAAAAATCAAAATAAAATATTTTGGGGATTTTTAAGTTAAAGGGGAATTTTAAGTTAAAGAAACAGGTTAGTACATTTATAGACCTATCTACACCTGTAACTAGGGCCCAGGGTGGCATCAAAAAAGCTCTCAAACACAGTGTTGAAATTAGGGGGATAATGTGCTGTTCTGATATGCACATCGGTGTAGGGAAGGCAGTGCAACGTACTAGTGATGATTAATTGCAGTTTTCATAAAGAGAAGAGAGGGTTCGGAGTCTTCTCATCACAAAGAAATGATAAATACCTAAGGTGGCAGGCATACTATTTGTCCCAATTTTACTACTCTAACATTTATACATGAATTGAAATAATACATTTCCCATAAGCAAATATAACTTTTATTATGACACCATCAAAATAAGAATCGACAAACAAATAGACCCTTGAAGACTCTTTGTTCTGAGCCCAATGTTTTCCACAGTGCAGACACATGAAAACTAGGGATATTCTGATATTTTATGAATAGTCAGACACACTCTTTTCTCATAGGAGGGGAAGCCCAGCTGTACCTCTCTCCAGATTTAAGTGTAGCGTTACATAGGGACACATGGCTACTATTGGCTTGGTCAAAAATTTACTTCCATTGTTACCAGAATGGTCCAGGCTCAAGGGGTTTGAATTCTGGAACCCTTGACCTACCTTCCCATTCTCTCTGGGCATGTCCATTTCTCTGATTCATGCACACAACAATTGAGGCACTATGATCTATGATGGTAACCGGAAAGGCTAAGATTTGGAGAAAATAAATTGTCTGAAGCACTTTCTTGCTTTAAATAAAATCTCAGAATTTATTGTCTCTGTCCAGCATTATGGTAAGTGACATCTGGGAAGATTCCAGAATATGATGTCTTCCAACTCTATTCCCAGTTGGATATGCTGTGTTCCATTCAGGACTTGACTTTTATTTTATTATTTAAAAAAAAAAACTGCTTGAAGTGACACTATTAATTCATTTCATTGTATTTTTGACATGCCCACAAATTACAGTTAATAAATTTTCTGATAACAAATTGTTCATAGTGCTCTAGGCTCACATCTCTAATGTAATATGAGAGTCTCAATATAGAAGTGGTGTTTACATCTGCACACAAGTAATTCATACATAATGTAACCACGTTTGCCAACACCAAGAGCAAGCAGTAAACGAGTCCAAGCAACACAAAAGCGATGCTGGAGATTTACCATCCTCGGCCCAGCAAGCCCTGCAGGAAGGCTACAACTCTACTCCCATTAAACATTTCTATATTACTTCACAGTTTTCTTTAGAAATATTTAAATTGAATTTAAAAGGAGACCTTCCCTGAGGGAGTTTGCACTAGGCCCCTATTCCTATAATAGTAAATAACCTGGCTGCTGGTCCTGGGGTGTTCAAGCTGTATGCATGTGTGTTCTATCATTGAGAAATAAATGGCAAGAATACTTAAGGTGTATGAGATGACTCAACTGAGGGATGCTGAGGGAGGGAGGTCTTCCAGCAAGTGTACACCAACTGGTCATCCAATACTAAACGATCAGTCCTGAAAACTTACTTATAGGTAACGTGATATAGACTGAGAAATGTGTATCTATGAATGTGTGTGTATGTGTATGAGTGTGTGTGTGTATGCATGTGTGTGTATGTGTATGTATGTTTGTGTGTGTATGTGTATGTGTGGGCATGTGTGTGTGTGTGAGTGTGTGTGTATCACAACAGTTGATGTAAAACAAAGCCTTGATTTGAAAGAGATGTAGGAGAGGTATATAGGACAGTCTGGAGGGAAGAAGGGGTATGGGGAATTATGTAACTGTATTACACTACCTACCAAAAAAAAAAAAAAAGAACAGGATTATTTAGTAGGGTAGTCACTGTGCACCCCAGGCTACTCCTTAAGACCCTCAGAGTAATGCACCTTGGTGTGGTAGTCTGTATCCTTATCATAATTCACCATCATAGCCAGCACTCTGGTGAATGGTCAGAATGGTACTCAGCTGAACACTGAGCTATATCCAAGCATCAGATAATGCCTTGTGTTGCATAGATGCTTAGTGAGCAATGCTGTAATAGAACAAAGGGTGTTTGAGTCTCTAAAGGAAAACAAGTCTTCAGAAAGAATTGCCACACACTGAGCTCAGAGGATATGGAGAACAGATTACTTACTGGGCAGACTGTAAGGAGACAATTCTTGTAAGGCTTCCTTCAGCGAACCTTGCTCTCTGTGACTCAAGACCCATGCTCAGAGGTAGATCCTGGATCCCTACTGTCAGCTTTGTCCTTTTCCAAGCCCACAGCTCGACTCATTGAACCCTTATAAACTCCAAAGTCATTCTAAGTTCTTCTTGGAATCCTAATTTCACCCTTAATAGTTGGACTTTTCTTCCATCACATGCTACAACACCAGTTGGATTCCCTTGCTGCATTCCAAGGTTCTACCTTACTAATCTCCTTCATTTGGCTGCTGTTTGGACTTATGTTTCTTAGTGCTGTCCCATGCCTTCTCCTGAATACATCTCTGTAAGGGGACCTCAGCCAGGTCCCTGCAACTGCTAGCAAGATGCTTCCTGACCAAGCCTGCCTCCTGTAAAGCCACTGACAAGATGCAGCTCCTTCTAGTGCCCTGCTCTTCGGTGCAGAGTTTTTCCTTGTGTCCTCGCTGCCATAGACACTGACTTGCTCCAATAGCGAGCAGAGCAGCTAGGGTTCAGCGAAAATACCCATGCTCCTCAGGAAAGAATGTCAGAATTCAAGCCTGGCTTCTTTCCCTCTGAACCTTTATGTTTCTGTTACCCTAACTCTACAATGCTTCGTAGGATGGAGCAAGCTGTGGGGAATCCAGAAGCACTAAACGGCCCTTTGAGAAGTTGGATTTAGCTGTTACCTGTGGACATTCCTATGTTGAGAATATAAATCAGGACCCAAAGCA
Organism: Phodopus roborovskii; assembly: GCF_943737965.1. Lineage (NCBI taxonomy): Eukaryota > Metazoa > Chordata > Mammalia > Rodentia > Cricetidae > Phodopus > Phodopus roborovskii. Next base: position 3,988,733 of record NW_026126511.1, read on the forward strand.
ATAAATAAATAAGTAAACCCTGTCCTTGGTGATCCTGTGAGGCCATGGTCAGAAAGTCAGCAAAGCATTTCAGAGCAGTGTCCTTTAAAGAGGAGAGACAGTGAGATGTCATCATACCCTTCAACAGTTCCAGGAGGTGTGGAGAGTGCATTTAAGCACTAAATACGCCCTGGATTGCTTCAAAACCATTGAAATAAACCAAATTTCACTTTTTAATGTAGGCAATAAACTTTTCCCCTAGGATATCCATTAAGATTGCTCTAACTTAAAAAAAAAATAACAGCTGACTTATTCTGTATTCCTATAGCTCAGAATAAATAGATCAACTAACTTTAAAGTTGGCAGGTTTACAGCTCTCACAGAGAAGAGAAATTAAAGCCAAACTGAAGATAAAAAAGTAAGTTTTTTTTTTATATTTATGAAGTCTTAAAATTACAGAGCTGAACATACAAGGTCAATACAGTGCTGGCAGAGAGCTGGAGTTAAATATTTCCTACATTAGCTTTATTTCCTCAAGTGGGAAACTACTGGGGGGGGGAGCAGTGTGAGCTGAGCAGTGAACCCACAACAGGCTGGGCCTGCTGCTCTCCGCAAGCTCCATACTCCGGGAGAACACCCTTTTCTAGGTTTTGCATTTATTTATTATTTACTTACTTAATTTGTGTCTGGGTTTCATGCCATTGTGACAACCTATTGGAGTCAGCTATCTCCTTCCATTAAGTGGGTCATCAGGCTGGGTGGGAAACACTTCACCCTTACCCTACCTGCAACCTTGTGTCAGTCTGAGCATTTACACTTAAATCCTCAACTGTTGGCTAGATTCTTGTACCCCATAAAATGTGCAATTATGACATGTCCATCAAAATGAGACTTTAAGAATCGTCAAACCTCACCTCATGAAATTCAACGTTCTCCTCAGTATTTACGCATTGTGATGCCCCCTATTTTATGAGTGCGGATAATCTAGTCTTTTTCTTAAAATGTATGCTCTCATATATTGTACCCTGACTGTGGCTTCCCCTTTCCTCCCCCCTCCCAGTCCCTTCCCTTGCCACAGCTCCTCTCCTCCAGATCCTCCCCTCCTCCTTTCCCTTCAGAAAAGGACAGGCCTCCCAGGGTTACCAGCTAAACATGGCATGCCAAGTTATAATAACACTGGGCACATTGTCCTCATACTAAAGCTGCATGAGCAACCCAGTAGGAGGAAAAGGGTCCCCAAAGCAGGCAAAAGAGTCAGAGACAGGGTTAGTACTTGAGCATCTGTGCTGGCCTACCTTTGGCATTCCGGCAGGACACGCCCTCAGCTGCTACCACTAAGCGCCACCTGTGCACACTCACTGAGTTCCCTTTTAAAGGGGCCCCGCCCACCTCTCTCTCTCTCTCTCTCTCTCTCTCTCTCTCTCACTTTTCTCCAGAGGCCAGTCTCCCTGTCCCCTCCCCCCTTTTATGATCCCATTCCCCCAATAAAAACCTCTCCCAGTGAACACGGTGTCTGCCTCTCCTGCCCCCTTTTAAAATTACAACAGCCAGCCTGCTCTCACTTTTAGTCTTCCCACAGGAATGCCAAGCTTAGTACACCAGTGTTTCTTATTGCCTCAGTTCCTTGGGGGCCAAGTCTTTGCTTTTCCCATCCGCCATCTCAGTGAGGATCTCGTCTTCCACAAGAACTTTATCAGTGAGCCCTTGTTTTGTGGAGGAACATCTTATTCTTCCTCTGACCTGTCCCAAGGTCACCTGACCCTAGCGCCCATTTCAGCGCTGGATGGAAAACATCAACTACTTTGCTTGTTCACTAAATATATAAGGCCATCCAAGCACTGTAATTTAAGGTGTCACTTTCAAACGAAACATTCCATCATGTTGAGAGCCTGCTTCTAAAGCATGACTAAGAATATCAATCTTTGTGATATTCGCCTCTCTGATCACCAGAAATTTATTAACATTTAATTGTCTTGAATTTGAATTTGGTTTCCAGGATGCCTCGATGAATTAGCATACTCTTAAGTAAATCCTTGTAAGATATTAGTTCTTGATCTCAAAGGGTAGTTAATTTAGGTTGTTTACTTGACAGATTTGGACAGAGTTAAAGGTTAAATTCTGCCTTTGAAGTATAAATATGTTTGACAGCTGATATTCATAATTTTATAATTACTAAAACTATGATTAGAATTGTCTAAATATTTTATGCTAGGAAATGTGCCATGTGATTTCTGCGCTCTTCCTCCCTGGGAGATGACCTGACTTTTGAATTTTCATTACCCCTAAAATTATCAGCTTCAAAACAGCATTTATGAAAAGAAATTAACATAAACATTTAAATGAGGTTTTTTGGAAAAGTTACTTGCTCATATAAAATTGAAAGTCAACAATGAAATTACTCACATTAATCACTCTTTCATTCACTCAACGCGTAATTATGCTAAGTTTGGAGAACGCAAGAAATAAACTAAAGTCCTGTCCCTATCATTAAGGAATCATGGGTGGGGGCGGGGCGCAATTTGTATTTGTTGATTTCATAATCCTACATGCACTGCCATGCACAAAGGCGAAATGAGTCTGGGACCAACCTGTGCAGCTCACTGTGGAATGTCTGCTATTAATACCGCAACAGTAACAGGCACACGCTAACGCCTGGTGTTTTTAAAGGCAGTTGAATGAAGAAGACAATTCTGGAAACGGGATGAGTGAGGCAAAGTAAGAACGCACATACTTCACAGCCAGAAAGAATGCTCCTGTCGGCTTGGGGAAGTCACACTAGACAGCACCGGGCTGAAGCAGGGATAAAGAGGTGTCTGAGCTGGCAGGCATGACAGGGTGCCCTGTCAGACAAGGAGGGAGGGGCCAGGACTTCAAGAGTAAGACAGTGTGGTGTGTCAAACCCATAAATATCTCGGTGTAGCCGGCAACGGAACGTAGGGGCCCTGTGGGTGCAAGGAGGGCTTTCCTCATAAATTGCCAGCAAGGAAAACACAAAGCTTCTGAACCGATCAAAGTGAGAATTTATCATTGAACTGAAGTCCACTGTGGTCACTGTCTGTCAAAGGGCAGAGGACCTCGGACTTTATAACTTAAAGTTAATTAAGAGGTCTTGAGTACTATTACTTTCATAATATCCAAGAAAAGTTTATTAATTTCTTTGCAAGCGTGGAATCACACCAGAGCCACAGCTGCCCTGGAATGTGATCTGAGGCTGAATATGCTAGTCCTCTGTACTGACGGGGCCTGTTTCAAAAACTCCAAAAATCCTGTCATGATACCATGCTTGTGCACCAGCTGTGCACCGAATAAAACAACTTAATGCGTGCACCCGGCTAACACACAGATGATACTTTGGGCAGTACACAGTCACTTATTCTATGTAAACACTCAGGATTGATTTGTGCTGAGTGCCTTGGGAGAATATTACCGCACAGAGAGGAAGAGCAGGCCCCTTAGTGGAACAGGATTGGGGGAAAAGCAGGGTGTGGGTGGGTAGACTCACTGGAGAGCCAGAGATGATAGGAGGAAATATATATTGTGTGTAAGGGATAGTCACGGCTGGTTTCAGAGGTTTATAGGAAAAGTGTGAGGGTTAATTTCATGTGCCAATATGAATGGGCCATGTAAAGTCCGGACAGCTGGTTTGTATGGAAGTTTCATGCTAAGATTAAGCCTTCATTTTATTTTTTAACAAATTTTATTTGTTTATATTTTACTTATGAGTGCTCAACATGTATACCTGCATGCCAGGAGAGGGCATTGGATCCCATTATAGACAGTTGTGGTTGCTGGAAATTGAACTCAGGATGTCTGAGCCATCTCTTCAGCTGCTAAGATGATTTTTTTTTAAATTACTAGCCTGATTAGAATAAAGGATACTGACAAATGTGTGAAAATGCTACAACAGAACACACTACTATGGATGCTCATTTAAAAATGAATTAACATCTTAAAAGTCAGTAAAGCAATTTAGGCAGTTTGCCCTTCTTGTGGGCCTCATCCAAGCACTTGTAGGCCCAGATGACCAAATGAAACTTCCCCAAGTCAGAACACACGGGCCTGATCTGACGGCCAGCTTCAGACAACTTCAGACTGCCTGATCTGACGGCCAGCTTCAGACAACAGTGCTTACGCTCCCTGTCCTAGAGCAGACTGCCCTTCTCACTCTCCAAACTGGCTTGAGGAACACTGGAACGAGGCAACTGCTTGCTTGGATAAATGAATGTATCAGATGTATGATAGAGGTTCTATAGATAGGTAGTAGATACACTAACCATATTCACAAACATCACACACACACACACACACACACACACACACACACACACACTTTCATTCAGTTCTGTTTCTCTAGAGAGCCATGATAAAGAATACAATTATGGGCAAAATGGGAGAAGACTATGAGAAAAGCCACGGAGTTGACAAAGTTGATGTTGCTATTGGACGAGGGCAATGTCAGTTTATGTGACAAGCGTCCTTGTGTGAGCAAGCCAGTCAAGAAAGGGGAAAGATGAAGGCAGGGACACAGGTGATTGCTGCAAGAACCAGCAGGTCTGGATGCCTCTGGGTGGTACACTCAGTGGCCCGAGCTGCATTTATTCAGCTTATAAAGTATTGAAGGAGAAAGGATCCAGAAGCTTTGGTTCAAGGCATCATGCTAAGACAGGATGAGCTTCACTCTATGAACCCAATTTTGAACTGAAAAGCTTCGGAAAATGCATTCAATTAAACATTAGCTCACTAGGGTGTAAGCGAAGGGGTGCAGGAGACGATATTTGACAAACAAAGTAATTAGAAACAGTTTGAGAGGACTGAGCTTGCCTTCCTATAAACATCCCATCACGTGACTTTCACACTTCCCCACTAAATCCAGCCTCACAGTGAACAAGACCCCACATGACTTCTTTGGGAGCCTCCATGACAGCTTCATCTTTCAAGCAAATCTCCGGGATAAAAAGAAGGATTTGCGGGCCTTAAAACACTCCTTGCTACCTTAAGACATCTAAGCCCAGAGCAAACTGCAGGCCAGGCAGCGCTAAGGCCTCAGACTAGAACTCTTCCACAGTTGCAAGTAAACGCATTACTCACGCTCTGGCCGACGTCCAGGCAACCCCCAGCACAAAGAAAGATGAGGCCCAAACCATCATGGCAAGAGAAAAGCATGAAGACTACACCCCTTGGCCACTTATTGTTGTTGACAATGAGAATGCCATCAAGGTCAAACTGAAGAGATATGATTTTGTCTTGTCTGCTTAAAAGGCAACATTCAAAGAGTCTTGAATATCAAATTAATGTTTTGCCTCTAATGTCAACTCTAATGAAAAATACCTTGCTGATGTCAAAGCTATTTCATATACCGTTTAAGACATAAAGAAATGGCAGACTGAGGGTCCAGTTGAGCCTACAAAAAGGCGGAAGGGGATGCTAGAACTGCTAATGGATTTGCTGCGGGCTGGTTGGAGTACCAAGCTGTCAGGCTGGGATGTCCAGCTAGCCCAGCCTGTGTCCCTTAACCTTCATGCACGTCCTGTACCACCCAGGATCTCCTTGATTCGTTTCTTTTACAACATTGCATTCTACTGGGAGGATCTCAGGGATATCTTCACAGAACTCTCCACCTCCACAGCCCTCAGGAACAGCAAATTTTCCCTACTTGCTCCCAGGAGAAGGGTTAGATTTTTCCAAGGATGTGGTGCTCTGAGACATTGGGTCATAAAACTCAGACGTTTCTATTCTTTCTGTCCTGCGATTGAACACTCCCTGCCTGGTATGGAGACTAGGCTCTCCGAGTACTACTCTCTAACTGGTGTTTGGAAAAAGAGGAATAAGAGTCCAGGACCTGCAAATGTGAACATTGCTATCCCTTCCATGGTCCCAGGCTTGGAGCTGGAGCACACATTCCCGGTATTGTGACCCGAGAGATTATTTTAAATTGAATCTTTAATATGCAAATGTGAGATTCACCTGGGGGCACCGTAAGAATGAAATCCATCCTGCATCCTGACTTGCACTCTTACATTAACAGGAAGAAGAGTAATTTTTAACAAACCCCTACGATGGTTTTATGCAAATTCGTCAAGCTAGGCAAATTATTTTTGTGTTAAAAATTTTCAACCCCATAAAAACAGGAGTGAATTTATGTGGCATTTTAAAACGATGTTGGGCACATTGTAAAGCTATTTCATCTCATTTATAAAGAAGAGTGAACATAAAAACAGGCCACAGCATAATTAATAGTGAAGTGATTTATGGTGCCACATTCTTCTCCATGTGTGTTCATTCGTTTTCCGTAGTCTGGTGCAAACTGTCCCTGCCCACACCCTCCGTCTCTCCCTTTGCCACAGGAGAGGAAGGGAGGCAGGCAAAACTCACAATAGGGCAGTTAGGTGCTCCCTGACACACATGTATACAGACAAAGTTCATACACACATACCTTGCTGTGACAATTATTAATTTTTACTCGAGAATTTCCTGAACGTTCTGCTACCTGCATCCTATTTCAACTGGTTCTACTCCACTCCATCTAGGGCAGAGCATTTTTAAAAGTCCCAACTAACGTACAAAAAGTACAATAATATGATTAGACAAAGCTATTGTGTGGAATGTGATCACTGATATTATTAAACTCTGTGACTACATGGTAAGGCTCTTCTGCTCCTAGTTACTAATAGTTATGATTGGTATCAATTTAATTAATATTGCTTGAGCCCCTACTATCTATGTTCCAAACATAGCAAATATTCCCTGACTTTAAGGTGCTCTCTCTCTGTATGTATGTATGTATGTATTCATTTTCTGTTTCCTATATCACAGATTTCAACTGGTTCCTAGCGTGTGTAAACTCTATCATGGTTTCTGAAGGAGGCATTTTATTTTCCCACTTAGAACCTCCTTTACAAATTGCACTATGGGTGTGGGTGAGAACAAGTGGACTCATCCACATATCTTCATAACAGCAGGAAGAATACTAGTAACAAACTGATTAACATTGGTTCGTAAACAAGATAAACAAGACCCTCTCTCCTTGTGAGGATATTGTGCACCGGTGCTTACCAGGCTTAAGGTAGCCACCAGCACCTCCTTTCCTGCCTGGAATCACTGATGTATGTTTCAGTATAATCTGAGATGAGGTCTGAAATATTTCCAAGGCTTTTCAAAAGACGCATTTTTGACTACAGCGTTGGAACTGTAAATACGCCCGCGTCATTTTGGAAGGATGCCATTTAATTTCTCCTGGTTGTGTTGATCTGGAAAGTCTGCTCACAATGGTTTGATGAGGTAAATTGAAATAATTGTTGTATTCTTTCACGGGAGAACATGAGCACAATGGACTGACCTATCAAACTCGCAATCCAAACAAGTAGCTGAAACTTGAGAAAAAACTTGACTCAATAGGCAAAATGCAATCCTGCGTGGCACCCAGCACGAGAGTTGTTCAGGCATCGTACTTTGTTCACACCCATTTTCAGATCGTGTCAGGGAGATGTGTTTTCTAGCACTTCCAGTACATACTTCATGCTAACAGTGCATGGCTCCACATTTCAGTTAACAAAGAGGCATTTGATTGTTCCTAGCATACCAATTGTTAAAGAGTTTTGATGTTTTTATGTTACAGATTCTTTTTTTTTTCCAAAGAAATATACTTATGACACTCTAACATGGTATATTTTAAAATAGTATTTCCCTAAAGGAAAGGCTTCTGCTATTATACCGCTGAATACTAAAAGCATTGGACCAACTTTAATTTGTTATCATTATATACACAGAACAGTGGACCTCTTGTCAAGGTTGCCTCTATTTGAAGTATACGGTAGCCAACACCAAGACCCACAACTTGTCAAGATGAGAGAATAAGAGACCATAGAATGTTCAGCCTAAGATGGAACATCGAAATCATAAAACCTTTTCCCCAAGGCTCATAGATAAGTGTGGAAGAGATCTGGAAAGAGTATAAGCCAGAGGTGGTGGATCACAACAAGAAACTAAGTCTTCTGGACAGAGCGGGTGGCTGCACCTGTCAACACACGAACACACAGCAATTACAAAAACATGTACACAACCTGTGCAAGATCAAGCCAGACTAAATCTCATCATGGAAAGGGAAAGTCAGCATGAAGTCTCTTTTCTAGCTGAGGAGTTATTGGCAACTTATAGCTACTGCTGTGTGTGTGTGTGTGTGTGTGTGTGTGTGTGTGTGTGTGTGAAAGAGAGAGAGGGAGAGAGAGAGAGAGAATGTGCTTTCTTTAAGCCTCTGGTAAGTTGACTCTCCAGTGGAAAACCACACACCTAAGTAATTATGGACAACATAAATTGAACTTAATGGGCTTATTAAAAATTCAGAAGGGATAAAAATTGTGCTGATGGGGGACAGATGTTGGAAGAGTGGTGGTAGAGATGAATATGATCAAAACACACTATATGAATTCCTCAAAGGACCACTTTAAAAGAAAAAGCCAGGCTTACCTTAAGCCAGGCTTACTTTAGTGCTGGTCAACATGTTCTAAGCCTTCGAGGACAATAGGCGACAATACCATGCCCTCACATACTTTCTAGAATAACATCGATAAACTGCTAATACAGTTGTGTACAGGCAAAGGGGGAAAAAGATGGGGAACTAAGTGCTAAATAAAAATATATTCACACTTAGACTCTCCCATATTACAGCCCACAAAGGGAGAATAATAAAGGATTGTGGTCATAGTCATAGCACAACCCCAAACAAAAGAACAGTACTACACAGTGATTTACATCTCCCATATTTGCTTAAACCTTTACTTAGCCATTTTCAGTGACTTGCTAGGCAATCTGTTTTTTATAGGAGTTGTTCTGGATAAGACTTCCTGTCTATCTGCCATCAGTGTACCGGTGTAGCCCAAGTCCCCCAGTCCTTCCATGATCATGCTTTCCCGTTGCACATAAAGTGCTATGCCCACTCTAAGCCTTCTCTTTCAGGCTTAAGTTCCTCCGTTTCAGACATCTTGCATCATGAAATTCAGTTTTCACATGGTGGCCAGTCTGCTTTGCCTGTCCTCTGATCCATAATTGTGGCTGCCGGTGAGTTAGTCCTCAGGTTCAGCACAGAATCCCAGAGTTGAGTTGCACAGTATAGATAGAGTAGGGGCAGGCCTTCCCTTTCTCTGAGCACTCACCTTTTGCTTCTATGACAAGTTATGGGTAGGGTATGGATTCACAGTCTACTATTTTGCCTCAATCAGTATGAGGTCATGCTTGGCCTCCCTAAACCTGAGCTACAGACATGGTTCATGTCTTGGTATTTATATTTATCCCTGTCATGTTTCCTATCCACACTTGAAAGATAGCATTCCATCTTATTAAGAAAAAAACTGATTCTGTCAACTATTCTTGGTCTGGGCTATTCAACACTTTTTAAAATAGTGCATATTGAAAACATCCTGAAGAAGATTGCCCTCATAAAAAAGGGGGGGGGGGAAGGAAAAAGATGATGATGAATACCCTGACCAAGAAACTGGAGTGACTTCAGGTTGGAGAGGAACAAAAAAGTAAGTGGCTTTCAGAGCCCAAAAGTGAAAATTATACAGGTAAGGCTTGGTGTATGCAGAACAGCAGCACAGCTGATGCTTCCGTGTTCCAGCTCTAGTAGTTTCCCTGGAAAGAATCAATGCTTGCAAACCCATGTCATTGATGTGAGGCTGCACGTGACTTCCTCGGCAGTAAGATGAGCTTCATCCTCTATGAAGAAGATGCGTCTAATTCTCCCCATCATTTAACTGCTCTGTTTCTCTGTGATGATTTCTTTTTCCTGGGTTGTGTGAATATCGGAATTCAGGATGGCCCAAAGAGTAAGACTAAAATGAGGAGACACATAGCATCAGAGCCTTTATCCTAGTCAGACCTGGCAGGAGAGGTTAACTCATGCCTTTTGGGGGTTTATTCTTAACTGGGTAGATGGGGTATTAGCGAATGAACTGTTGGAGAATAGTGTTCAAATCATCTGTAAGGGGGATGATAAGAGACAGAAGCCCACCATGAATAGTCCTCCATGAAAGGTCCTGTCATAAACGGTCCTGTCCATACAGCCTTCCACCAAGGGAGCCAAATTATGGACAAACAGGGAATAAAAAGGTGCAGCATATTTTTCTTCCTGAACATTTTACATTTTTAATTTTTTTTTTCTAGCCTAAATCCATAGAGGTTTGCCATTACGATTTCGCCTTTGACCTTTCCTTGCTCACACTGAACAGAGAGGCTATCTGATAGCGTCACTGGCTACAGGGACATGAAGAACATGTATCAGGGGAAAAGTCTAGAATGTTTTCCTTGTGGGAGTGTTTTAAAGCCTTGGGACTTCTAGCACATTCCGCGCCAGCTTGAACAGAGGACTCACAAGACTGAAGAATCAGGGAGGGAGCAGTGTGAGGGGTCACATCCACACTGACCGCTCTGTTGACGTTCATGAGTAAGGGAATATAACAGGGGCAGGTCATTGCGGCTGGAGTGTGTCACAGGGGCTGGGGGACCAAGCGCTCCAGACTACAGAGGCCAAGCTTCCCTTTCAATGCAACATATTTATGTAATCATTAATAGAAATGTAAATGAGGCTGACAATAACCTTTTGGTGTGACATGATTTTAAACTTTGCATACAGACCTTTAATCAAAAGATTCTACCACCATGCTTTCCAACATCTGAAAACACAAGTGACTCCATGTCCCTAGAAACCTGTTGGACATTTTAATGAAATGAAGATACGCCACATCCAAGATTTATGATTCTTTCTTTCTCCAGATTTGCAAGCCTAGCAATCCTACCCACAAATGTGAGATTATTTTGTCATGTCATATTCTTAATGAGTCAAGCACCATGGCTTTTTTTATGTAGCTGTTCAAATGTAATTTGTAAGTATTTGTTCTGTCTCTAGGGATCTTTTGAGTCAAAAGTTTTCAGGTCTATGAAGGCATACATAAAACAGAGGTGGTAAAAAAAATTGTATGCAATACTTAGAGAGGAAAACACATGCAGAATATGTAAATACCGTGTCAATCCTTACTCCTGATGTTGGACTTTAACTGACATACGTGAGGTCATGGGTAAATTGCAGAAGTGCTTCTAAATCAGCTGATGCCCAGAGCAAGAGTCTATGAAGACAATCGTGGCTGAATGGTTTAGCACAGAGGATAGCCACTGTATGTGTTGGTCTCCTGGGTACCACTGTGGGCACTATGCACAGAGCTATCATTCTCATTACAGCTCACAATGTTATAACTTCTGTTCATAGCTTCCAGGCATCATGCACTGTTCATTTATTATCATCATCATTTTAATTTTGCTGCTTAAGCCTCAGTTCTTTTTCTGTATGAAGCCCTATCATCTTCAGGAAGAGAGGATACTCTTAAATTCCCAAAATACTGTATGTTTTCAGATCTAGGTTCTATTGCCAATAATTCTACCTATTGGTTAAATGTTTACAATAGATCTTATTTGAGAATTTGAGCTTTCTTGTGCCTAAAATAGCAACCTTATATACTAAATAGCCTCTAATTTCTTCCCCATCACCAAAGATTTGGTTGGAAATATCCAAGATTTAAGGAAAATATGTGACGTAAATCTGTATATAGGCAGAGATTAATCTGTTCCTGGGGTCACGATAACTCTATACTCAGCCGGGATATCATCCATTCTGCTCTGCCAGCTGTCAGCTCCCTTTAGAGGACACCAAGTCAACTCTAATACCATAAGGTCTTCAGAACAAGAAATAAATAGGAATGCCTTCGGCTAATGTAATGGTCCCAAGCAAAGAAAAAAGAACCAAACTCTTCATGAGATTTATTATAAGACACAACTGATTTTGTGTTTTATACAGAAGGAAATGAAGGAAATAGCATTGAGGAAATAGCATTGAGGGTTAAGGGCATGTTAGTAATTAATGACACCAGCTTAAAATGCCAATTTAGAAAATTATGCCTAACTGGCAATTCAATGACAAAGGTAAGCAACGCTGGTCAGTCAAGTCTCCCGTGGCTAGAAAGGTATTGCGAATACCCAAGTACGTGAGGATCAGACTAGGAAGACATTTCTTTTTTCTCTTTTTTCTAAATGGAAAATATATTTATATGTTTTGTGGGGTATACTCTGACTAGGGTTTCTTATCACCAAATTAATCTACCATGATTCTCCACACTTTCCCACCCATACAAATCCCCACACTTACTCTCTCATGAGAAAACCAATAGGCATCTGGAAGAAAAATAATAAGATAAAATGAAAACAAAGAAACCAGGATATGAAAAAAAAAAAAAAAACAAACAGAAAAAAAGGACACAGACATTCACATTAATGCACTCAAAAACTCATAAAACATAAAACTGGAAATATATAAGCAAATTCAAGGTGGAAAAAAAAATAAAGATGCCAGACAAAATATTTTGAGCCAAAAATACTTCTAAAAATATCATTGAATTAATTTTGTGATGACCATCCAATGCTGGACATGGAGCCTGCCCTATAGTGTGGTTTGTATGCGCAGTACACCCTTGGAGAAACTAATTTGTGAGTGGTTGTCATTTGGAGATAGATCTAGGTTAGGGCTGGGGGCTTGTGTCCACTATGGAAGAGATTTCTAAATGTTACCTGCTCTTCACATGCTTAGATTTTAACAACTACAATGACTCCAATATAAATACACACAGGAAGAAATTTAAAAGAAGAAAAAGTACAGATTCACTGGGATATGATAAGTACTTGACACTTTGGGTAAGTTTTATACCTAAGTTCTGTAAAGATCGTAGAGTGGATATTCATGGGATAGTAGAATTTATTTCACAAAAGTTCTTATAAGAAATAAATACAAAATACACAGTAGAAAATCCTTGGCAAGAAAGGCAATCACATTGAACTTGCCCGAGTCAGCTATCCATTAAGGCTTAGATACGGACCAGTGCAGCAAAATTCAACATGCTGGAAAATGTAAAACTTCTCCTGACAACCCAAGAGTGAGTTTTCAAAGCCTGGATATTATAAAAAGAATGCTCTGTAGAAATGATGTAGAGCTTTACTGTCCCTTTAACGGCTCTTTCAATGACCCATCGCCAGCACTCCATGCTTGTTATGCGCTAGAGAGACCCAGAGAATGAAGAAACAAAATATATTCTTAAAAGGAGAACATGCATCCCCAGAGATACAGGAAAACACTCTGCACATATATCATTTGGACCATAAGAAAAGGTGTGGGCAGTGTGGGATATAAGATGATAAAATCAGTAAAGGCTCTTTCCAGGGGTGTGTGGAGACACAATGATGCATCACTGTGGCTGCACCAGCTAGGAAGGGTTGCACTGGGCACTGACGAGCATCCAGTCATCTCAGAGTTCTCTTTTCATTGTACAAACACATTAAGATGGTTGAAAACCAAAGGCCAACCTGTTTTGAAAATCCTAACACAAGCACATGTCCACACCTCAACAGTGTTGGGAGTTGGTAGTCAAGAGAGACACACTGGAGCTGAGAAAAAACTTAACAGGGAAAAAGCTGCAAAGCCACGAAGAGCAGAAACATGCCTAATTCACAGATTTCCTCTTCTCTCTACTGTCCAATCTCCCAATCACTCTACCCAAAGTATAAAGCATCTACGACACCATCTACTCTTCTTTGCTGCTGGAGGAGACATAATTCTCTGTGGAAAGACTCTTTGTTGAGAAGCAATTTACAAGAGTACCATCCTTCCATGCCTGGGCATCATATCCTGCAGAAAAAAAAATGACCCAAGGAGGGGGGAGAACAAAGAAAAACACAGAAGGAAGGAAAACGTATCTAAATGGAAGCAACAGTGAGCTAGAGAGATACAGGATTGCCACTGACCCACATTGTCTATGAGCTACAATCACACACACACACACACACACACACACACACACACAGGGGAGTATTAAAACTTCCGATGAGAAAAAAAAACTGCAAATGTCTAATATTTCAAACAACCAGATTCTTCTTAATTTTAAGGCTTGAATTTTCTATTTGGTCTTAATATTGCTAAAATCAATTTCATGTACTCAAATATTTTACCAGGATATTTCCTAATATTTTAAAACAAAGCTATTTTGTGCTCTCAAGTTGCTAATAAATTTATAATGCAGCAGATCTCTATAATTAATATATAAGGCAAGAGAAAGTCGTGGCCATCATCTTTTTCTCCAACAAGTATGATTAGAATTGCTTCATAAATTATTCACATCCTCTGTTAGAATAATAAAGCAGCAACTCTTTCTACAAGAATCACATTATTTATTGGGAGCATGTAGTAAAATTCCTTCAACGTGTTGTTTTGATAACAGGTAGGACAAGGCACTTGCAGCCATCATTGGTGTTTGGCCCACCCTGTTTTGAAATCGGTGGCTTAAGCATCCCAATTTCATGTGCATTTGTTTCCATCCTGCCTATGGTAGGTGACTCATAACCTTTAAACCATGCCGACCTTTCCGACTGAAGGGAAGAGAGTCTTGATCTACCAGCTGCCTTTTCCTTCCCTTTCCTCCCTTATAGAACACCATCCCAAACACCATGATGAACTGCTCTTCTGCACACACGGACACACTCCCTCACTCTCTCAATCATAAATCAGACTTCTGGCATCTAGCTTACCCCTACCAATTTATCAGACACAACCTTGATTTATTTATCCGTGTTCTTGCATTTTTAAGCACATTAATTAAATTAACTGATCTTGGCTAAGAAAACCTTTCCCCTGTCGTGTTATCATTAATATTTAATGACGTTAGTAAAACCTAACCATTAAGTAACTCGGTGATAAAGGGAAGTATAGAACACATTTTCTGTCATCAGAGGTATTTGCAGTCATAAACTACAGAGAAAGAAGTCAATTATGTAAGTAATACAGTGAGTGTTTTGAGAGGGAGGCGCTGAACCAGAAAAAGAAGAAAGGTGTGTAAGGGAACAAATCTGAAAGTGACCGTCAGTGGGTCAACCATCACTTTCTGACTCTGACCTGTGGTACTCAGTGTTATTGAAGTCTTGAAAGTGAGAAAAAGAGTTTTCATCTAAATACCAGCCCATGAGCTGGAATAGATTCTCATATATTATCACACAGAGCAAAGTGTTTAAAGGACGATTGATTAAACAAACAAAACAGAAGGCTAAAGTAAGTAAGTGGTAATCAATAGGCACAGATGGGTGAAAATTCCCTCCCAACTCCACAGTTACTCTGCTAACATCTTTCTAAAGCCATGAAGCTTTGCTGGTTTCTATGAGACAGTCTGGATGCAATCTCTCTCTCTCTCTCTCTCTCTCTCTCTCTCTCTCTCTCTCTCTCTCTCCCTCTCCCTATCCCTCTCCCCTCTCTCTCTGTCCCTCTCTTTCTCTCTCTCCCTCTCCCCCTCTTTCTCTGTCTCTCTCTGCCTCTCTCTCATCTCTTTCTCTCTTTCTCTGTCTCTCTTTCTCTCTGTCTCTCTTTCTCTGTCTCTCTCACTTCTCTCTCTGTCTCTCTCTTTCTCTCTGTCTCTCTCTGCTCTGTCTCTCTCTCTCATACTCCTCTCTCTGTCTCTCTCTCTCTCTCATCTTCTAAAGAGAAGAATGTATTCATCCTTGTCTTGAGACACTTCAGGATCCTTTACCTATTTGGTTCAGATCATTCTCAAAAGACAAGGGAAGCAGACAGCACCAGCTTGTAGAGCCCAGATTTTGACTTTGAAAGGTCAGGAAGTTCACTATCTGGGCTTTTGGGAGGGGAGAGAGCGCCCAAAACATACTGAAAGGGACCAACAATCTCCAATGTCTAGAGAGAAACCAAATGCCCATGGCGATAACGTTCTTTGTACTTGATCACTCAGACCTATGCAGGGGCTTCCTCAAAGCATGATGATGTGTGTTATGCATGCAGAGAGAGCATCTTGTTTTCATGTTGTCTGTAATAAATTATAAGTGTAACAGCAGGAGCTTTTTCAATACTATTTGTAAATGCAGCCAGAGGCTATTAAGTGATTGGTGTATCAAATAAATATAATTAGTAAATAGTGAAATAACATGTTTGTAAACTGCCTTTGGAAATATGTGATTAGACCAAAGACAACAATTTCTGCCAAAGCTTCTAAGTGTTTCTCAGAGATACCAGAAAAATAATTTAACAGTTTTCTTAATGGCTCCAAAATATTTCTATATAAATCTGCTAAGAAGGTAGATATTTACTACCTTGGAATAAATGCTTCCCTTGGAATATTGAAGTATGAGGGGGGTATGCTCAAGTGTACATCATAATTTTTCGAGGGGAGCTAAAATGTGCTTGATTATTGACTATAAGTTTTTAAATTGGCGTTTGATGAGGTTCAAAAGGTGCTATAAATATACCTCCACACGCAGAGAGCTCTCAGGCTGCACAGTCGTTTCCAATTAGTGACACTTACAATTAGTGCACCAAGTCAATCAGTTTGGAAAGAAGGAACCCTGCCCTTCTCCACTCCAGCATTGGGGACATTTGCTCTTGAGTAGCGATAGGTCCCTTCCCATATAGTAAAAAACAAAGGCTTGTCCAAGTGCATTCCTCACTAATCAATAAATTACTTTCTCTTCTCCCCGTGTTCAACCTGCACCCAACCTTGCCCACTTTTATCTACTCCTGGTACTCGGGTATGTAAATAAAGCCGCATCTAGCTTTCAAGACTCTCCAACAGTTAGTTACAGCTTGGCCAAATTAAATTACATTTCTGATACTTTGCAAACCTTCAATTAGGCTATTTCCCTTAATATTCTATGCCCAGGCCTTGTGTCCATTCCACCCAGAGACATACTTTCATTCTGCACACTGGTGGGGAATTTCTGCCCACACGGATTTGCAGCTCACATCTTAGGTATAATCCCAGTGAATCAAGTTTACCCTTCTACAACTGAGCAGGCCTTATGCTAAAATTCTCTGCCTTTGTGGTCTATTCTGAATTTCTCCCACATACTTGTTTTCTCTATATATAGATTTTTCCATATCTTTCCAGACAACGCCAAGGTATGGTAAACAGAGACCACATAAGTAATAACAAACAACAAAGGAACTAATGGTCACATAAACATGTATTTATGAATATTAATAAGCCATTGCACATAAGCCTTATTAACCCACATGGAATAGAAGGTTAAATATATTTTAAAACACAAGAAAGCAGAAGTGTCTAAAAGCCCATTTCGTCAGTACTGGATAAAAACTGAGTCCAAAGAAAGCAGGTATACATAATTACCATTGAGATATTCGACAGTGCATCCAGGCCATGTACTTAGGTTATATTAAATACATGTGGCTCTGATGCCTGTGACTGGACGCTGGCCTGACTGAGCTTCATTGCCATTCACTTTGTTTGATTTACTCAATATGTACAAACTAGGTCGTGTGATAATCCCTCAATTCTAAGGGTAAAGAAACAAATCAATAAAATATGGTCCCTGCCCTCAAACAGCTTCTAGTCTTGGCATTCCACAAGAGTATACCTACATTTTTTATTTCCCATAAAATGGAGCCTGGGGAAGAATTTTATGTGAGGAAGGAGAAGAAAATAGCTTAAAAGCAATCAGACCTCAGTAGTCATCTGATGGCTTGGTTAAGCAAAGCCTGATATAAGGGGGAATTTTCGTAAGAAAAATAAAGACATGTCAGATAAGAGACTATACGAGCACTTAAGGAAACCTCTAGAAAATCCAAGACCAAGTAAAGATTGCTGTTTAAAATATCTCTGTCCCCCTGGGGCAGTATGCTAAAGCCCGTATTTATCTGTCCACTGCAGAGGTGTGAATGCCTGCAAAGTCCTCAAGGCCATATCAAATGAGACTGCTCCTTTCCAGTTTGGGGGCCTCTGGGGATAACTTTAATACGGAGCACTTAGTCATCGTGTTTGATGGCTTCTGCGGCCTCATTTATCAGGGATCTATAGTTAGATTTAATTTTCGTGTGAGCGGAGGACAGCCATGGGAGCCAGGCTCCTTGGTGCTGATCTGCCCCTGTTGATGCCTTCTGAAGTGGAAATGATGGATGCCACATGTTCTGGCTGTGATTAAATTTGCTTTGACAAAGCAGCATGGAAATCTGATTTTTCAATAGACTTCTGCATTTTACCCAGTGCTGAGTAAACAGATACAGAACGTAATGCCCGTATGGCTGTCAGGCTAGCTGCTAATTCATTGTACCCATCGAATCAGGGTGTTCATTAAATTATTATTTGCCAATAACACACAGAATCATTTTTTGAGAGACTCTGAGGAATGGTGAGTTTGTGTTTAAGTCAATAAACATAACGGGTCTGACAAGGTCTGGGGTTTTTCCTAGGAAGGGACAAATAACTCATCAGCCTGGATGTCTCCATCCTCCTCAGGAACCAAAGCTACATTTTAGAAGATGTTAGTTTCACTTCACTCGGCTCCCATTTCCAATGCAAACAGCGTCATACAATTATAACAGAGGAGGAGGCCACAAACATTGACGTTTTAGCGCCCCAGTTTATCTTGAAAGCAAAGTGAAGCAGAAAATCACATTAAGTATGCATCCTACATTAAGGCTTTTAACCTCCTGCCTAGAAGCAATGCCTGTGGATGACCGACCTCCTGGAAGGCTTCTACTGGGTCAGAGGCCAAGAAATGCCTACAGTAGGTGATAGTGACTCATGTTTTCTTTTGTCAAGTTTTGCTTTGAGACAGGACACCCTTCTGATCCTGGCACAGTGTATTCTTGAACGACACTACCCAAATTGCAAATGTTCTGGGTGCTTCAGAAACAACTAGGACTTCTAGCAACATTCTCCCTTTGGGCCTTGTTGCTTACCAGTCAAGTCAGTGGTCACCAAGAATATTTGCCAGTGGAACCCACAGATCTTAAATGTGGGCTTTGCAATGCACGTACATAAATAACCACACTAGCAGAAAACGTTCTGAAACTTTAAATTTCTCGTTGAGAAAAATGCCCTATGTCCAAATGTAGTTCTAAGTATTAAATGAAACAATGTCTGTGTGAGTAGAGCCCTGTCATCTCTCTCTAGACAATCCTGTCCTTCATTTAATACAAACCCATCTCAAAAAGTATGCTTCATAATTGCCACCTTTCTGCTGGAAAAAAGCCGAACTTTCTGGTGAGAGCTGGTGTTCTTTAGATGTAACCTAATCTAATCAGGATGATATAGACCTCTCCTGGGTATACATTCATGGGCCAACAGTTCTAGGCCAGCCTGTTGTAATTTATATAGCTTTGGATCAGACATTGGCCTCAGGTTTACCTAGTGTTTCTTAACTAGTTTTACCTGTAACAAAACTAGCAATCTATTGCACATGCGAGGAAATCCAGTTTCACTGATGCCTTGTGATGTGTTCTAATTCACAAAACTAGAATGGTATTCCACAAGAGGATCCAGACTCAGTCAACTGTGTCTTCGAAATTCCACCCTACACTGTTTTCTTAATGCATGAGGAAGAGGAGTAAGTGGCTTCTGGCCATCCTCTGGGTGCTGAGAGTCCTTCTGAGTTCTCGGAACCAGCTTGATTTTCAGTTCCCATGACCTTGGACCACTGTGATACTTACTTACTCAAATTCATTTTGTTCCCACAACACTTGTGCCCTCGAGGAAGCTGCCATGTCCATACTGCTGTCTATGCACTCCGGGGATCTTCAGAGAAACCATCACGGCAGGGAAGAAGGATAGAGCTAGGCAGTGCTCCAAGGCCTTATTCACAAACTTTATTTGCAAAACAAAAACAAGGCCATCATACTTTGTCAATTATAATCATCAAATGACTTGATTTGTTTAGACTTTGGTTTATGTAGGATGTACTACTGATATCCCCTATACTTGGAAATAAATTTGACAGTTGTTAAAATATCTTACTTACTAACTCAACTACAAATAGAAAAAGTCAATGTAATGTTAAAATGATAATTATATGGTAAGAAGCCACACGAGTGTCTCCAAAGAAAACCACTTTAAAATGGCCTGATTTATGTTTTGGAAATCTTTTTAATAGCAGGCTTAGTGGAGGACAGCTAAATTACCACACACATTTCTGTAGTAAATTTAAAATATTATTTTGGTCGAAGGAAAACAAGAAAATGTATTCTGGAATGGGAACACTAATAATGTTTTCAGATAATTATTGATAATTTTCTTTGATTATACACAAACGCTGACAAGAATCAGATTCTTTTCGGGGTTAGTTGTGATAAAACACAGTCCTCTGTCTCTGTTGTATGTGTAGATGTTTACACACATGGAGGTCAGAGGGCAACCTTTCTTTGACCATGTGGGTCCCGGGGACTGGAACCAGCTCACCACACTTGTTGCAAATGCTTTTACTCTCAGAGACACATCTCTAGCCTCCTGTTTCTCTATTTTTAAAGCTGATAAATACGTAATTACACAGTAATGACTTTTTGTCACCATGAACCTGTCACTGGGAGCAATGGTTCACTGAGTTATAAAGGACTTCCAATGTTTGCACTGCTTATGACATGTCATTAAAATGTTTGTCATTGCTACCACCAATCTGAGGAGTGAACTCAAAAGACTAAGTATCTCTCAAGCGTCAGAAGATAAGGACTGTTTTTCTAAAAGTCAAAATTTCTCTTGAATTTAATGTTATCATTCACAACAAATATTACCACGTTTCCCCCAAAGCGATAAGACTCAGTTTGGAAAGACAGGTTGGGCTCTGAGAAGTGATCATAATTTACAAGACGTTATTCTGAGGAATAGCTATGTGCTGGGTGGCTCCTCAAAGTCCATTCCCCTGGTGGCCTTTCTTGGGTCTAGCTTTCTGTCCGGAGAGTGGGAGAGTATTTAACAGGTCCTCCCACTTCATTACAAGGAATGCTAAAGAGATGGATAATCACAGCTCAAAATTTAACGCAGTTAGCAATCTCACTACTTTATGAAAGCCATCCTTAAGTAGAGCTGGCGCTGTGGGTGCTGGCCCTGCATCACAAGGGACAACACAGTGACCAGCAGAGGTTAGCGTTGCATCTTGATGGACACTCGCACACCGCCACTGCCTTCTGTGGGTCGGCAATGCAAATGTGAGCACGGTGACACTTTGACTTCTTGAGCTCCCCTGGGCATCTGTGAATTACTCCTTAATGACGAGCCTGACCGTTCCACCAAGACATTTCCTACCACGTCCTCACCCTCTCGTCTGCTTTCTTACCCCATCCTTCTGTATTTCGTTCTGCTGGCTGGTGGCGATGTGTACCCATCCTCACATCCCCCCATGTCGCCTTGATGAGTCATCTGTCTCCCTTAAAGTCCAGTAAGAGGCCCCGTATTTCCCAGAACTGCCTTGGAGAATTTTCGACCCTTCACCCCGTGTTAGTGTCTGCCCGACAGGAATCAAAACTAGAGTGATATTACATACGTATTTGTTTACTCTCTGCCTTCTTGTTTCATTAAAATGTAAGCTTCATGGAGCTAAGATATTATTCGCCACTAGAGTGCAAATATGTTGAATAAACGCTTATTATCTTACTAAATTAGGGCTTTAAAATTTATTAAAATACTGTTTTTATGTTAACTCGTAAATGAGTCTCCTAAGTCAGTACTATTCAATAAAAATATAACGTGAGGCATGGGTCACTTCTAATTTGCTAGTATCCACGTTAGAAAATTTAAGTATAAAATGATTTCAGTATCTTTTTTTGTTTGTTTTTTAATTTTTTATTTAATTTATTATTTCATATGTCGATCCCAGTTCCCTCTCCCTCCCTCCTTCCCTTTCTCTCTCCCTTACTCACTTTTACCCTCTCTGCCATCTCACATTCACCCTGACCACCCTCCCCTCCCATTCCATATGTAAGGCAATGCCATCCAGTTGGGGTCATGTAGATCTGAACCTAGAGACAGGAGAGAAGCCCTAGTCCCTACTTCAAATGACCTGTCAGATCTACATGATTTCATTATCTTTTTACTTAGTATATATACATACTTACATTTATATATATATATATCTGTGTGTGTTTATTTATGCATATATATTAAGTATATATGTTTATCTAAATACATTCAAACAAGTATATCTTTATATATATAATGATTTTGACATGCGGCCAACACAAAATTTCCCCAGAAACTCTATTTTCCTACTTACATTGTTAAGCCTTTTAAATCCTGTGCACATTTGATATGTACAGAGACTCTCCATCCAGTTTAGTGACATCTCAGGGGTTCAGATGACAGCAGTAGCTGCTGCCCCACGGAGTACAGCCTGAGGTCCTCATGGGAGAAAGTTACTATAGTATTTGCAATTTAACTGATGAGACACGAACCACGGCTGTAACGATGGCCGTTGTTACCAGAGGCAACCAAATAACAGAAAAGTCCAAATAACAGAAAAGTCCAACTTACCGCTGTGCAAAACAGAAACAGTAGCCATGATCAAGCAAATGTTTTTGTCATAGCTCTGCATCACCAGCTACCCCCACCCCTGGCCTCTAGAAGCAGTAGAAGCAGGGACAGTGAATGAATGATTCCTTGACGCCTCCTGCTTTGGGGAGGATTGGAACACACGAACATAAGCTGGTTGGCAGCCCTTATCTTTCGCTGCTGAATCTCAGCAGAAACAAAATAACAGTTCCCCAGCACCTCGCTGGTGGCAGGGCTGGTGGCAGAGCATGATTCTAAACCTCCGCATGACATCCATATTCAGGAGCCACCTCTTCACCTACTTTGTCTTGTGATGTGTCCTTATCCCCACTTTTACACACTGTCCCCAAGACGCTGGTAGCTTGTGCATCCACAGTGTTGTAACTGTGGTTTTACTTGTGTATCCTACAGACTAAAGTACAGAATCCTATGATCGGGATCCCTGCCTCTGGTTTGTCTCCAACACCAAATCCAATGCCCGTCCTAAAGCCGATGTAATCAGAAGCTGTAGAACAAGTGAATTAGCATACTTAGACACGCTGTCTCTTTCTGCGGCTCATCACACCCAACCACTAATAGAACATTATGCAGGCAAGTTGATAATAAAAACAAAAGCATTCTAAGTAGGCAGATAATCATGTTACTGAATTCCTTTCAAACTCACAGATTACATATGAAACAAATGGCAGCAAGCAGATCAAACAGAAATGAAACATGCATGCGTGTTTGGCATTGAGACATTAGTAACTTATCCACGGCTCTGCCTCAGCATACCAGTTTCCTGTGTACCTTAGTGTCTGTTGAGGGGAAAGGCAGTGTTTCTGAAGAAGACCTAAGTTATCCACAAAGTCCAGAATCCTCTACCAATCATGAGGACAGAGTTGTGAAACAAAAACGTAGGATGGGTGATTACATACAGATATGAACCATCCCTAACCCTAGACTTCCATTCTAGCAGATAACAACAGTAACAGCTTAGAAACAAGAGAGACAAGCTAAATATGACTGTTGCTTTTTCTTTTTTAAAAGAAATTAAACCATTTATCTGTGGGAAATTGGTGTGGGTCAGAAAGTGGCATTGATAGTAACATTGGCAGGTTCTTTCACACCCAAACACATTAAGTTTAATTAATGCTAAAGGAAATATAACAAAAAAGTGAGAACTTAAAAATGGAAAAATATCCTAGCAAAAGTTCAAAAAGATATTGTCATCGCCAAGTAAGAATGGGGTTCTAAGAGAAGAAAAATAACATAAACACTATTAAAATATGATTAGAATGAAAACAAAAACTATATCATTTTGAAATGAAAAACTCAAATAGGGTAAGTCTTTACACTTTTTTAATATTTGGCAATAGAAACAAAGGAAATATAAAACATGAAATAAAAGTAGAGAATATATTCATCTGAAGACAGCCAATATTTAATGAATGATCAAGGAAGAAAAAGAAAACAAAAAAGACACAAATACAATGGGAATACAGTTGAGACTAGGTTAAAAATAAAAGATCCAGTGTCTGGGCACAGGCTTGTGAGATTTCTGAGCAATCAACATTAAAAAAAAATCTTGAGTGTCCAGAGCAAAATTAAAGAAAATTACCTATAGAGTAATGAGTTTTCGACTTCGCAATATTGACACTAAATGCTGACAGGTAATTGGATGATGCATCCAAAGTACTGAAGGGACATGGCATTGTTTCAGAATGCTATGCCAGCCTAAATTGTCAGTTAAGTGTGAAGATAAAACATTAACATGTTCAGGGATTTCAGGACTCAGAAAATGTTCCTCCCAGGTACCCTTTCAGAAGTTACGAGAGATGAACTCCTCTACGGCTGGGATAACCATTGCTCGCCTTATTAAAAACTGTAATACTCAGTAAAATGATATGAGGTATCAAGCCACACAAAGGCATGGAAGAGTCTTAAATGCAATTTATTGAATTAAGCCAGTATGGGAACCCTACAGGCTATATAATTCCAGCTGCGTGCATTCTGGGGAAGGAGAAACTATAGACACTATGAAAAGTTCAGAGGGCCCTAGGGGGGGTGTGGAGCAGATGGACATGGGACTTTGTAGGCAGCAAAATGCTTCTGTTCAATGCTGTAGTAGTGAAGAGACATGATACACTTGCAAATCACAGAAGGCAGAACGCAGAGGTTGAGTCCTAAGGTAAACTTAAGAGTTTTCGCTAAGGATGATGTATCATCAGTTGCATCCAGTGAACTGTAAGGGAACGGTGAGGAGAGGAACTGAGGATGTGGGAAGGCTGCCCACTCTGTGAGCCTTTTCCCAAAATCATCCTAAATTAATTGTTAATCTTTTGTTCTCAAGTCATAACTTTACCCCAACTATCTTTCAGTGTCCTTACTCTGGCTTGTTGAATGATTGATTGATTGAGCTAGCCAGCTAGCTAGCTAGTTTCTTTTTTATAAGATTCAACACCATCTAACATGTCTCTGAAATTCGCCTGTTGCTTTTTATTGTCTTCCTGGTAGCAATGCAAGTTCTACAAAGATAATGTTTGCTCTATTTTATATACAAGTTATATTAAGTACCTATAGCAGTGGCCCATCCTTAAGTATGGATAAAAACAAATAACTGTCCCACCAAAAGTAAACAACTATAACATCAAGGATTCCTGAAATAGGAACTATTTCTTAGGATGTTTGTGGAAACTGCCTCCTTACTGACAAAGGCTCACATACACACTCAACTAGGATAGAAACCAGATAGATTTAGGAAAACACACACACACACACACACACACACACACACACACAGAGAGAGATAGAGAGATACAGAGACAGAGACAGAGAGGGAGAATGAGAGACTACTTAGAGTACTCTTAACACCGGTAATATGACACAGTGATATTTATATATACATGTAATTATAAATGTCTCTCTAAAATATTCAATAAATACTTTAAAATTAACCAAAAAAAGTTGTAAGAAATTAAATGTGACGACATGCTAGCTGAGTGGTAGAGGTACATGCCTTTAATCTCATCACTCGAGAGGCAGAGGCAAGCAGATTTTTGTGAGTTCAAGGTCAGCCTGGTCTACAGAGGAAGTTCCAGGACAGCCAGGTTTACACAGGGAAAGCCTGTCTTGAACAACTAAAAATAAATAAGTAAGTAAATAAATAAATAAATACATGCTTTTAAAAACATTTAGTGATATCCATGAGTATAGTCTTGGTATTGAATCTTGGAAGATTTCTAAGTACTATAAAATGATAGATATTAATGTCCTAATGTCTAATAGGATCAGTTCCTATATGATCCTTCAAACAATTCCATCTGCATGATAATATAGATACTGAAATCATTTTAAGTAAGTTTAGAGTTGTGTTATAGGCAAACAAAATATTTACAATGTGTTCTCTTAATACAAGTTAGTATTATAAGTCTTGATGGTATGAATATAAAGATAAAGCTACAGAATTGAGATAGCAGAGGACAATATGCAGAATAATCTAAAGATTCCTATTTCCTTCCCTTTTTATCAGAAATAATGAGAGGTGGCCAAAATTTCAAAAACTACAGAACAAAGGTAAGAATGGAATAGTAAAAAGTAATCAATATAATTACTGAATGCAATATAAATATGATCTTAGGTATATGAAGAAAGGCTGGGGGAAAAAACAACTAATTTTTTACTTCCCACACAACTAAAGACTCAAAATGTAGCATCAAACATTTCCAAATCAGGACCTAAGAGCATGCATCTGTAATTCAGCATTATTCAGGCATGAGAAGCAGGATTTTCATTTTGAGAACAATTTTGCAGTGTTATTTTTTTTGTGTGTGTCTGTGTGTGTGTGCTCTGTAACTGAGGAAATCGAGACAATGAAATTAAGCAATTCAT
Organism: Phodopus roborovskii; assembly: GCF_943737965.1. Classification (NCBI taxonomy): domain Eukaryota; kingdom Metazoa; phylum Chordata; class Mammalia; order Rodentia; family Cricetidae; genus Phodopus; species Phodopus roborovskii. Next base: position 4,014,943 of record NW_026126511.1, read on the forward strand.
TTAAAGTTGCACAACTACTGACTCACACAGGTGAGGTGGGACATAAGTGTGTTTGGCCTGACTCCAGACTTCCCACTGTAGCCATTATTCCTCAGTCTTCTAAGCTACTTATGGACAAGCTAACATTGTATCACCATCCAAGTTTAAATTTCCCAAGGGCAGAACTATTTTCACATGTTATAGTGCTACAGTAGCGGCTCACTTAAACCACATCCTTAGAAACTTGAAGAATCCCTCCTTAGGATGCCCAAGTCCTTCTCCTTCTGCCCCTCAGTGCGATGACCATACCAGGGCTCAGTTACATGCAGCTGTTCAAACACAGAGTCAAGACCGAGCCCCTAAAGCCAGTTTTACACTCTGTGAAAAGTGCTCCTTGAGTGACGCTCTCCAGGAGACACCATGAAACACAATATCAGTTTAAAAATAGCTTTTTCATACAAGTTCTGATTATAGACAACCCTCCCCAGCTCCTATGAGGTCCTCACTGTCTCCCTTCCCATCCAAATCCACATCCCTTCTGATTCCCTTTCTCCTTAGAAAACAAACAGGTATCTAAAGAATAATAATGAAATAACATACAACACATTAAAAAAAAGACTGGTACAGAAGAAAAATATGCAAAGAAACAGCAGGAGAAATACTTATAGACACAGAGACACACATATTCCTACACACAGGAATCCCATAAAAATACAAACCAGAAGCCATAGGACCTGTGAGGTTAAAGAACTGGTCCTGTCAAAATCTTACGAAGATCCTTCAAATATTCCACTGAGCTTGTTTTTCTTCAGCCATCTTCTGCTAGACATGGGGCCCGCTCTTAAGAATAGTTTGAACCTGCGTGGCTCTGTTTGAGAGAACTGAACTTCCATCTGAGAGCAGTAATCAGTTGGAGATAGCATCTGTGTTATAAATGGAGATCACTGTCCATTTCTCCTGTCATGACTGGGACCCCATCTGGCACGAACCCATAGATCACAGTGGACTTGTATCTTTGGTGTCCATCATTCTCTACAGTTGTTTCAGTCTTCTGCAATGCTCCAGAACCCTCAGGGGGAGAGATTTGGTGAAGACATCCCATTTAGGGCTGAGTATTCCAAGGTCTCTCACCCTGTGCTCATTATCTGGTTGTGGGTCTCTATTTGTTCCCATCTTCTACATGAAGATATCTTGATGATGGTTGATCAAGGCATTGATCTGTGAGTAGAGCAGGATGTCATCCAAAGTTGTGTTATGGCTTTGCTCTTTCATACAACAGTAGTATTTGTTTTTTTTTCTGATCTCAGATTCTTGACCTCTAGAGGAACGCCAGGGATGGGTTGCCTCTCACTGAGTGGGCCTTAAATCCAGTCAGATAGTGGTTGGTTACTCCTACAAGTTTTATGCCACTGTTGTATTAACACGTCTCACAGATAAGTCATCAGTGAGGATCAAACCGTCTGTAGCTGGTTTTGTGGTTACCTTTTCCGTTGGTGGTCTGCAGAGTATCTTCTGGTACCAGTAAAACTAGAATGTAGAGATAAGACAAGGTAGGCACCAACTTGACTTCTCCATATTCAATCAGTTGTGTAGGTTTTATCTTCAACAATAGGGTCTTAGCTGTCTATAGAATGTCCCTTTACACTGTGTGAATACATGCCACTCTGATTTGTTTAATAAAGACTGGACTGGCCAATGGCTGGACAGAAGAAGGTGAGGCAGAAGAGCCAAATGAAGAATGTTGGGAAGAACAGGGGTTGGGTCAGGAGTCAATCATAAGTAGAGAGAAACAAGATGAGCGTGAGAACTAAAAAAAGTTACCAACCACATGACAAAGCATAAGAATAAACTATGGGTTAATTTAGATGTAAGTGTAAGCTTATAACCATCCTGAGCTATTGGCCTATCATGTATGATTAATATTAAGCCTCTGGATGGTTACTTGGGAGCTAATTATGGGACAGAAACTTCCCCCCAACAACTTTCAATTTTTGGAGAGCAATCATGACAATAGTCTGGGTTATTCTGAGATTCCCACAGGGTCCCATTGAACAATAATTTAATTAGATGCAATACATTCCAGGAATAGGAAGCCTCATTTGGTGACAAGAGATATTCACTTGGGGTTCTGTCTCACCTATGATTTTGTGATTTTGTTTAGATCCCCTGTACATATTTTAGGAAGCTTCTACTGTATTCCCTATTTGCATTCCTCCATAAATCCCCCTTTCCCTTCCCCCTTCAAGTTTGGTTCTCCCATTCCTGTCCCCACCATTGTCCATTTGTAGCTACCTATTCTACTCCTCTTTCCTAGGAAGCTCCGGCTTCCTCCTTATTCCCTTATTCTTGTACATTCTATCTAACCTCAGTGCTTACATGAATCTTAGCTTTCTTAAAAAATACTTAATAGCTAACATTCAAATACTTATCACATTTCTCTTTCTGAGCCTGGGTTACTTCACTCAGGATGATTTTTTTTCTAGCTCCATAAATTTTCTACAAAATCTATGATTTCACTTTTTAAATAGCTGATTAATAACATATTGTGTTAATGCACCATATATTCTTTCTCTATTCATACACTGATGGATGTCTAAGTTGTTCCCAATTTCTGGCTATTATGAATATAGCATCAGTGAATATGCAAATGTCTCTGTGATAGGTTGAAGGGAACTTTGGGTATGTGTTCAACAGTGGTGTAGCCCCATCATGAGATAGATCAGATTTCATCTTCCTGATGAATTTCCATGGTAGTTGTTCAAGTTTGTACACCCACCAGCAATGGGTAAATATATCCCTTACTCTGCATCTTTGTTTTATTGGTATCAGCCATTTTGACTTGTGTAAGACGAAATCTCAAAATTGCTTTGATTGACATTTCCCTGATGAATGAGGATGTTAAAGATTTCTTTAAGTGCTTCTCATCCTTCTGTGTTTCCTCTTTTTGAAAATTCTCTGTTTAGCTCTGTATCCCAATTTTTAATTGGCTTGATTATTTTCTTGATACAGCCATTTTCTAACGAGGTATTAGAAACACATCAACATCAAAGAAAGCTAAGATCACCACCCTCTAACAAAGTGATTCAAATGCAACATTCTCCTTGTAACACCAAGAATTCTCTGCCTGCCTATGTCCTTCCCCTAAGAACACATAGAATGAACTCTACTATGTAGGCCTAAGTAAATGGCTTTTAAACAAGTGCTTTATCATTTTAGACAACTTACCAATAAAATGGGTAAAATAGAAAGCACATATTTGGACCATAAACTCCTTTTCTATTCTAAAGTCATCTCAGCCAAAAATAAATGTTTTCTAAGGGCTTTTGGGGGTGGGGGTGGAGACAGTGTTCCAAAATAGAAACCTGTTCTTTTTTTATGAAATAAGAGAAAAGATTTTTAGCATGTTTTCACAAAGCAGAAAAAGTATAAGACAGTCTAAGGTTTTAAAAACTGGGCATTATAAAGTGGGCTTGATAAACAAGGTATTCAAATGCTTTTAGAAATGATGACAAGATTTAAAAAAAACACAACATGGAAGAGTAATTAATGTACTTCTGGGTTCATATAGACAACTAACACTTAAAATGTACATATCTACTTAATATTCAGTTAAGCTAAGCTGCTACTTAAAGCAAGAAATTAATAAGAAAGAATGCTTGCCAAACTTATTTTTACCACATGGATGTGGGAAGAAGGGTAGATCTGCATATCTGATACTACAATACTTATGGTAGGTAATTTTGAAGGTCATACACAACATACCACACATCCTACAAAAACTAAAAGTAATCCTATGAACGTAGTCTCAGAGTAATTTCATTTACTGGCACTATTCTGCTGCTTCCCATAAATAAGGAATAGGAATTAATTTGCAGTCATGCTTACTATTCAAGCAAGACATACTTAATATTTTGACTGGTCTTGATCTGAAAGGCATTAGGAATGTTCTTGATCTTATTACTTTTATTTTGTGTAAGATCTGTCTTATTTTAATGAAGATCTATCTTGGAAATTGTGTCTCTTCCAAGAGAAATGAAGCTTTTCAAGGAAGTCTGAAATAATGAGGAAAAAAGTAGTTTTTTTTGCCAGATATGCAGTGGATATGATAGTAAAAGGCAGCTACAATTAAACGTATGCCAAGGAAAATTAAAAGCTCATTGTGTCATTGTGTTAAGTTCTTCTTCTGAAATTTATACACAGAAAATAACTTCAGTCCAGGGGGGATTTTAGTTCTACTGTCCTATTGTTGTAGGGATGATCATGTGACTTCCTGGGGCCAATATATGTCAGTTCTAAGGTTTCTAACAACTGCTATAAAAGAACTTTCTTGTCCCCCACCCCCACTCTACCCCCTAGCCTTGAAACAAGAAATCCATGGAGCAGACCTGAATCCAGAACATATTAACCCAGGTGTTATCACAAAGCCTAAACCCACATGAAGAGAACAATGTTGTCTCCTACCTGTTCTGGATTCAGGCTACTTGCTATACAACATAGTAGCTACAATAGCTACAGGTAATACCTAATGATGTTTTTAACTCTTTAGATTGTTAGCCTACCAGAGCTGGAGAAGAACAATTCCCTTAAATATGTTCACTGAGATCCTAATGAAATTTACAACTCTGGACGCACTGGAGCTCTTTCTTGGATACCATCTTTTCATAGGGAACTGGCAACATTAAGTAAATCTTTATTCAAAATTGCAGATTTAAGAACATTCCTATTTAAATGAAATATATTAAGAACAGGATATTTGGTATTCACAGACTAATGTTATAGTCTTCCCAAATTTCACATGGATGTGGGAAAACTAATGTGGTGAGGAGATGCCAGTTATGAGACCTTAATTCTGGGCAAAGGTGTGTCAAGATGGACTGAATCCATGCCCGGTTTTGAAAGGCAACTGCTTTAGTGTATGCTCATTTTTGCCTTAAGGACGTTCTGAATTTCAGTTGCTATTCTAGGGTTGTTTCGGATTTGTCGTTGTTACCATTTTGTTTGTTTGTTTGTTTTGTTTTGTTTTTAACATAGCAGTACTAGTTTGCTTTATTTTTCCCCTGAACTGCTTGCTAGTAGGAAACATTATTTGCATGCTCAATAGAATGTAAAATTTAACTTGTCCAAAATCAAACTATTTGATTAATAACACCTCCTCAAAATAACTAAGGAGGCAAATAAAAGATATGATTATTTTTTTATTGCTATTCTAGTCTATTTGGGAATTTACAAATAAAGTAGCCTGGTTGCCTCAACAAAAATAATCTTAAATTTCATAGTCTGGAAGTTGGAAATCCAAGGTCAACATACCAGTGTTCTGAAGCACTCTTCTTCCTGGAGGGCGTCAGTGGCTACCTACTCCTGGTGCACACATGACCCCTTCTGAGTGGACACAGAGGTGGGTGGGAGGCAGAGAGAGCATGAGGGAGAGAACAAGGAGAGCGAAATGGAAAAATGAGGAGGTCTGCTCTTCCAATCACATACGCCTTCACCGCCTAAGGTATCCACACTCATGTCCTAGAGGCCCTATGCTAGGCACAGTTACATTGGAGATTGGGACCTTGCCATATTGAGGAAGACATGGTTCTGGCATAGTAACTATCTGTAGTAAGTGCACAGCATCACTACTCACACCAGGAATTAAACTAAGGAAACTCTTGAAATCAGACGTCTTTCAAACTTGTATTCCTCTTACCAAACATATCACAGAAGCCTGCTAGCTCCATCTTTAATAAAAACCCAAGTCCAAAAAATTCAACCGTGTTCTACTTGGTGGACTCAGTTCAGACAGGTACCAGGATTGTCACAAAGCAAGGTGAAGAGCTAACCTTCTCCTCCTCCCTCCTAGCTTGTCGTCTCTCTCTCTCTCTCTCTCTCTCTCTCTCTCTCTCTCTCTCTCTCTCTCTCTCTCTGTAATTACTCATTATGTTTCTTTTCCTTCTCAGTGTATTCTTGTTATTTAAAAGTTAAGTAGACCATATTCTCTGTTAGTTTGTTAATTAATATATATTGGAGATACAAACGGATCTAAATTATCAGTCTTTTGCTTAGTCTTACAATACATACTGAAGACTACTATACTATGATTTTAATACAAGAGTTTCCCAATGACTGGATTTTAAGATGTCTATGGGTTATGTTTCGAGTGTAACTCATCTAATTTCCTTCAGTAAAACATAGAGAAGTATAATTTTTAAAAACCCAATAATCAACTTAGGAAGATGGTTTATTTGGCTCACTGCTTTCAAGGCTATAGTCGGTGATTGGTTGGCCTCGTGCCTTTGTCTCTGTGGGAAGACGGCACAACACTGCAGAAACATGACACATATGAAAGCGTTTGACTCACAACCATGAAAAAAAAAATAAATAGGGGAATATACTGTTTCAAATCCCAGCAAAGGCATGACTGTAATGACCTAAAAGCCTCCTGATGGGCTCTATCTCTTTAGCTTCCAGAACCTCCTCATAACAGCACATTAGAAACAAAACTTCTAACACATGGGTATGGAAAGATCTCCAAGGTCCAATCTAAAATGGAAAACTATTGCGGTAAATAAGGATCAGGATAAACAAATAGGCCGAATAGATGTTTATTCAGGGAGAAATAACTTACAACCTAGACAGATGAACACCAGGAAATTCAACCCGATCCTCTCCTGTCCGAGTCACGCCAGAAAGAGAGAGCACCTTCCTGGCCCCCTCCGACCTCCTTCCTCAGGTCACCTCCGCCCATCGCTCCACCCCCCAATGGGCGTGGTCAGTGTTACAGAAGGACTATCTCACTACAATTCCCCTTTTAGTCTAAAGAAAAGATTTAGGCTTAATACAAAACTATATACAAAACAGTGAATAACAAGTGTGCTCTAAGAAAAGGAAAATCGAGAACAAAATGACCTACATATCTAGTCCTAGGGTGAGGGCATACCATTCACTGCTAAACTAAAACTACAAATCGAATACTAACACTCTGTCACTGTGCTGATTGCCCAGTTACCTTCCACTGACAGAAGGGCTCATAAGCATGGGCCGAAGAGAAAGCACGAACCTCTTCAGAGGATAAGTAGGGCATGAGCACCCTCCAGTCTCCCTACATAGCACTACAGTGGACAGAAACAAGAATACTTAGATTTGAGAAATGAGCTCTAAAGTCAAGCACACTCACGAAAATTCTGTAAGTCATATGGGAGAACATGGGCATCAAGGAAAACATGCCAGACATCTGGGTCTACTGTTTGCCAACCTCAGAAAGATCATCAGATGTGTAGATGAGAATTAAGAAGATGCTCACATAAGATCCCTGCAACCCTACCAAGTTGTTATGACGTAGACAACGTGTCTGTAACACAGACATTATTTCTACAGTAATCAGTGTGAGAGGAGCAGCCTCATAAGAGGCAGGGTTGGGAGGATCTAGGATGTTCCCATTCAGTGGAGAGCTGACTTCTCTTCACATGGGTAACTGTCTGAAAGAATGCAGTGGAACGGTGAAACAGAACATATTTGGAGAGAGGAAAACGAGAGAAGTCAAGGCAACTGGCGCCATACACTATGACGGGCAGTACCCTAGCATCAAAAGCAGAGGACAGAGAGCCACAGGGAGGTGGCAGCCTAATGGCTCCAAAGGAAAGAGCCAAGAAGGAGATACAGGAGTTCAAAGAGTGTGTAAAGTGAAACAAAGGAATTAAAAGTCAAGTGGATGCTCCAACAAGAACAAAGGGGAAAGACGCACAGATGTCCACACATTAGAATTAGTACACATGTAAGAGTCAAAGTCATGCTGAAAATTACACAAAACAGAAAGGAATTAGCACAGATCTTTCAGTGTCTATAGTATTGAGAATAGACAAGGGAAGTAAGAGAGAACCCTTATTGGTATTCCGAATGAACGGTGAAAAAAAAGTGTTCAAAGATATGATGGGAAAAAAAAATTGCCTAAAATAAAGACTTGATCCTTTAGATCTTTCCCCAGGGGAAAAATTCACAGAAAGATCAAGGCCAAACTACATTGTGGAAAGCCATTGAACTTCAAGAAGAGGGAGAGACACTCTAGATATCCAATAAGGAGGGGGCAAGAAAGGCAGGTGGAGGGGAATGGAAGAATGTGCTCTCAGAGTCTTCTGAAGTAGCACATGCAGCCGTGTAATACATAATGGCCTTTCAAGGGAAAGGAAATGTTTCTTACAATCATTGTTGGATCATGCAATTAGAGGAACAGACAGATATTCAATATTTCATGTTCGTAAGAACTAAAACGAAGGTTACCTCCAGGAAAGATTCCTTAATATCTTAAGCCAATACTATCCCTGTCTGTCTACCAGAAGATCTGTCCACACAATGAGGAACTCCCTCACATTCATGTGAGTACACATAGAAAAGAGTCTGAAAGAGACAGAGAGAGAACAATATGCATTATTTTTAGATGATATGATTGCAAAAGCCACTGCAATCAGCAACCAAAAAACTGATGAGATTTATTATAAAGCTCTATAAAGTTGAGAGAAACAAATCAACTCAAAAGGATAATATCTTTCTAAAATGAATTACTACAAGCCTAGGTGTTCAAGGAACATTCACTATCAGGAAACTCAAGGAATGTAAGGACTTAGAAGACAATACCTAAGTCCATTGTGGTAGAAAAAACTAAAGCTCTAAAAGGGCCTACAAGCCAATAAATTCATGGTGCATACACTTAGATGGGAACATTAGATATGAAGAGGTAATTAAGCCTTCTGTGAACAATTTAAAATTTGCTGAAACCACAATGAAAATTCCAGCTGATTTTGTAAGGGATACCGGTGAGCCTATCCTTGAACCTGATTTGAAGGTTTGATTAAATTGTAAGAATTACCATTTTAATATTGGATAAAAATAAAAATCAAGCAGATTATTGACAGAGAGAACATACAAAAATTGTAGTAATGAATACACCGTGCTATTGGGATGAGAAAATGGAAGAAACATAAACCATGTCTTTTTCTAGAATATATTTGGAACCTTAAAAGCCCTGAGGAAGTGTCCAGTAAATTTGGGAAAATTGGCTTACTATGCATTAACATGAGCTCTACTCCTGCATAACAGCAGACATACCTGCAGGTTTCAAACAAAGGTTTGGAACCATAATAAAATTAACAACAAAGTGATACGCAAGCAGACTTCCATAACCTCGGGACTGGGGACTTTATTTAACATAAGCTGCAAGGCACTGACAGTGTTCATTGATTGATTTGATTAAAGAAAATAACGATCTCCATTCAAGTAAGGAAACCATGGACAAAGTTAAACAAACAAACGTGATAAATTAAGAGATGTCTGAGACTTAACACCAACAAGGGACTAATGTTTAAAATGCTCACAAATGAAAATATAGCCAACATAACTAAGACATCAATAAAGGTAAATGGGCTGGGGATGTATCCGGAACACTCAATGGAGGAAGCAGCTCAGCAGTTACAAAGCTCAAATAATAACAAAAATTTACAGAACGATCCTACTTTTTTTCTTTTAATTTAGATATGATGATATCACCCATGTTTACATTCACGGGCAGGAAAATCTGAAGATGAAAACATGCATCAAAAAGACTTGATCTGGGCCCTCTTTTGATTTAGATATCTGATATAATACTGGGAGCACGGGGGAAGCATGTTATTAGCCTTAATAGCATGCATAATTGGTCATGTAACAATAGTGGGTGGTGCTCATCAACAGATGTCATGTGCTGAATTCCTCAATGTCCATGGCAAGAAGTTCACAGATAGCTGGATGGTGGTGGCTCATGCCACCCAGCACTTGTGAGGCAGAGGCAGGCGGATCTCTGTGAGTTCGAGGCCAGCCTGGGCTACAGAGCGGGTTCCAGGACAGCCTCCAAAGCTACAGAGAATCCCAGTCTTGAAAAACCAAAAATAAACAAATAAATATCAAGCATGGTGGGATAGTAGACATTGCCATCTCAACCTTTAACCCTCACCGACATCTCATTCAAGGGACCTCCAGGTCCCTTGTTTCTTAGCAAAAGACTTACCCAGAGTCCAGTTCTTTTATAACTAGGGATCTTATTTTGGTAACTTGAAATTGAAAGCCAAGTGAACGGATGATCTTCGGATCACATGATACCTGGTATCTAACATAACTTCAGCTTTGTCCTTACCTTTCCTTCTGTCTACGTCTCCCTTGAGAGCAACTCCTGAAGCGATGCTCACCCGAAGTCGACAGCTACACATGAGTGTTTCCGTTCACTTTCTCAGTCATTTTCAAACGGATTTTTTAAGGTGTCTGTGGCTGTTAATACTATTAACAAAGTAAGTGGAGAGAGGTGGAGGAAGAGACACACTATCTACGCCGGCGCCTCCCAGGAGTGAAGGTCGCATTTGGGGAACTGAAAGCAAACACATTATTATTCTTTGTGAAATGTAACTTCTTCTTCAGGGAGCACAGCTTCCATCTCAAGAGATCAAAAGGCACAGACCTGTCCACCAGGCTCCGCCCACCGGGACACGCCCACCACATCACAGCCTGACTGTGATGTCCATCACTGCCAACATCAAACCATAAGGGATGCTGAAAGGAAACAATGTCCTATCTGTCACTGACAACCAGCCACCCCTATTTGACTTGGGACACACATCATCGCCTTTTACATTAAAAGGTGCGGTGCATCAAACCAAAGTGTGGTGCAAATTCTCAGACCTGCTGGAGCCTGGCAGTCCTCTCTATCTGCCATTATTTGAGTTAAACGGAGTCTGGCATATTCCCACATGGAAACAGTAAGGAGAAACCTAATTTTTTTTCTTTCAGTCTATTAAATTTAATTCATTGTGTATGTTTTCCTTCCTTATCAGCCGTTCAAATTAATTTCTCCCATTGTCAACAGACTGACAGTTTCACACATGTTTAAATCTGAGCACGCAGTATTTGTGAGGACTATCCATACCCACGGGTGTGGAAAACAACATGTTCATTCCATTAGGCCTTCGCAAGGCTCTAACAATTACACAAAATAATTTATCCCTGGGCGACCGCACAACGGGAGCAAACTCCTGTCAGTATGACTTCTTGCAGTCGGAATAGTGATATTCTCAGGAGCAACCGGTTTTCATTTACATGCTATACACACTACAGGAGATCAACATATGAATAGCCAGCCCTCTATGGCAGAGGAGAACCCTGGGACACACTGAAGAATCCCCCATCTCCCACCTAGGACAAGGAGACAGAAACTATGTCACGGAGGCAGAAATAGCATGTATTTCCTGTCCCTAACTGCATTGTGCTACAAGACCATGATCTCCATACAAGTGGGAAGATGGAATTCTGTAGAAAAATAAGTGATCATTTCAAGGGATGGGTTGTTACTCCATTTAAGAGATGAACAACTTGGAGATACCACTTGCAGAAGCGCCCTCCTCCAAACACAGCAGTAGGAGCCTGCTTCCCTGGGAAGCCCCCATAAAAAGTATATGGGAGGTGGCCTCCCTTGGAAGTCCCCTCCCACAATACACACATCCTCAGAAGTACCCCAATACACAGCACCTGGAGCCAGTCGCCTCTGGAAGGTCCTCTCCCCGCTGCACAGCCTGTGGAGGCGGACTCAGTGGGAAGTTATTCCTTCACTCACAGCATGTAATTTTTGTTCCTGACATTTTGAAGCCAGCAAGCATTCCTGGAATCAGAAATACTGCTTTTGGAAATCAGGACTCGCTCCGACACCCCTTTATTTCATTTTTTATATCTGCAGCACGAGGGAGCTGATACTTTCTCATTCTTACGTGTTAAGGGTATTTTAAGGACAGAGGGAAGAAAAATGTAGAAGTTGTTAAAGCTCCCGGAGAAGTTCTGTTAATCCAAGCTATTACTATTATTATCACCGCCAACTCTACAGCGGCTTCAAATCCTAAATCTGAAAGCCTTTTCAGACATCTACTATTCAAATCTCACTGGGTGGGGGGGAGATCCCTGCATTATTTAGATCTGCATTAGAGGTAGGTAAACTGAGGCCCAAATGAGGACGAGCAACTCCCTCAAGGTCACAGAGTGGCAGACCTGGTTAAGAAACAGAAATATCGATTCCCGTGCAACAAAGGCGAAAGGGAACTCAGAACTATTAATATCAGAGAGCCTGAACCAGCAGCTTTTACACTTTAAAAATCCAATTAAAAGCACCAGTACAGAAAAAAAAAAAAAAAAAAAAAAAAAAAACCTTGAAGAAATGTCCTTTGCTGAAAAAAAAAAAAAAAACAGCTATGCATAAAATCACTTCCTACTTTCCTTAGTGGTATTTCTTGATGCGATGGGTCCTTTTATCAAGAGTAAACCAGAGGTGCCTATCTTTTCTCTCTGTGCTTATGTAGGACTTTTAAAAAAACCTCAAAATCCCTCCAGTATACACGTGTACATTTAACCATGGGAAATTTTCTTCTCAGTGCAGTTTTAGAATAAACACAGGCAAATACACCTTCTTCCTATATATCTTCCCCAATTTATTTAAATGTAAGTGCTTTCTGGTGTTTTGCATATGTCAGTTCTTTAGGTGACACGGGAGTGTAATGTTCTCTTGCACGTTTTAGATTTTGGGGGAGTTGTCCCATGTGACTGCATGGAATGTAAAGTAACAATTGCAAAGTAATAAATTCACTCCACATTAAATCTATCTCCAGCTGCCCTGGGGAGGCCATTCTGACAATTTTGGAAACATTTTCGTTACGCGGAAAGAGTCAGTGCTCACACTCAGATAGGGAAGAGCCGTTCTAAATCCGTTCACGAGTGTGCAGCATGGCACCCTGGTCAGAATTTTACCAGGGGCGTAATTTCTCAACAAGAAGTGAACTCAACTCATTTACTATCATCATTTCAAATCAGTTTCAATACTTTCATCAGGCAATTCTAGTGTGGCTGCTGTTGCTGAAGATTTAGAAAACAGAGAGAAAATATATCTGGAGACTAATATGGGAAAGTTAAAGTTCAAGGCAAGCCTGGGCTACAAAGTCACCCTGGGCTATTTAGTGACATCCTATCTCAAGAGTGGAAGGGGGGGTGGGATATCACCTCATTTTGAGGAAATGTCTAGTATGTGTGGGTGTGCCGTTACTAATGTCACCAGTGTCAGAGTCGGCCAATAATATTACATACACTCAATGGGAAATGAAGCTTCTTTCAAAGAGGAAGGGGGGGTCTTGGCTAATGATGCTGAGAATCATTAGGGAGCAAAGTGCCACGGGTTACATCTGAGATGCCATCCCAGACTCCATGGGCACCATAAACTCTTTCCTGCTTCTCTACTTCTGGCTCTAGTCCCCTTTCTGTGTTTGCATGCTAAGGTTCATTAAACTCACTGCCAATACTCAGCAACCTGCAGCGTCTAATACTTTTCATGGTGCAGCAGTGCCCATATCTGACTAGACAACAAACAGGCAAAAATTGTAAAGTTGTTCGTAGTGTCTGGAATGACACTGCCTAGGTTCAATTCCCATCTCTTCTAACTGCGCACTAGGTGACTGCTGAACACATTCTATGACCCTGGCACACTTGCCCTAACTGCCACAATGCAAGGACAACAGTGGCCACTGCTTCATGAATGCCATCAATTGAGAATTTCAGCTCCACAAAGTTTTACATTAAAGTTCAGTGTAAATCCTCCATATTACGGATTTGGAGATAGAGTGTTCGGAAGGGAATTACATCAGAAGAGTAGAGTCTACCAGGATTAGATTAGTGGCCTAACAAGACGTTGTGTGTGTGTGTGTGTGTGTGTGTGTGTGTGCGCGCGCGTGCGCACGCGCGTGCATGTGTGTATTGCCTTGGGAAGGTGCAAGAAGAAGGAAGCCATCTACAAACCAAGATATGCCGATCTGATGCTACCTGATCTTCCAGCATCTACTGGTCTTTCCAGCCTCCATCACCGAGGAGGAGTGATAATGTTTTCTTTATACCACCTATGCTATGAAGCTCTGTTACAGTAACTCAACAGACTAAGACAGTATACTTTCAGGAAGAACTGAGTATGTTTGTAGAGTGACAGAATTAGCACATGGCATTACTCACAGTAAGTGCTCAATAAACGTGCCTTGTTAACATTAACCAAAGCATCTGCTGCCTACTCACATTGCTTTCTCTTTGCTTGGATGTTCTAGAAAGTACTCTGCTCATTCTCCCTTTGCTCCCCACGATGACTACTGAACCCACAAACTTGGAATGCCTTCCATGACTCTTGTATCATTTACCCTTCCGTTCCTATCAGATCCATTACCTCTATTCATACATGAGACCATGGGGTCTGGTCCTTTATTGCTTCCTCATCCTTGAAACCTATCTCCTTGGTCCTCCCATTGATAAGCAGTCTAGCACACTGTTCTCTCCGTGTTTATTGTTCATTTGTGATTCTTCACAACTGAATACTCTACAGACATACAGATGTTGCCTCAACTTCACCCGCCTACAAAAGATGCAGAGGGAGGGGTAGCTCTAAAAAGGTGCTGAGGTAATGTTACATGTGTATTGTGCAGCTGGAAGAAAAGAAATAAGGAAGTTCCCAGTTTTCTCAGCGTTTCAATGCACCCAGCATAAGCATCATGAAAACATATCATAGTGCAGAACGAATTCAGATCTTCACCCTAAGCCACATCCATAAACCTACTAAGAACACTTTTGTGAAGAGAAGAGAGAAAGTAGCCTTTGCTATCCTGGAACTCACTCTGTAATCTGTAGACTCAAAATCACAGAGTGCTGGTATTAAAGGCATGCATCACTACATTTTAAAGAGTGTCTTGCATTGTGGTCCAGCTGGCATCAAAGTCAACATTGTCCTGACATGATGTTGGGTTTTAGGCATGTGCTTCCATACTAGCCAAAAGTAAATTGTTTTACAAGTAGATTCCAGCCAAAGTTCTGCCCTGGCTAGGAATTACCACACAACAGGTAGAGACTCTTTCTAGTGTTGCCTGGCCTTGTGTGGAGAAGGTTCTGTAAACCAGAACCAACAACAGTTGGCACTTTGTTAATTCATGTCATGACTTTCACTAGTGTTAAAGGTCATGGTATTTATCACCCACAATGGATGACGTTAGAATGGGGTTCTCATTTGTGTTGAAAGCCTTTGGTTCGGACAAAATATTTTCAATAGGTCAATCCTTGTCCTACATTGGAGGGCTGTCATTTGTCCCTGTTTGAGACATGGACACGAGAAGACACAGAGTATCATAAAGCCATCTTCCCACGTGTTTGTGAAGTCTACTTTTGAAATATACGTCTGATTCTTTTTATCTCTTTCTTACAATGAACTCACCTGAAAACGATAGAAATCTGGGGCTTTTCCAGGCTACAGAAGTCTGTGTGTCTGTTCTGTTCTTGCTCCATAATAAACAGAGTCTTTAAAAGACTATGCTAGAGAGAGCTCTTTTCTGAGAAAATGCCAGGAGGGGATCGTGCTTTGAACCACTGCTTCTGCTAGTCTAAGTAGCTGATCTGTTCCCGTTTAGAGCACTGCAAACTGCTAAGCAAGTAAAAAGAGTGTGCAGTGGCTTTGTGTGTACAGACACTGGTGGGACTAACCAATGAACTGGAGATATCAAACAAGTCTATTAACTGATATTTACTATGTGGAGGCTAGTTAATCAGAAACACGAAGCTACTGGACATCATAAATGTAATGGGTTACCTAATGTAAGTATTCAGTTTGGTGAAGAACAGTAAGCTAACTGAATCTAGACCTGAAGTCACTGAGGTTAGAGTTCCTGAGAGTTATCACAACTTTGCATAGATGTATCTCTCACGCAAGGCCCTAATAAGCAATCATAATATATGGTCCAAATATTTGGTTGTCCGTCCAAATAAACTGTAGAAGAGCAGCAAAGGTACAAGGAGCAACATGAATAAAGTTTTTTTTTTTCTGAATCCACTATTAAATTGTATGTTAAATAAGAGAAGTTTTACAATATATATATATATATATATATATATATATGTGTGTGTGTGTGTGTGTGTGTGTGTGTGTGTGTGTGTGTATATATGTATATATATATATATATATATATATATATATATATATAAAGTCAAGTTCACATACTACTTAAAGCCCAAAGCTATCAAAGCATTCAAATTCAGGCACCAATACCAAGCTGTTTTCATTACTATAACTCTGTAGTAGAGCTTGAAGTCAGGGATGATGATGCCTTCAGAAGTTCCTTTATTATACAGGGATATTTGGCTGTCCTGGGTTTTATTTTTTTTTTCCATATAACGTTGAGTATTGTTTTTTCAAGATCCGTGAGGAATTGTGCTGGGATTTTGATGGGGACTGACTTGCATCTGTAGATTGCTTTTTGCAAAATTGCCATTTTCACTATTTTGATCCTACCTATCCAAGAGCATGGGGGATCTTTCCATTTTTTTCTGGCTTCTTCTTTAATTTCTTTCTTTAAAGACTTAAACTTCTTGTCATAAAGGTCTTTAACTTGTTTGGTTAGAATTAACCCCAAAATATTTTATTTTGTTTGTGGCTACTGTAAAGGATGATGTTTCTCTTATTTCTTTCTCAGCCCATTTGTCATAGATATATGGAGGGCTACTGATTTTTTTTTTTTTTTTTTTTAGTTAATTTGTATCCTGCCACTTTACTGGAGGCGTTTATGAGCTATAGGAGTTCCCTTATGTAAACTATCATATCACGTGCAAACAGTGAAAGTTTGACTTCTTCCTTTCCAATCTGTATCCCCTTTATCTCCTTTTGTTTTCTTGTTGCTCTAGCTAGAACTTCCAGTACAAAGTGGGTGTCAGCTGGGGGGGGGGGCTTGGGCAGTCTGAGGCCTCTGGCAATGGGACCAGGATTTATCCCTAGCGCTTTGGGAGCTCATTTCCTATGGAGGGATACTCTCTCAGCCTAGTTACATGGCAGAGTGGGGGAACTAGGTTCTGCCCCAAATGATGTGACAGGCTTTGATGATCCCCCGTGGGAGACCTCACCCTCCCTGGAGTGGATGGTGTGGGGACTGGGAGGACAGATGGGACAGGGAACTGGGGTTGGTCTGTAAAATACAATATATTTTAACTTAAATAAAATTAATAAAAAAATAAACAAATCCAGGTACCACACTAATTAGAAAAGGGATAACATGTATATATATATATATATATATATATATATATGTGTGTGTGTGTGTGTGTGTGTGTGTGTGTGTGTGTGTGTGTATGTTTGCCTTCATTTGTAGTCAATAAACAAGCAAGAGGTCAAGAACTCAAGTTTTGTAGCAGAACTTGGTTCAAGTATTAGCACATGAAACACTTGCTAAGGGCTAGGCTCTATCTTAATATTTGAATCATTAATCTTCAAAAACATTTTTTGAGAAAGGTTATGAGTATGTCTACATTTATAGACAAAGACAGCATAGCAGAGTTGCATAACATGCCCAAGGATAGCACCCAGTAAGCAGAAAGGGACAGAATCTGACCCCACAAGCATAGTATCTACTCAGAGAGAGAGTTGATGGTTAATATGGAAAAGTGATGTGACAGAGACATGAAATACATTCTGCCCCACTTTTCACTTCTTCTGAAACAAATTTTACATCATATGGGCGTTCAAAGAACAGACACCCGTCTGTTAAGCAAACAGACTATTAGCTTCCAAACAGCAGCATAGGCACAATTTGCTAATGATCTCATCAGCGAAAGGCAAGAGCAATTTGACATATGTAAGTTTTCCCTCTCCCTCTTCCTCTCTCCGTCTCTCTGTCTGTCTCTCTCCTTCTCTCCTTCTTGGCATTATACTGTCAACAATTGTAAAATTTCACTGTAGCAAATAAAGAGGCTGTCAAGACATATCACGAATTGCAATGCGTTTCATTTACCGATGTCTACAATTGGGTAACTCATTGAACAATAGGTCACAAGTAACTCTCTCCTAACTACCTTATAGTTGCATTTTGGGGGTTCTACTATTATTAGAGTTTTGCTTCGATTTACTTCATGATGATCAAATACACGTATCTTTACATCTACACAGAAATAAATGACAAAGTGTTCAGGAATTAAATTCAGCCCCCCCCCTTTTTTTTAACAACAATCCCAGAATAGCAGGGCAAGGTATTAATATATTGTGGTAATACTCCTTCTAAGTAGAAGGAAGAGGCTCAAGCCTTATGATTGTTTAAAAAATAGTTTCTACTGTAGTCACCATCCACTTCATCTATATTACTTCAATAACCAACAAACTCACCCGTATTTCTGACTACCTCTGACACCTCTCAGGCTACTTCTCCAACGGCAGACAATGAGCTCACAATTTCCTCAAACACGTACACACAAGAATACGGAACTCATACCCCTTACAAAACTTGCAAGGAGGCCTCGAATTACTGTGCTCAGACTTACTAATTCATCGACCTTAAAATGGTATAAAAATGTATGTATAGTAGGAACTGTACTTTAGGTTTTGAATTTTGATCTTTTCTAAGGTCAGTCACAGGCAGTATTATTTTGAGCAAAAGCAGCAAGCCAGAGCTACCAAGCAGCTGTTTGGTCTCAAGGGAAATGCTTCACACTCCATAATACCTCATATCACCAAGATTAGGATGTAATACTCTGAATACTGTCAACACACTTTCAGGCTCACAAGAGTCACATAGACATAACCCCACTGGAAGCCGTGAAACACCCACAGATGAACGTTCAGACCAGCGCTTGTTCCCTGTAGTCGAAAAGTGAGAGTTACACAATTTTCTGTTGACTGACAGATGGGTAAATTACAATACAGTTGGGCGATAGGAAATCATTCAGCAATGAAAAGGAATGAAATGCCAACCTATGATACAACCTGGATGAAATGCCCAAAAGAGGAATCCCCCAGAGGGATTACAGTACACCAGTGTTTCCCAGGGGCAAGGGAGGAGAGTGGAAACTGATGGCTACCCACAAGAAAAGTGTCTTGTATAGAGTGAGGGACTCCTTCTTGGGGTGATGAAAATTTCCCGACATTCAGTAGTGGAGTGACACAGCCGTTAACTATACCTGAAACCACCGGAGTTCCGTGATACCTGGATTGTTATCCAAATAAGGCTGTAACTTGAAAATACAACAAGTTCAATACTGAGATGGCTCAGTGACTGAAGGTACTTGCTGTTGGTGTTCAGGCATCTGTAGCCTGCATTGGGGTCCTGACAGGATACACCCTCGGCGGCAGACACTAAGAGCACCCCCAGTGCTCAGCTACACACGCTTATAAAAAGTGGGCCTTGCCCAACCCCCTCTCTCCTCTCTCTCTTTCTCTCTCTCTTGTCTCCAGGGACTGCTCTCTGCCCTCCCTCTCTGCCACATCTCTCTCCTCTTCCGATAGACCTCCCATGAGAGCCCCGTTGTATGGCTTGACTCCTTCCCACCATTTTAAATAAACTACAACACTTGCCACCAAAACTAAAGACCGAAGTTTGGTCCTGGAAACCCACATGCTTGAAAAAGAGAGTGTGTACACTCAAAAGTTGTCCTCTGACATTCACATGGCATATTCATGCAAGTATGGGCACGTGTGCATTCGCGCACATATGAGCGCAGGCCTACATACACAATAAACAGATAGTAATACAATCTTTAAAGAATTTTACTGATTGCATTGGAAGCATCGCTGAGTTGGTAGATTGCTTGCAACCAGGCAAAAAGCCCTATGATCAACTCACAACATGCCATTCAAAATGGGTAATGGATATAGTAGTATTATCTATAATCCTAGCACTAGGGAGGAAGAGACAAGGGAATAATAAATTCAAGGGGCTAGAGAGATGTCTCAGTGGTTAAGAACACTGGCTGCTCTTCTGGAGGTCCTGAGTTCAATTCCAAGCAGCCACATAGTGGCTCACAACCACCTACAATGAAATACGGTGTCCCCTTATGGTGTGCAGGCATACATGCAGTTTTAAAAAATAAATATTATGAAGAAGGAAGAAATTCAAGGTTATCCTCAGCTACCCAGTAAGGTCAAGGTCAGCCTGGTCTACATGAGTTTTGTATAAAGTTTAATAAGTCTGAGGAGTGGTTGAAAGGTGGTAAGAATCTACAGCACCTCACTATGTGTATGCCACATTTCTCAGGGGAGGTCATAAGTCCCCAGGATTTTCCTTCTTTTGTTTGCAGTGACTCAGAACTCACTGAGGCTGGTGGCAATACAACCAGCCTTGCATGTCCTAACCATCATGCCATATGAAATCATTCTGTGGCTGTGCTCAGAGCACAGGTCTGAACGCACTGTCTCCCTTCAAGTCCTCAGGAACATTACCCTGTGCAATGGAACTGGCCTCCATAATATCAGAGGCAGCGGCACTTGCTGGAGGAAGTGTGTCACCGCAGGGGTGGGCTCTGACGCCCCCTGTGCTCAGGATATCTCATGCTCAGTCCACTGAGTGAGTCCGCTGACTTCCTGTTGCCTGTAAGATGCACCACCACCTTCAGCCCCAGCACTGTGTCTGCCTGCACACCGCCATGCCCCCCACCACGGTGACAACGGACTGAACCTCTAAAACCTTAATTAAGCAAGTCAGCCCTTCCTTTACAAAACGTGCCGTGTCTCTTCACAGCAATAAGACACCCCGACTAAGACACCCTGATCCCATGTCTATGTGAGGCTCTGTGGCCAGTGCTACAAGTAATTCTGGCTGCCCGTCTCATTGGCTGAGCCTGCTTTTGGCTATGTCTTCCTATCTTCTCCGAACTACCAGGTCTGATGAGCTTGGGTTTTGCCACTAGAGTGGACAAAACAAAGAGAAGGAAAAAGAGCCCAACGAGAGGAACATGAAATGGACATAGACACAGAGACACTCTGACTCTCACACAGAAATCCCATAAAAACACTACGTTGGAAGACATAAGACATATGCAAAGGACATGTAGAGTAGTAACAAGACAGAAGAAAACAGTATGTAGGTACAAATGTCAAAGATAAGAATAAGGACGATCCGATACAACATTATGAGTCATGGAACCTCCAACATGCTGTTGAGTTAGTTTCCTGTTAGCCGTCTACTGCTGGGCATGCGAATACTTTGGCTCTCTTAAACATCATCAGACTGCAGGTGGCTTCCTTTTCAGTAGTACTGAGCTCCTGTTAGTTCCAAATGTTTTTTTTTTTTTGGATATTTATGTCTTGTCCCAGTTTTTTCTGCCCCAATGGCCAGGACCTCTCAGAGTCTAATTTTATTAAAACTATCAGTCATATCAACGGTTTCACTTTTCTGTTGCTATGTTATAAAAATCACTCCAAAGTAATGGACTGTTGCTTAAGACCCATCATTGGTCCTAGTCTGACCTCTGAACGAAAAGAAATGAGCTGTGCACTACCTATCTGTGCAGTACCACGGACTTGGGATAACTAAAATGACTTCTTATGAGTCTGACATCCTACATGCAGTGACTGCGGGAATAAGGTATGGCATTGGTATAGTCACAGCTCTTCCCACATGGCCGTCTCAAGGAGTCAAAGATCTCATCAAGAGAGAAGGGGACCCAGGTTGTCATTTCTGATACCGGTCCAAGCCACTCGGCAGAAAAGTCCAGTCAGGGCGAGCAAAGAGACACAGCCACTGTGTGTTAGGAAGCAGTACAGGAAAAGAGGAGTTGACGTCAGACATCTTTTCAAACATGTCTTCCATAGAGTGCTTTTTTATGAATATCAGGTGTTTTCTCTTCTTTCTAGGATAAGGAAGGCAGCTGGAATCAGAGACAAAAGAAATAGCAAGAAGAAAAGACAGCCAGTGTGGCCAGAAGGGGAGCAGTTGTCAACGTGATTCAAGGGCTTCAAATGGGTCTGGGGTGCCTGGTACCACGGAAGCAGCTGTGGGGCTCGCTGCCCTGGCTTTGCATACTCTTTCTGTGAAAGTGTTCACAGTTCCAGAAAAGCCTGAGGATAGCTCGCTTGCGTTTAGTTCTTTTGCTTCTCTCCAGTGCCTTGCAAGGCAGTTAAGCAGGGAGAGCGAAGGGCCAGAAAGATGCAGAACTCACCCTATTCTCACCTTGCTTTAGGAGCTCATATTGAACAGTAAGAGCAACCTCTGCATCACAAACAGTGAATTCAGTGAAATCTATGTTTGCTCTCTGTATATGTGTATTTGATTAAACATGCATATATGCTTGGTACATCTGTATTTATAAACCTAGTATTTTTTGTGATGATGTAAGGAAACATTAAACACACACACATACACACACACACACACACACACACACACACACACACACACACACAGGCACAGAGATGTTCAGATTTGGCCAAACATTTACACAACTAACAATTTGTGGCCCTATGAAATCACACAATTACACTCCCCCTGCCCCAGGCAGGAATGATATTAGAGTATTCATTAAAGGCCTCTTTAAATAAAGAGGCAATATTCTCTTTTCATTAAGCTCTTAATAATCGTATCTTGAAGGGAACTGAAGAAATCAGTAAAAGAAGCCATCAAACAAATAAGAGCATCTCTGTGCTCCGTCTACGGCTATTTCCCCCATCAGCTTTTCCAAACGCCAGCTCTTGGTGTTTAAGGCATTGTTAAAATTCCAAGGAGGTAAGAGCAGAGCCAAAGGCATTCTTCCATAATGAAGTCTACCTTGTCATATTGGTAATGAGGAAATGGCTAGCTGGTCCAAAGAATAAATAAATAAAAATAAAACAAAAGGTTTGCAATAATTCTTATAAGTGGCAACTACACTAGAAATAAAAATATCCTCAACACAGCATCTTTTGTGCTACCTTTGAAAGAGACAGACTTTTTATTTTCAAAGAAAAAGACATTCTCTTTCCATTAACGAATTCTGCGCCAATAAATCCTTGGACCCATTTAACAAGAACTAGGTGTTGTTGATGGGCCTTTTTTAAAGGGCATAAACCTCCCTCAGGGCAAAGGGAAGACAATACTATCAGTCAAGAAAAGTGAAAGAGATGTCATAAAGACAGCTAGCAAAGTTGGCAGCAGGCAAACTAGGAAAGGAAAGGAAGGAGGGAGGGAGGGAGGGAGGAAGGGAGAGAGGGAAGGAGAGGAAGGCCTTAGTCACTGTGGCCAACACTGTATGCAGGGAGTATAGAGTAGATTTATCTCAAGCACACAAATGTTTTTTGAGATTGTATTTTTATTTGTGTATGTGTGTGTGTGTATGCGTTGCATGTGCGTGTGTATGTGTGTGTGTGTGTGTGTGTGTGTGTGTGTTACCATGGTTTTCATGGCTTCAAGACCCAATGTTTCAGTCACTGGAACTTCATAACATGAACATCTCTAAACTGTGATAACCTACTGTAACAATTGCCTAGGATAAATCAAATTAGTAATAGAAAAGCTCCATTTTAGGTCAAAGTTTTGAAGGTTGTAGGCCATGGTCAATGGCCTGTATAGTACAGGGCCCGTGGAAAGGCAGAACATCTGATCAGAAGAATACAGTAAAACAATTCAGGGAACTACTCACATCGGAGAGTCCAGAAATAAAATAATAAATAAAGGAAGACACAGTGTCTCAGATCTCCTTTAAGATCATGTTCCTAAAGACTTAAACATGCCCGGAAGCCCTAGCATGTCAAAGTCTCAACACCTTAATATGATGGTAAGCTCAGGATGAAGCTCCAATAACTGAGCCTTTGGGAACATGCTAAACTAAACCACAGAAAGGACACCCCCTTTAAGAACATGAGTTGGTGTGTAGCTATGGCACCAACATCTCTAGTTATAATGAGCCCCTAGTTTACCTGGTATACCACAAACCTGGGCACTGTTGACATCCCAGCAAGACTCGAGCAGAAACTAAGGACATCATATCTGAGTTGTGACTTTGAACTAATGGCTTTTTATTAATAATCACAGAATATTAGAAATATTAGATAACTCATTTACTCACTCACTACAAACAAAATAAAACTTTCTCCTTAAATGCACTCTTTTTGTTTCTTGGCTAGTTGATCGATTGCTTTGGAGACAGGATATTACTAATCTCAGGATATCCTTGAATTCGTTATGTAACTGAAGATGACCTTGAACTCCTGATCTTCCTGTTTCTACCTTATGAATGATGGTGCCACAGACATGTGCCACCATAAATTGCTGGGGATAGAACTCAGAGATCAAACCTGGGGCCGAATGCAATGCTAATCAAGCATTCTAACTTAATTATACCTCCAACCCTTACAGATTTTTTTTTAAATATTTGAGATATCATATTTTCTTTAATAAACTATAACATTTCTCTAAAATTTCTGTGCTTGTCTCTGTTTATCATTCTACTGTTTTGATCTCCAGCATGTGTCATTTGAAGTTAAAAAGACATAACAAAAAAAAAAAAAAAAGCAAGAATCCTCTTTTAGAACTCTTTAAGCAAAGCAGTGTCCTCTCAAAGTTAATATTTTATTATAGAGGAAACAGTACACATATTAGGACATCTTATTTTTTATCATAACAAAAGTTTAAGATGGTAACACTAACTTATTTGAGCAAGTGAATCCCAAGAGACCTCTGAAGGTGCTCCATATCATTATATATATATATATATATATTGCCACAAAGACAATGACATGACAGTGACCTTGAATAGCTATAATATTTAGCTACAATAATGAGTCACATTAAACATTCTAAACCTAAATGATAGTGTGTGTGTGTGTGTGTGTGTGTGTGTGTGTGTGTGTGTATGTGTGTGTGTAACCTTGTGTGCTATCCATTGAGTACTTTGACATTTTAGACAGTATCTTTTTGGCCTGGAGCTTATTGATTGATTAGGGCTATCTGTTTGGCCAGTACTGGGATTATAGGCATGTATCATCATGCATGAATCCAACATGTGTCCTCAAATTACTCAATGGACAGCACACAAGGTTACACACACACACACACACACACACACACACTCACACACATGCACTGTACATACATGAACATGCACTTTCATATGTATATATATAAATATAAAATCTTTCATTGAAATCCTTGAAAACAATCTGAGCCTGCTGAATGTTTATATAGTCATTTATATAACCTTCCACTGAATGATCTTTTTTTTTTTTTTTTTTTTTTGGAAAATAGGTAAAGTCAGATTTTCCTATCAATGAACAAAAATAGAATGGAAGGAAGGAAGGATGGGAGGAAGGAAGGAAGGAAGGAAGAAAAAGAAAGGACAATTTGATAAGCCCGTAGACATGTTTCCATGCACAAGAAAAGAAGCAGTGAATCCAATCTGAAAAAGAGCCTCCCTGAGCTGAACAGTAACCATGACCTTGAGGAACCAGGGGAAAGAAAACTTTTTCAGAGCAAGGCTCTGGGAAATTCAAGTTGTCCTCACTCAAAAGTCAATGCTGGCAGAGCGCCCTTGGCCAGCATGGAGACATCACTTAGCAGCATCTGTCAAAGTGGAGGGCATGCTTCTGTCAATAGCCACCCAACTTGGCAGCCACCAGCAAGCAATGGCATTAGCAAAGTGGAGAACAGGCAGCTGTTGCTCGTCTCTGAGGGACTGAACTGACCTCTCAGATCCCATTTGGAGCCCAGAAACTCCTTCAGCTCTCTGACATTTCCAGAGAGGAAGGATTTCCAGAAGGAAGATGCTACACTTCCTGTCAACACAGAAGAAGACCCATTTTTTTTTTTTAAATTGTGCTTAAAAGTCACCAAGAAGTTCAAACTCAAAGACCCTTATAAATGTACTAGTGTCTTAGTACACACTATTCTTCAAAATAAAATAAAATGTCCATGTTAAAAATGGTAGTCACACTTTGAAACAGATTATGTTTATGAAGATGCCATGTATAACTAACCCTCTAAAGGAAGAAAGACATGTGGAATTCCCAGATAGGAAGAGCACTAAATAGACTAAGGAGAAGTTTAAAAATATGCATCTTCACTCAGGACCAGGTCAGGCAAGGAGGAAGATATCCCTTCGGCACAGTAAGGCTGCACAGTAGCCTCAGCCATACTGCTAAAAAACAGGACCATGTTCTATAATAGAACATTGTTGAAATCAAATGCGATGTCAAGATCTCCAGTGTTGCCAAGAAGATCTGAAAAACTTTCCAGCTGCTGAAGAATGATCCCCAATCCTGGAGACTAGTGATGTGATCTGAGATTTTCCAGCAGAGCAACAGCCAAAGTTACATTGCCAACCTACAGTCCACAGGTACGAGAGAAGCAAGAAGTCAGAATTTCTCCTCTAAAACATAAACAACCACTATGGTTTAAATGTCAAGTATCTCTCATGGGCTCCTGAGTTTGAACCCCAGCTAATGAATGGTGCTTTTTGGGAAAATTATAGAAGTAGGCAAACCATTAGGTTTAATATCACTCCTACCTGCTCTCAGTTTCCTACCATGGGCCTCATAGTCCTGCTGGTATGTCTTCCCTAACATGATGAACTCTGTCTCCTTGAACCGTAAGCCAAACAAAACCATCACATCTTGAATTGCTTCTTATTGGGTCATAGAAACAAACAAACAAAAAATAATACAACACCCTTGTAATAGACAAATATAGGAGCTCCCCAAATCATCATTCCCCCCCCCACTTTATAGGTAGAAGAAAGTAACAATTCCTAAAATGGGATAAATTGGATGTGACCTTACATAACAAAATTTGGGTTCTCACAGATCTACTCACTTCATTTTACCAACAACTATCAGTTTTCCTAATTCATATAGGCTTAAAAAATCAGATCTGAGTGGATCACTGATGGCAATGTTGCCTCCCAACTACCAGGAAGAACATAAAGGGTCAATTAGACAGTAGCTACATTGGGAATGAAAGATGTCTCAGTCGTTAAGACCACTGACTGATCCTCTAGGGGACCCAGGTTAGATTCTTACCACTGATATATTGCCTCATAACCCTCACAACCATTTCCAATTCCAGAGGACCCAGAGACCTCTTGTGACCTCCCCAGGCATTTCATGTACATAGTGCATAGACATAATGACAAAATACCCATAGCATGATGACAAAAATACCCATACACATAAAGGGGGGCATCACTCAAAATAGTAGATAGTGAAACATGAAGAAATGCTCATTAAATATGCATATTGGGCATGAACAGGACAGGAAGCATCGGTGGATCATATACTACTAACATGGTAAACAGAAAAGAACCATAGGATTTTCCACTTGGGATCATTAGACACTGGTGAGTTTTCAGTGCTGGGAAAGAAAATAAACAAGGGAGACTCAATTTGGTTTACCTCAATTAGCTTTTATATGCCAGAAAGAATTAGCTATGCACCAAGTACTTCGGAAAGAAGTTGAGACACAGAAGAAAGACAAAATAAAACCTACAAACTTGGATAAGCCCTGACTTATTGAGAAGTTCTAAGGAAGCACATCCCCATGTAGTGGTAGATGTTTGTTTTCTTAAGCTGTTTACCTGGGAAGAGTCATTTACACACATTACACTGACAGTGAATTCACTCTTTGTATGGGCAGTAAAGAACACGTGGTGAGGCTGTCCTAGAGGTTCATTGAGCTGTTGTGAATGAGAGCAGCCCCCACAAGCTCAGATTTGTGAATACTCCCAGTTGCATTGTTGGGAGGGATTAGGAGGTGTGGTTCCTTGGAAGAGGTGTGTCACTCAGGGCAGGCTTTGAGGTTTCAAAAGCTCACCCTCATCTCAGCATCTCTCCCTTCCCAGCTTCCCACCCCTGCACCATGCTCCATTGATCAAGCGGTAAGCTCTGACCTACTGTTACAGCACCATTCCCCACTGCCATGCTCCCCACCATAATAGCCATAGACCTCAATGCTGGAAACCGTAAGCCGCAGATCCACCCTTGCTTCTGTAAGTAGTCCTCGTCCTGTGCCTCTTCACAGCAATAGAAAAATAACCAAGACATGGGCCTATGACAAAGGTGGCAAAAACTTAGAGATCTAGCAATGAAAGCAAAATGAGCATGGGTATTTATTACTCTTCTGCCAGTGTGACCAAACACCCTAGAAAAACACCTAAAAAAAGGAAGAATTACTTATATTATCTCATAGTTTCAGAGGTCTTAGTGGTTTTGCTGATTCTGAGTCCATGCTGAGATGATGGGAGATTCAAGATGTAGAGACTTGAGAGAGAAGAGGTCCAGGCCCTCTCTCCTGTAAGATAAGACCATGTGTAAAAATCTTAGATTAATAGAAACGGGTTAATATTTAAGACAGAGCTAGCCAATAGGAAACGCTAGTAACTGGCCAACAGCTTTATATCTAATACAGCATCTCAGTGTGCTACTTGGGGTTGGTGTGGCTGTGGGACCCGGATGTCGGGAAAACTAGTCATAACACTGAGACAGGATCCCACGGTGGGTGATAGGAGCATGTGGTAGAAGCTAATGTCTGACAAGAAGCATAGAGTGGGAATATAGGGAGGGGTCTGAGGCAAGACACAACTGAAAGACACTCCAGTGACCTGCTTCCATCACCTAAAATTTCCAAGAATTCTCAAAATCACAGAGCCAGCTGGGAATCCAGCTGTCAATAGAGGAGCCTTTTGGGAGGATATTTCACCCTCAAACCACAACCCATATGCTTGACCATGGCTTCAGTAAGGGATTTAGTGCATACATGACTGGAAAAGTCTATACATAAGTATAGACACGTTGTCTGGTGGGAAATTAGCTAATAGGGTATAGTTTATCACCAGAACCCATTTGTAACCATAAGACTTGAGTGCCAAGAGATAGCCTATTACTGACCCTGTTGTATTTAGGTGCAGACATGTGGGAAACCCTACTCATCATGCTCCCCTGAAACCCCATGAGCATTCATGGTTCTGGATGCTTTACTCCCATAGAAGTTATCCTAATAACATTTTATCACAATCCTTTAAGCACTTTGGAGACAATGACTCTCTACCTTCCTTGTTCTTGTATAGGTGGCCATATGAGCTATGTCCCAGAGTCCCAGTGACTTGCCATTCAGTGCTAAAACATTGACAATAGGAAGAAAGACCAGATGGTGTGCATATGGCTCTAGGAAGAAAACAAAAATTTCAACAATAGCTCTACCTTTGACACCTTTTTTTTTTTTTTTTTGAGCTTTGTAAAATATGTCAGCAAAAATATAACGGGTAATGTCTTCAACTAAATGTAGTCTCCATGGAACTGAATTAAAGTTTCATATTGAGATGAATGTGGGTCTTCTTTGGAACTTGCCCAAGAAGGCAATTCGTGTTTTAAAAAAAAAAAAAAACTAACTTAATACCCTGTGATCCCCAGGATGCTTATCAAGGAAGTCATCGTTGCAGGCATTCAAGAAGGCTTGTAAGCAACTGCAAATCCAGAACAGAGGGTAGGACTAAGGGTACTTGTGTGCTTCAGCATGAGCTCACTCAGGCTACCCAGATTTAGTTCAATACTGACTGCAGGAATAGCCAGTAACACAATATGTTCAAAGACACAAAGCTTCATAGCCTACTGTGTTCAGGTAATAATAGAAACAGGATGTGGGGTTATCAACAAGTCTGCCTACTGCCCAGAAGATGCTGTGAAGAGACCTATATTTAATGCATTCCCACTTTGTGGATATTCTGGGACACTCTATCTTTGGACCAGATGATGCAGCTGTTCTAATAAAATATTCCTCTTAAGTGACATCATGACCATGAAATCCAACTGTTTGCTATTTGGGAAGATGGAGTTTGTGTCCATGTCATTTACATACCCTAACCATTATCAACACTGTAACATCGATATTAGTATTTTAAACACATTTTCATTCTGGTCAATGCAAAACAGTCACCTCATAAATCTTTCAGGGTTATAACACTGTTTTCATTTTAATCATCCTAATGCCTGTAACATTCAGGCCTGCACATTTATTTTTATTCACGACCCTTAAAAGGATATTGAAAACAATTTGTTTATGGTTGCTCCTTATGACCATTCAGACACAGTTCATTTTCTGAGGTTTATGCGAGTGTTCTTATGCTTTACTTCTTGGGTATCCCACCATAAAACATCATGGAACACAAAAACCAGCATAGCTCAATAACCCTACATGTGCTGTGGTGGTAAGCACACATCAGTGGTAACCGCCAGCTCTGTAATTGCACTTAAAATTTTCTCAGAAGGAATCCATTCCTGGTGCTGGGAACCTAACTAAGTACTCAGGGTTAGCAAAGCTTTGAACCTTGGAGAAGAACCTATAACTGCCCCTTTATCAAACAGCCTAACCTTCAGTGTGTTATAAATATTTAGCCTTAAACCTATAGATGAGTATAGTCTTAGCCACTCATCAAGTGAACTCCTCTTTGCAAAAGATAAAGACCATTAAAAAATCTTTCTCTCTCTCTCTCTCTCTCTCTCTCTCTCTCTCTCTCTCTCTCTCTCTCTCACACACACACACACACACACACACACACACACACTCACACAGAGACAATCGAAATGCAGAGTTGTGGAAAACCAGTCTCAATGGATACTTTCACCACACAACTCCAGTACTTGAGGCTTGTGGGTCATTGTGGAGAATAGGAGAGACTTTATAGAATCATCTAGCCTGGGCTCATAGGGGCTCACAGAGACTGAGCCAACAACCAGGGAGCCTGCATGGACCTGACCTAGGCCCTCTACATATTTTTGTAGTTTGGTCTTCCTAACAATGGGAGTGGGGGCTGTCTCTGATTCCGTTATTTTGGGACCTTTTTCCTAACTCATGGTTGCCTTGTTCAGCCTTAATGTGAGGGGAGATGCCCAGTTTTACTGCAATTTGATATGTTGTTTTTGGTTGTTATCCATGGGAGTCCTGCACTCATCTGGAGAGAAACAGCTGGGGAGTGGATGTGGGGGGTGGGGGTGGGGAGAGGGGAGGTAGAGGTGAGAGACTGAGGAAAAAAATGTTAGTTACCAGTTACAAACTTGCCTAGGAAAAGAGGCATGTGAGGCATGCTACTGAAAACGTTGGGGTTTTTTATTTGTTTTTTTTAGAAAAGAAAAAAAATTAGGACAAAAAGACTCTCTGCAGGAATTAGGTTGAGAATTCCTATAGCTATGCACAAGATTTAATTATTTAGGTAGCCAAAAATAGAAACAGTGTTTTGTTTTATTTTCCACTAATTGGAGAAAAATGTATGTTTGTATACTTAGAAAAATAGTCCTAGAACAGCATAGTATGCGTTTATTGTGTGTCTTGATGAATTAAGAGCTCCCAATTAACATGAAGAACAATTTACTAACTGTGGTTCATTCTTAAAGCATTAACTTTGCTACAAAAAGCCTGGGTAAAAGCTGAAGGTATAAAATCAAATCATAATTTCCAAGGCTGCTGTGGCGACAAGAGCTAATAGATGCTTGAACTGCATTGTGTCTTGTGTCGACAATACAAAGCTATGTCTTGGAGATTCTCTAAGATCCTGTAGTTAATATGCTCACTGTACTATGTCTTCCTTTTCCTCACAAACATCGCTGAGAATTCTCTTGTATGCTGACTCGGTATAGTGTGCCTCCCAACACTGAGTCTTAGGAGGTCAATGCAGGCAGATCCGGAGTCCAAAGTCCTCCATAGCTGTAGGTCATTCCAGATTCTCAGAAAGCCAAGGTAAATAAACAAGTATTTCTAAATACGGTGTACACTGCTAATCTTCATCCTCAGTCGATAAGGCATAAAAACTGTCATATGCACACAGTCCCAAGCAATCTGACAACATTTTGGAAAGTTCCAGCTTACAGTTTATTACTGTGATGTGGTTACTATCCTACATTGTTTGGGTGCTATAATCCGTGATGTTTGTGCTATGGTGAAATTCTTTGAGATTGCATTTCTCAGAACGTATCTCCATCATTAAATTACACACAGCTGCAGTACTATTGTACATCCATTCATGAAAAAGAGTTTAATTCCCCCACAATTTTAGGGTGGCTCCCATAACACATGCTTAAATGCAAGAAACCTAAGATCAAGTTAATGGAGATGTGAAGCAGAATCATTTAAAGAAACTGAGAGAGTTGTTTTACATACGTGTACTACTTGAAGAAGAAAAAGTACCATACAAGCATTCCTGGTCTTCCATCACAAAAATGATTATTTGATTGACAAAAGTTTTCATGGCCCAGCAATATTCACCACATTCATTTTTCTAATCTTTATAAATAATCAACCACTTGACAGAAGAAGCTAGAATTCATCATTTGAAAGCATGAGGCAGAATTGCCATTCAATCAGAAGTTAGACATTAGTCAACGGGGAACAATGAATCAATTTACAGACTAAGTTTTGGGAACTCATTTCTCTTACTGAAGTGCCTTGGTATACAAAAATCAACTAACACATGATTTAGATAACTGTCTTGTGTATGTCATCCATATTTTAAATATTTCATTTTAGAGATATCCTAAGAGGAATCAGTTTTCAAATTGAGTTGTGAATTCTCAGCCACACATAATTAATGTTTATAGCCAGATGTCACAGGACAAAGTATAAAGAGCAAAATCAACATCACTTACCTGAGATATGGGACAGAAGTCAGATTTACCAGGTCCACACACATCCAAAGATAGGAAGCCAAAAGAAGGGAAAAGAAGGGAAAAAAGAAAAAAAAATCATTCCAAGTACGATAAATATTAGCCATTTAGAATGAAAACAATCCACCTCCTGTTTAGAAACATTACATTTTTTTATGAATTTGTTCAGGTAAATCATCTCGTTTTTTCTGCCAAATAAACATGAGTTAATTTTTCTGTGATGTGGCTGACCACTCACTGACACTTGACACTTCAGGGCAGAACACAGCTGTTTCTGTTCACAGTGATGGATGGACTCAACCAGCCTTGAATTTTGAACACAATTCAGCTGATCATGGCTGCATCTCCAGTGTGCCCACAGCCAGCTGGAGGGCTCCTGCATTCATGATCAAACTCAAGTTGCATAGGGATTGCGGGGCAGGCGTACATGTTTGGGACCACCGTCCCTTTCTCCTCTGCCCTGCCTTGTTCGGGTATGGAGTACAACCAGGAAGAATATTACAAGGCATGGCGCAGAAACACCGACATGGCCTTTGGAATTTAATATCCAACACTCTACATGAGAGCTAGAGATGCGCATGGCGTGTAAGGGAGTGTCTCTGTGAGTTATGCATTCTGCATCTCCTAAAGTTTGTCTTGATGCTAGGGCACCAGGGAACATCAGTCCTTGTCAGAATTCAAGACTGTTTGCTTTGAAAGGATAACATAGTAGAGGTGAGATTTAATCACAAAATGTTTCCTAAAAATGAAAGTCAGGATAATCTTCAAAGGTAGTAAGTGTACACTCGCAACACTCCATGTTGCCCATCATATCTGCATGCCACTGTCATGAAAATCCTGCAACATGCACAGTACCAGGAGGAAATGCAAAGTGCTTCACGGACATGGGGTTACTAGCAATGTGTCAGTGTAGGTTACTAAGCTAGAATAATTACATTACACTGTTGGGGGAGAGTTTTATGCAATGCGAGTTAGAGTTCATGGCCGTCGTTGTCTATAATCCCAAATACTTCCCCAGTAGAGAGCAGGTGGTTCAGGAGTTCAAGGTCATCCCTAGCCTCAACCAACTCCTGATCCACTTGGGCAACAGATGACCCCAACTCTTCAGCATATCAGTATTGGTCTCATCACGTAGTGCCCTGGACACTGTAATTACTAAGTAAGAATTGCTTATTATTCAATCAGTTGGTGAATTAAAAGTGTATTTAGATATGGAACATGTAGAAACAGCCATTTGTTGAGAAATAACAAAGTCATAAAAAGTTATCAATAATGTCATAAGAATAACTTAGTTTCTACTTAACCTTTCCTCCAGTCTCCTTTGTGTATAATATCTATCAGAACTGGAAAATGTCTATGAGGATTAATCTCTTTCATTTACCCTTTCCTACAATTTTTTTTCTTTTATTTACTTAACTGTACTTAATATTTGGCTGAACATGAAGCCAGGAAAAGAGATGCTGTATGGAGCTGTTGGAAAGTCATTGTGAAAGCTGGCCAGGATCTAGACTGATTAAGCTGTCTCCATCAGGAAATTACCTTAATCAAGTCATTTGACCATTATGGGTTTCTAACAACTATCCAAGAAGGCCAAACAAATAGTTAACCCTAGAGAGCAAAAACTACTAAATCCAAGCAAAGTGTTCTAGAAAAGTCTTTTAAAAATGTCACTCAAAAGAAATTGCAAATTACTATCACATGAACGGACAATAGATTCTGTTTGGCTTCAAATCTGAAAGCTAATGATCTCAGTATCGTAACCACTGTCTCAAACAGTCTCCTCTGGGAGACATGACAAAGAAAGTAGACAGACAGACCAAAATAATGAGCCTTTGCCTGCCCCAGGGAAAGGACCCTGAATAGTAATGTCATAGGTAACTGGTAAATACCACTGCTGTGGTGGAAAATAGGCAAGTCTCCTGTTAGCATTAATAAGAATATTTATAAAGTGTCTCCAGCACATGAAGCTGTGACTGATAACGCTTGAGGACACAAGTGTAAAGGGAAGAGAGAGCTGTGCCTAGGCTTTCAGAGACTTTTGATCCTGCCCCCTTACAGCCTCTTATTTTTGGAGTTGATGAAGCACAGAGGGTGGCGAGCTAAGGGCAAGGTAAGAGTATGTAGTGAAAGGCACAGAGGCAAGAAGGACCCAGAGAGAACAAAGGACGGGGGGAAAAAAAGAAGCAACAGAGAGGTAGGGGAGAGCTGAGCCTGGGCACGGAATAGCGGACTAGGGAAAATATTTGTTTTCCCTTCAGAGTTCGTCACATAGTGCCTGCTGGTTTCCACAGCATTTCACACACAGCATTTCATCCTGCCTCACATCAACTCTGTGACACCGACAGACAGGGACCATGCTTGGTTCTTCTTTTCCTTAGTGATCACTTCATGTTTGGCAAACTGTCTGAAGTCCCAGAACTGGTCAGTAGAGTAGAGCAGGATGGGCCTGTGCGTCCTTTCTGGGGGCAGATCTCACACGGGAAAGTGACAAGGATACCCCAGGTGCCCAGGTTGGTGGGCCTTGTTACTACTGTTACTACAGTTGGTACAACTCTTGCAGGGGAGCAGAAGTGTTCTGGGATAGGATCTGTCTTCTGTTCCTGTTCACTCCACCCATATTTACCGCCAGAGGAAGATGGATGTTGACCTCTTCCTAGAAAGAATAAACCACTTCCTTCTCCTCTTACATGAGAAGCAAAGGCAGATAAAACCCTTACAGATGATTGCGTGGCTTAAAACAATAAATATAGTTTTAAAATTTCTTACTCTCTGCCATAAACTCTCAATATCTGTGATAAAGATTCTAGAGTTCTGTGATTTCCAATCCCTCTTTGATTTCAGATAGTCCATTTTTGTTATTTAATTGGTATCTAAGACAGAATACCCTGATGTCTTTGCTGGTCCCCTTAGGTCCTGAATATACTACACAGAGGAATTCAAGAAATTTCCATTCCTTATCAACCTGAATATTTAGATGGAGATTTGTTGATATAAATTAATATTTTCATTTTGAGTGAAGCTGAACAAAGAGTATGCCAACCACTTCAGTGATAAGGGACGTCCTTCTGTAAATGTGTTTCTCTTATTGGTTGATGAATAAAAACAATAGCGGCAGGAAGATGGGTGGAACTAGGAGATGAGGAGAATTTTGGGAAAGGTAGGAAGAGAGGGACCACAAAGAGTTGCCATGTAGCCACCAAAGGAGTAACAGGTTTAGGTATTCTCTGGTAAGCCAAGACCACATGGAAATTGTTTTTTGTTTTTTTGTTTTTGTTTTGTGTGTGTGTGTGTGTGTGTGTGTGTGTGTGTGTGTGTGTGTGTGTGTGTATTTGGTTGTTCAAGACAGGGTTTCTCTGTGACTTTGGAGCCTGTCCTGGAACTCGCTCTGTAGACCAGGCTGGTCTCAAACTCACAAAGATCCACCTGCATCTGCCTCCCAAGCGCTGGGATTAAAGGCATTCACCACCAATGCCCAGCTGGAATTACATAGATTTATAGAATTAAAACAGAACTAGCCAATATGAATCCCTAGCCATGGCCAACAGTTTTATAATTAATATATGTCTTTGTGTGCTAATTTGTGGCTAAGGGCAGCAGGACCCGGTAGGGTAAGAAACTACAGTAACAATTCAGCACTCTTTTAAACATTATTTTTCATGTTTATTTATTGTGAGCAGGCGGACAAGTGCAAAGTGCATGCGTGGAGGTCAGAGGACAACTTTTAAGAGCAGTTCTCTCCTTCCAACAAATAGGCTCCAGGGATTGAACTCAGGTCCCCAGGCTTGGTGGCAAGCCCCTCTCTACACCCAACTATTTCATCTGTCCCTTCATTTTTCTCTAAACACATGGCCATTTTTAAATAAATCTAACATTTTTTTCATCACATTGAGACCATCTTCAAGTGAACGTGACACCTGGGGCAGTTCACACATTGACTAAAGATTTCTAGCCGGGCCACTTCCTAAAACCACATTGAAAATTCCACAAAAAAATACTTCCTGAAGAGAGACTGCTATTAAATGACATAAGATATGAAGACACTGGGGCCAAAGAGTGCCATGTGGATTGAAGCTGTAAGGTCCCAAAGGAATGTAGACTCCAGAAGAGCTTAATATTATCTTCAGGGCAAACAGTCAAATTAAAGAAAGACATTAGACACAGTTGTATTGCTCATCTTCATGAGTCATAAGTCTGAAACTTGGTTATTGGGTCCACTATACACACACACACACACACACACACACAGGTACACACGCACACCCCACTTTGTAAATGAGAACTTGCTAGTCCTGTGGTAGGCAACATTAGTATTTTCCAATATGGCAAATGTTTACTATTTTATCTCACTGAAGGTAGAACTCATGATTTCTGGGAAGACCCACATGACTAGTTCTAGCCAATGATGTGGGAGCAGAGTTCAGTGGGTCAGTGTAGACTAAGGCATGAAGTTGCTCACGTGGAGTCCCACAGTCACCTTCTCTCACTGTGGTGATCACTCACGGAGGGTCGCTCCAAGTTGGGAAGAAGGCAACATAAGATGACTACATTACTGAGCATTGGGAGTAACTGGTCGAAAGATCTGCCTAGACCAGCAGGGAACTCTGTATGAGAGAAACATGTTTCTTCTTAAGCTATAGATATTTGAGTCCTACTTTTTTACAACAAAATAACTCAGTTTAAACTACTGTCACAGTCCACTGTTTCTATCACCAATCACCAGGAACTCTGCCTTGTATTTCTCCTATCTCTTAAGTCTATCCAATGCTAACCACTGTCACTGTCATAGACGGTGTTACCCTGGCCTGCACATCTGGAACTGGGGTGCCTGTGCTGATCTTAATACAGTCTGCTCATTCCCTCTACAGTAAGAATTAGAATTTCAAGGTTTAAAACCAAGCTTTTCATTTACCTAAATTTACTCAATGGTTACCTGTTACACTGAGCATCAGATGGCAAAAATCTTCCCATGGACTTCAAGGCCTACAAAATGGTATTTATGTTTACTTTACTATTCTTGTCTCTTGATTCACCCACTCCATACACTTAATTGTTGAAAGTATGTGGTTTTCCTGGAACTTTAAGGTATAGATTCACTGTCTCCTCTATTGCGGTAAATAAGGATCAGGATAAACAAATAGGCCGAATAGATGTTTATTCAGGGAAAAATAACTTACAACCTAGACAGATGAAGACCAGGAAACTCAACCCGATCCTCTCCTGTCCGAGTCACGCCAGAAAGAGAGCGCCTTCCTGGCCCCCTCCGACCTCCTTCCACAGGGCACTTCCGCCCATGGCTCCACCCCCCAATGGGCGTGGTCAGTGCCACAGAAGGACTATCTCACTACACTCCTCCTCTTCAACACTGTTGTCTAATCATGACCAATATTGCCAGGATGACTCCTTCAAAATCTGTCTGGGCACACAGCTTCTTCCTGGACTTGCTCATGCTCAGTTGTATTCTCTTGGTGATGGGAGATGTCCTCT
Organism: Phodopus roborovskii; assembly: GCF_943737965.1. Lineage (NCBI taxonomy): Eukaryota > Metazoa > Chordata > Mammalia > Rodentia > Cricetidae > Phodopus > Phodopus roborovskii. Next base: position 4,052,831 of record NW_026126511.1, read on the forward strand.
GTATATATGTTTCTCTTATTGGTTGATGAATAAAATACTGATTGGCCAATATCCAGGCAGGAAGGATAGGCAGGGTTACCAAAACAGGGGAAGGCTGGGGAGAGGAGTTATGGGGAGATGAGATGCCTTGAAGATAGTACTCACTGGGCATTCTCTGACAAAATAAGGCCATAGAGAAATAGAGAAAATAAGGTCATATATATATATATATATATATATATATATATATATATATTAGTAATTATGGGATGATAATTAAGAGAAAGCTAGCCAGTAAGAAGTTCTAGCTATCAGCCAACAGTTTATAAATTAAAATAAGTCTTTGTGTGTTCATTTGGGGCTAATCAGATGCAGGCCCAGGCTGAAAAGAAACTTCAAAAACATCTTGTTCAACCTCTAAACATCCCTCTTAATGGCCACTGATTTGGAATATATAATCACCCCAACTAGATAGACATTCTTGACACAGGAACTAATTTCTATCTATCCCAGACTCCATATTCTGGCCTCACATACAGTGAACTTCTGATAACTGTGGAACAGATGAAAGGGTTTGTGGGTGGCTGAGCCCATGGATGAATGGACAGACAGATGGATGAATGGGGGACGGAGTGGTACAGAGATGAGGGGGCATGTGGAAGGACTAATGGTGAATCCCACGTGCCTTATCTCCGGTTTCTTATCTTGTTATTGCAAAGGCAGAACACAAGAGGAAAGAGAAGTCTAATCGCTCTACATGCATTTTCCAGCTACACCTGGACACTGTGTGACCGCAAGCAAGTAGCCTAATCAACTCCCATGTCAAACCCTCTACCTTACAGGGTGTGGTAAACTCTGGAGTTGTGACTATGAAAGAGGCTCAGAGTGAGAGACACAAAGCGCATGGTGTCCATGGTAGTGTAATACCATGTTTGTTATTACCAATCACATGATAACCAGGCCCGTGGTAGAGTGCCTTCGGAAGAGAGGTCACATTTCATTTAGGGAGGAACTCAGTAAACAGTTGCAGTGGGGACACATCTAGGAAGTGTTTGGGGGCTACGGGTCTACTGCTCAGCACCTGCCAGCTCATAATCCGTTCACCTGTGAACACAGGTGTTTCTAAGCTCCCCCAGCTTACCATTCTTCTCCATGTTCTTGACACCCTGAAACCCTTCTCTTCATATTCCCTTTTCTGTGTTGGCAGGCAGTTAATGAACACAAGTCAGACCAAGCGATCTGTCCTCATTTAAAATGCCAAGTCTTAATTCTAGGTCTTCACATGGCCACATCGGTTATGCATTCAACACATATCGACTGATGCCTACTGCTCTGAGCCCCGGGGAACTGAGCTAGGTACTTTTCCTCCTCTCCAAGCAAACATTAATTAGTTACAAACAACTGGCCATACCTAATTAGGATAAATTTATTTATAGGAAAAGTTAAGTCTCCTTTTTTTTGTTGATACTTTGGCCTTCTAGGACTTAAACAGAAACTTTTTGTCTTATTTTGTTTCTCTTACCTTTAATTAAGTATACAACAAACGGGTAATATAGTATTTTGTTGTCAGCCTGTATAAACCTTTTAGTCGGGCAAATTAGTCAGTCCTTGATTCAGCCAAAGACATAAGGCCATGCATGGTTACCATTTCTTGAACTCAATGAACCTCCTTATCCTACAAACATACACATGGACTCTTCTCTTTAACCACCAAGTTTCATAGTTGTCAACTAACCACAGATCACATGAAGAATACTTGAATTTTAACTTGTGTTATCTGCTAATTGCAGTTGTCATTCTTAAATGTGTCAGGAAAGGGAAAGAAATGCTATGTGAGGAGTACTGTGATAAAACACAAAAGCTTTTGAAAAGCAAAATACACAGGATGCTGAAGAATGACCACCCTTCTCCAGAAACACACACCCAACATTAAATATCTCTGACTTGCATGAAATTCCTCCTAATTTGCGCTGATCTCCGCTCTGCGTGAAATGCTCTGAATTATTTGCAGGGACCCAAGGACACTCTCAAATCATGGCTTGTCATCCTGAGCTCCACTGCACTAACTTTGGACTTCTGCAGCCTATCCATTGGCTACGTCTAGGGACCCTGAAGAGTTATCAAGAGAAATAAGTCTAATTACCCATGGTCCTAGGGGTCTCAAGTCCCCAGGAAAGAAAAGACCTTATGTTCTGATGGCTGTCCTCTCCAAGCACAAGTCTACCACCTGGAAAAACCAGCGGAAGTCCCCAGGAGTTGGGGAGCTGAAAAAATACTGTCTGTTTGTTTTCCTGGCTCTTCCTCCCTTTGCCCCCATTTCCTTGTGTGAGGAGTCTCAGAGGAGTAGGGTACTTAGTGAAGTATCTATCGTAAGTCTCATTTCATCTTGCAGATTTTTTCTGGCACGTGACCACAGCATCTGCTTGCTTTGTGGTTCTGAGCTACCTTGCTTTCCAGAGGACAATGCTGCAATGATTTCAGTTGGGTTTTTCCCCGTGATGACTGAATGATAAAGTCGATGTCTAAGTAGCAAATATCAGTAACAAAGGAAAATATAAAACATTTGGGGAGGCTTTTCCTTTGTAATATGCCAGTTGCTGGGAAATGGGCATTAGGATTACACTTTGTCCAAACAGCAACCTTAACAGACTGTTTCTCCAGACAGCAACCTTAACAGACTGTTGATGGTTGAGCAGAGAGCAGAGGTTTCCGGGGAAATAAAAGAAAATGTGTGAAAAGTGCCTTAAAGACTCAGGCATCTTTACTCGCAAGCAACTAAACTACTTTGCTAGTATTAATGCACAAGGCCTTAAGGAACACATACTTTTGTGGAGGTTTTTTAAATAGCTCTTGTCAGCCACCTGCCATTGCTGATTAGCACGCCCAGAGTTCTGTCAGCACAGACTTCCCTGTTCCAAGGCATTTCTTAGACCATGGAGCATGCTTATAACTCATTGCTCATCTGCCTGATCCCAAAGCAAAACAGTGGAAGCCTGAAGAGTGTAAATCACTCAAAGCATTCAAGATTCTGCAGTACATATTTTCAAAAGATGAAAGATAGATGAGAGAGAGAGAGAGAATGAGGTGGATGGAAGGGAGAGAGGGAGGAAGAAAGGAAGAGGAAGGAAGGGAGGAAGGAAGGAAGAGGAAAATGAATTGGAAACACAATTTAGAAATAACAAAAAGAATTAATATCAATTATGCTAAAGCAGAGTTGCACTTGAAACTTGAACTTCACCTCCTCTGTTATGAGTAGGTTTTTCTGCCCGCCACTGGTCTTTTCCCACCGCTGCGCCAGCCCCGAATAATACACAGAGACGCTGTATTTGATATAAAGCTGTAGGCCTGTTACTAGTTTCTTATTGGCTAGCTAGCTCTGTCTTAATTATTAACCAATTTCTATCAATCTAAGTGTTTCCACGTGGTCTCATCTTACTGAAGAGTGGGGCTGGGGTCTACTCTCTCCAGTCTCCCCATGCTGACTCCTCCCTAATACTTCCTCGAATCCTCCTTGTCTCCTAGTCCTGCCTATCTTGCTTTCCTATTGGCCAACAATGTTTTATTCATTAACCAGTATGAGAAACATATTTACAGGATGACATCTCCCATCACTCCTCCACTTGGATAAATTCTGGAAACCCTCGAGTAACTTTCCATACAGCGAGGAGCTCAGCAGTCAGTAGACACAGTAGAGTTCTCAGTTCTCCTTTGAGCCCTCCTTGCTCATCTTCGATTCGCTCTTAGTTTCTCATCTGAATGCTAGAAATGTGAAAAGTATCCAGGATATTATTCAAAACCCACAACTGAAATAAATCTGAGAGATGACAATTTTCTATAGGGTAGTTCCCATTTGAACAAGCCTCCCTGTGGGAACTATTGCGGGGCGGCCATTATTTCTGGGTTTCTTATTTCCCTTCATTGCAGCCAAGTTAGTGCTCCACATAGTCTGATGATTAGAGATAGCAAATAGCTCCAAGTCATTCACTGATTATCTTTAAACTTGTATAACTGTGTGTCGAACACTGGGGTTTCTCATTCATTCTCATAAAAATCTTAACATAGGAACTTTATGTACCACTAAGAACCCACCACTTGATTCCTGTAGATTCTATAGTGCTCCCCTGGGAGGATTTCACACTCCTGCTCCATCTGTGGAATATGTCATCATACACTCTTCAATCTTCCCAATACTATTTGAAAAAAATCACTAAGCTAACTTACTCCACACTCCTACCATCTTTCACACCCATCCTTCCCAAGGGACCCTCTTGGGGTCTAGAAACAAGAGTCTTTTCCCCCAGGCCTTGTTCTAGTCTCATAAAAGCTCTAGACATGCCATCGTCATTAATGATTAACCACTAACAACTCCACACAGCTGACTAAATAAACTGTCAGTCTCCGTGCAATGCTGAATGCAGAACAGTAACATTAAGATGTGTCCAACAGAAATCCAGAAAGGAGGCTGTACACAAAAGGAAGAGGATTCATTAACCAGCAAAAAAAAGAAAACAAAAAAATCAATGAAGCAAAAATGGGTCATTTTCCTCTCATTGATTTTCACTGTCCCTTGTATATTGACAGTTACTTCTGTAACATACTACACCCATTTATGGTTCACACAGAAGCCATGAAAAGGCACATGTCATAGCACATTGCCATGTTCTTCCTATTCTGTTTGGTTACGACCACATAATGGAAAGAAATTTACACTGGGAAATTTAAAAAAATGAAAACTTCAGTTTCTCCCTTAAATGAATTCCAGCCAATGATTTCCTGAGTCATACCATCCATACTTGTTTTTTCATTTTGATTGCAATCTTGTAGCTCTCACTCAATGACCTCTTGACTCCCACCAATCAGCCTGTGGGAACCAAGCTTGACCCTTTTCTGGATTCAAACTCCCCTTTCCAGAGGAATCACATTTTACAAAAAACACCCTGCCATCCATCATCCGCAGAAGCCTGCAAGCAGAAGTTGCTGCCAGGAGCAGGGCACACACTTTGAATGATTGTTCACTGCCTTTGTAGAGCAAACTGCAGCCTACCACGGGAGATGGAGGTGAGGTGAGGGGAAACCTTCCCCAGAAAAGGTTGTGATGCCAGACACTTCAGATTCCATATTGGAGGCAATCAGGTGTGTGTCAAACCTCATGCCTATTTTTAGCACACGCACATGCACATGCATTTTAAAAGAAGCCAGTGTCTACGTTTTAAGGGATTATTTACTGTGATGTGTCATGCAGGTACCGAGGCTCCAGAGTATGTTGTCACAAGGACTCAGATAAAGATAAACTTCTTTCATACATGTCTGGAATATGAAAGAAGTCATCCCTGGTGACACACACCATCCCCTGTTTTTAAAGAAGGAAATGAACTAGTGATACCTGGCACCCCATTCCCTTGTTATCCATCCCCTCTGGGAAGCTAAAGCTGAGCCTATAATGTAGCCAGCTATCACAGGAAAAGAGTGCCCTTCATCTTTGTGTAATTAAACCCGTCCACAGTCAAGAAGATGTTGCCTTAAAGGTAGCAAGCATGGGACATTTACAAGGAGGCAGGCGGCACACTTTGGAAAGGGTAGATCAGTCTGAGAATGTGCTCGTGCTAAATATCCAAATACATATCACTACATAAGTGCAATACAGCTGCAAACCGAGCAGTTGGGTCTGTGCAGGTTAAGTGTTAAGGCACTTCGGACTGAAGCCTACTGGATAAAACAGGGAACGGACTATCTCACAGATCGCAGACCGCCATCTTTTGCTATCATCTTTCTTTCTTCTCTTCTCCCCTCGCATCTTCTCACATTCACATGGGCTCTACCCACAGCCCTTGAGAGTGTTCCTGCTAGGAGCCTAGAACCACGCTTCCTGCCCAATAGGACAGAATGGTAGACATGACTGTAGCCCTGTAGAAACTCCCAGTGTTGCTAGGAGGGCAAGTTACATACAACAGCTGTGCACACAGCACATACTAGCAAGTGTGCTGATAGTGGAAGGCAGGGGCTCTAAAGGGTAGAGAGGGGGAAACGTGGCGGCTTCCTGGGAAGTCCCTGCTGGGCTTCAGTTTTAAGAGCCAAAAAACATATAAAGAAAAGTTAGGTAAAGTAGTGAGAAGTACATCAAAGCTGGAAGGTAGAAAGCAGCAGCTTGACATTTTAAATCAAGACAGTCCAGTCCAGGATGGGCTGTAGACTTATGAGGGGAAAACTGAGGAGAAATGAGGCTGGGGAGGTCCACCAGAGACAGCGGCATTCCTAGCCTGCCTCTGCCTCCATTAAGAATGTGAACTTGACCTTGAAAGGTAAAAGTGCATGGAAACATTGTATTGGTTTAGGACTGTGCCTGGTAAGACCCTTGGGTTGGCTCCCAGTAATTACTCATCCTTATGTGAGCCCACAATGGAGTGGAGGTGATGTGCACAGCTCCACCCCACCGATGCTAGGCTTGGTCTGAGCTTCTTCTTAATCAGTAAGATTCAAGTGGAAGTAGCATTTGACACATCTGAGCCTATGTATTCAAGGCACTATGCTTTGAGAGACTCCTGTCAGGAGCAAGCCACAAGCAACCTCTGTGCCTTCAGCCCTTGCTCTAGTAGGAGCAGACCCTTGCCTGGCTGTACCAAACCCAACCAAGCTTCAGCATCAATTCCTGTGTGACCATGGCTCAGAAGGATAAGTGCATGCTGTTGTAAGTCCCTGATGTCGGGTGTGCTGTTTGTTATGTTGCTTTATTACATCAAAGAGCTGAGTATCAATACTTTTATCTTACTCCAAACTCCACTTGTCATTCTTAAACCAAAACAGTAAGAAGATGATCAATTAAGACTCCATTAGGAAAACAATTCAGGCAAAATTAGCTCTTTGTGTAGGGGTAATAAGTCACATTGTGTAAATAGGGGACATATAGAAGCAGGCTCTGGATCAAGTCACTTTCTGGTAAATGCCTTTGAGTATTTAGATGGCTTAAGAAAAACAGAGGACGGGGACACTACAATCGGACTTGCAATTTTAAATGGAATGGAAGCCAGGAGTCTTTCCCTCTCTCATGATCCCCTCCCTCTCTGAGTGGCCTGTGGCACCCTACAAAAACAAAACAAAACAAAACAAAAAACCCCAAACAAACAAAAACAAACTGACAAAAAAAAAAAAAAAAAAAAAAAAAAAAAAAAAAAAAGGAAAGCTAGTAAGAAACAGAAACTAGTATTATTTGACCCCTGAAGGCAGAGTGCATCCTACATAAATTGCCCTGGTCCCTGCAGCTGTCTGTTCCAATTCTCAGTCCTCTAAGGCCTGGAAGGCCTGGGTGCCTTTTGCCCCAAAGATGTGATTTTGAATCACAACAATACATTCTCCTTTTGCTTACACTTGAGAAAGCTTTCATTACTTGAAACAAAAGAAATTAGGAAAATTTATGTCTACTATGCACCACACTATGCTAGGCAACAGGGAGGCCAAGGAAATGGAAAAATGTATAAATGGATAAAAATTTGAAAACAATTCCCAAACACACACACACACACACACACACACACACACACACACACACCACAAAGACAAAAAGCAAGCAAACAAACAAAAACAGATGCTATGCAGTTCCAGTACTGGAGGAGTACAGAAGTCATCTTGGAATACAGGTCAGGTAGCAGTGGGGGATGGCCAGATGAATGGTTTATCCAGGACAATATAATCAGTAGGGGAGGAGTTCATGTAAGCGGCCAATCAGAACTCTGATGAATGACTTGATAAATCACAGCATAGCTCATGCTGAATAAACTGTAATGAAACAGTTAGGACAAGAACAAGACTACAGTTGGTTAGAGAAACAAGTGAGGGTTAGCAATGGGCAGTTCATGCAGCGTTGCCAAAGCATGTTGACAGAGGAGATGAGGTTGGAAGTGGAGGGAGACGGGAACGCAGCTGAGGACTCTGTTTTTGTTTGCTCGAGTGACGCGGGGAATAGATGTCATGGGCCGACACATCTTGAAGAGGATGTCTTTTGTGGGAATGAATGAACAGAAGGAGAAGTACAATGGAATTGGGAAATAATGTGTCAAGAAGATAAAGACAGTCCATTCAGAATGTGCAAATTTAGTCAAACTAAACTGTTCTTATTATAAACCAACTGATCGGGAGGAAATTATTTTGAGGGGAAATGCATTGCCATTCTCAAAAGGAACGTCTGCAAACTAATTACTATTCCTAACTTATTCATCCCCAATGTCTCACCAACATGATCTTTGTAATAGATTCATATTTCAAAGTGGGGAATAAAAAAGTATGTGTCAACTAACAGTGACAATGAGCCTGTTCTTGCAGGTGTAAGTAAATGTGGGAAGACTTACTACTATGAAATTACAGGGTTGGTCTCCCTTTACAGCCTTCATTTCATTGGTGGGTTGAATGTGTACCAAACAAATAACCTACATTTTAATTTTATTAGCTTTGAAGTACCCTCTGTATGCCTATAGCATTATTTGATCAAGATAAGGGTATTCTAATTTTGAAGACCAGAGTATGTTAGCAATGGAAAGAGAGTTGACGTTCTCTTGTGAAATGGCTAGAGCACTGGAAGTAAAGTGCGACTCCAGCCACATCTAGAGCTTTCTGGGGATGATCTGTTCCTGCACCCTTGTTATGTCTCTCTGCTACAGAGATTATTGCTATTGTGTTGTCACCACCATCATTACAATTTCATTCATCTCTATGATTATCACCACCACTAACATTAACATCTCCAGTACCAAAACCATAGTAACCACCTCTATTTTCACCACGGAGATCAAAGTCACTAGTCTAATCCCACCACCACCACCACCATCACCATCACCATCAACATCACCATTATCTCCACCACCATCACCATCAACATCACCATTATCTCCACCACCATCACCATCAACATCACCATTATCTCCACCACCATCACCATCACCACCACCACCATCACCATCACCACCATCACCACCATCACCATCACTACCACCATCACCATCACCACCATCACCATCATCATCATCACCACCACCACCACCATCACCATCACCACCATCACCACCATCACCATCACCACCACCACCACCATCATCATCACCATCAACATCACCATTATCTCCACCATCACCAACATCACCACCACCACCATCATCATCACCATCACCACCACCACCATCACCATCACCACCACCACCATCATCATCACCACCATCACCACCATCACCACCACCACCATCATCATCACCACCATCACCATCATCACCACCACCATCACCACCACCATCACCACCACCACCACCATCACCACCACACCACCTCTCATCTCACCACCCCCGTAAAATAGCCTCCACAGATATTGTCACTAACAAATACTTTCTGAGTCTGATTTTAGAACCATGAATTATCACCATTTAAACATGGATTGTTGCCCCACAACCAAGTCCTGGGCTACTTTTGCTTACACTTGCTTACATTCTTTGAAATAGTTAATCATTATGTAAATGTGGGCCATTGGTGGGATGGAACGTGGACAACCCACTCTCAGGGTGCAAAGCTGAGGATGCTAAGTAGCCACACTTCTGTGATGGTGGCCACCTGCCTCTCCAAGCACATTGGCTGGATGGATGTGGGATGGATATTTTAGATATGAACTTCCAAAAATGGTGTGTGCAGCCACGGCTTTATCTTTAATGTCCCAGCATTGATCAAAAAAAAAAAAAAAAGGGGGGGGGGGATTCAACCAAGCCAATGACGGGGAAAACTAATTTCATGGTAAAATAATTCTCAAATGTATTTAAGGTGCACAGGCAAGACCATTTTCAAAGAAATCTGCATTACAAAGCGTGCCCAGGAATTGCAGACTCCATTCAGACAACCTCCAGCTGCTGAAGAAAAACTGTTTGCTGTTCTTCTTTTCCCTCCTACTGCCTCAGGTAAACAATTTTGTGAGCCAGGAGAGGGGAAGAAAGATGAAAAACAAAGCCTCCTAACCACATAGGCCCTTGTCAAAAATGGGCAAATAAATAATAAACAAATAGCACATTACGCTATAGTTTGTGTTGATTCCTCCATTAGCAAGCATTTTTTCTCTTTAGTAGAAGACATGAGTAAACAACATGAAAATAGTGGTACTGGAATTATTCACTAGCTTTCTTGAAGGAGGTCAATACAAAGGCGTCATCTAAAGTGAGCCCCTCTTTAGCCCAGTGAAGTCCTATCTTCCCGTGAGCTGCTCTATTTTATGCTTAATGCCAAAAGATCCAAACTAAACATTTTGCTTCTTAAAAATGTCCCGAACTCTAAATCATGTCCTTCTCAGCCTCTGCAAACAGGGCACCATTGTACATGTATGGTAGATATTTCTTATTTATGATGACAAAATCCTGCCCCAGCTGGTGACTGTTGGGGAGAACGGAACATGCAGGGGAGGAGATCATTCAAACAGGATTTCACTGTCTGCCTTCCACGTTCAGTTTTCTTCCCCTCTGAAGGAAAAGGAAGTGATATGGGTAATGTCATAGTGTATGTATGTGTGTGTGTGTGTGTGTGTGTGTGTGTGTGCGTGTGTGTCTGTCTATGCATGTGTGTAAGTGTCCTGTTAAATACTGAATACATTCAAATGGGCTGAACAACAACAACACTCAATTAGGAGATTGCATAGGCAAATAAATGTTTTATAAGTTCACTTATTTTCCTTCAAAATTATTTCCAAATGAAGAAAGACATTTGTTCCCTTGTGGAACTGAAAATCCCTGAGGGGGGAAAAAAAAACAAAAAACAGACGCCCATTCTACATGCCATTCTACATGCCTACTGTAATTGTTCCTAAGCCAGAGTTGTCCTTTTCCTAGAATTTAAGGTGTAATGTTCTCATGTTGAATTGCATACAGCAATTTCTGATATTTTAAAATGCAAATAGCTGCTTAGGAAAGTCAACAATAGGGTGTGTTTGACTAAAATAGAAGTTGTGGTCATTAGACAAACAGTGCTATTGGGTGTCAACATAAAGAAACAGGGCTGAATAGCAAGCACTGACTCCATTAGTCTACCGCTGGGGGTTTGATGAGGTAATCTTTGCAGTCATGACAGTGACAAGTCTGTCTGTCCCTGGTCCCTCCTCAGCCCTTGGGCAACCTCACTACATCTTTATTTCACAATGAATCAGAACAGCGTGTGTGCCACAGGAGCAAACTCACGATTCATGCTGCTGACTGTTTTCATTCTGACTGCACCATGTGGTAATCACATGGCACAGCATCCAGGATAGGATTTCTTTGCCTCAATATCCTGATTTGCAAATGGTCCCAAGCAATAGCTATCTAATTCACTTGCAAGGATTAGGTGGGTTAATGTGTGAAAATGGGGTTATAAATGGAATGCAGAGGTAATGCTATGACTGTTGTCACCGTAATTTAGTATGATTATTATTATCATCGACATCAGCTATCTGTCACTTAGATTATGGACTCCTCCAGGCAAAGGGTCAGGTCCTATGCATTCAGAGTGTGAACACTGCCCTGCACTTGGAGTAAGCTGGATGAATTAAACATGGCTGGCTTCTAGTTTTTATTAGAAACCCTACCAAGGTAAAGATAAAAAATGACCAGAGGTGCAATTATGAAAGAATAATGAGAACTCCAAAAATAGCCCATTTTTCAACATGATCTTGCTTGCCTTTTCCTATGAGACTAATTAAATAGAAACCAGGACTCGGGACAGATTGAAACAGAAAGGTACCAACTGGTAATGTGGCATTCCCACGAGTGGCCCTGCCGTCTTGCTCAGTGCCCTAGTGTGGGATGGCATTACATGAGAGACACGCAATGCTTAAAAGAAGTCACGAGTATAATGAAAATTTGATGTTTAAGGGCAGGGAGGTGGCCTGCTAGTGAAGAACATTTGCTGTGCAATCATGAGGACCTGAGGTCAAAACTCCAGGATCCACCTACTACCCCAGGTGTCGCCCCACATGCACCAGCAACCCCTGCACTGGGGCAGGGGATGGGCAGTGATAGGTGGGAAACCACTGGGATTTGATGCCTCACAGACAAGCTCTTTGTTTAGTGAGAGACATGCCTCAACAGGATAAGGTCCAGAGTGACAAACACCCTTGCTTGGCCTCTGTGCGCACGTGAGTGTGAACACACACACACACACACACACACACACACACACACGAATTCATCACGTACAGACACCACACACATGGGTGCACATACATGCATGCACTTTGTGTGTATGTGTTTGTGTCTCTCTTGTGTCTCTCTGTCTCTGTATCTCTCTCTTGCTCGCTCACTCTCTCAATAAACACAAAAATCCTCTCAACTTGCAAGCATCGAGAAGGACAAAGCCTGTATGTGTGCCTGCCTGGCTGAATTCACACACGCATAGTAGCCATGGGAAGGACTGAGTGTGTAACTCTAAGTGTTAGGAAGAATGACACAGAATAGATTTATGATGGAAGCAATGGGAACTGATATCTAACTAATCTCTAGTGCTACTGTAGCTTAAGTAATGATTCATCCTTTCTACCTGTTTTATCTTTTTTTTTTTTCTGTTTAGAAGTATAGAAATAAAGAGTTCTACTCAAAGGTTTGCACGCACGTCACTTCTAGTGACCTGGAAGTTTTATATGTGACTCCGGCCTACTTCCCATAACAGAAATACGCAGCTTAATAGCAATAATACAGTGTATGTCATAAGATGGAATCCTGCACATTTACAGAATAAAATTTGATATGTGTGTGCATATCCCTCTTCCTTCTTTCTTTCTTTTCCTCCTTCCCTCCTCCTCCCTGCTCCCTGCTTACTCCTCTATTCCATTATTTTCACTATTGCATTAGAAAATGAAAGAAATATGCATTTGTTCCATGGACAAAAGTAAATGCTATTAAACTTAGTGAAAAGAACCAGATACAGAAAAACCAACAGTGTAATCTCACTTGTGTGTAGAACTTAACGGGTCAAAGGTACAAAGGTGGTTACCAGGCTCAGGGCAGAGGGAAAATGAGATGCTGCTCAGACAGTTTCATTTAGGGGAGATAGTGGGGAGCCCTAACCTGCAGTAGCAGGGTATATAACCACCTGTGTTACCTGCTTAAGATTTGTGGAGACAGAGGACACTGAATGTCCTCAAAACAAGCAAAAAGAAATAAAAAATGTGTGAACTTCTTTTATTTAAAACCTTCACAAAACTGAATATTTCAAAGAGAAAAATTCTACTCATCTGTAATTCTATGACTCCAAGAGATCATCACTAACATTCTGGTTTACTCCCTCATTTTGTTTGCAGTGCTAAAAAAGGAACACAGTGTATAGGTCACAGTATGTTTAGAGCATATGAGTAATGAAGAAGTGTAACAAAGCCAGTCTCCTTCTCAGAACCATGTCCAAGGGTCCTGCTGATGGGAGATGTCATTCTGTCAATGGGTTTCTCGTATTGGTTAATGAATAAAGCACTGTTGGCCAATAGGAAAGCAATGTAGGCGGGACTAGAACAAAGGAGGTTTCAGGGAAGAGGTATAGGAGATTCAACATGTAGGACCAGGCCCTCTCTCTGGTAAGATAAGACCATGTGGAAATACTTAGATTGACAGATGGGTTAATATATAAGACAGAGCTAGCCAATAAGAAATGCCAGTAACAGGCCAAAAGCTTTATATCCAATACAACATCTTTGTGCGTTATTTGGGGCTGGTGCGGCTGTGGGACCAGGATAGTGGGAAGACTTGCTTGTAACATCCTGCATCTGACCTCAGAGCATCTTCCGCACTGTGTGCACCAGCTTCCCTAGCTAGGCCTAATATCTGCTTTGATGCCTGTGAGCTGCATCCCTAAATAAGTTCTGTTCTGAACTTTACACAAAGTTGCATTCTTCATCGTGTCTGTGTATGATCTTTCCAAGTCAACGCTCAACCTGACTAGAGTGATTTGCTTGGCTGTGACCACCCTGTCACATTAATATGTTTCCCTACATGTCTTGATTCTGTTGTTGGGGAACAGTTTAAAGGTTCTCATGAGTTTATGATAATATTTTACTAGGCATTTCAATACAGACATTCACCTGCTATTGGAACAGCTGGCTTTCACAAAGATCAAAGTGTAAGCAATCTTCACGTTTTCCGTATTATCCATCCTTCCCACTAATACGAGTACTTAACGGCAACACTCTTCTAAACCTAACACTAGATATTACTCACTTTCTAACACTTATTTTACTTTTTTGCTCCTGAGTTTCTTTTCTGTTGGCCATCTACTACTGGACATGCAATATAAACTTAAGAATAGCGCTCCCCCCCCCACACCACTCTACCAGTGAGATTCCCTTAAAGGAAACTAAATATTCATTTGCAAGCCATTAGCAATTGCAATTGGAGACAGCTTCTGAGTTGGGGATGGAGGCGTGTGTCCACTTCTTTAGACAGAGGGCCCCTCTGGTACAGACATTGCAGGCCTTGTGTATGCTGCCTCAGTCTCTGTGAGTGCATGTGTGCATCAGTCACATTGACTTAGAGGGCACTTCCTCTGCATCCTCTATCCCCTCTGGCTTTCATGCTCTTCTACTTCCTCTTCTGCAGGGTTCCCTAAGCCCCCCAGCAGGGACACAACTTGATGAACACATCAGCTGAGTGTTCCAAGGTCTCTCACTCTGCATAATGTCTGGCCAGGAGTCTCTGTATCTGCTCCCATCTGCTACAGGAGCAGGAGGAAGCTTCTTTGCTGATGGCTGAGCAAGGCACCGATTTGAGACCCTGGACAGAGTGCCACTTCCTCATTTTTTGCCAACTTGCTGAATGCGTTTACTGATATGCAATACATTTTTTCATTCTTTTCCTTCCTCCCTTTCTCCCCCAACATCTCTGTGTAACCACGTGCCTTGCCAATATGTTATATTTATTGTAGACACCCAAAAGCTATGAGTGGTTTTCTAATGACTTGAGGGCTGCAATAACTTCTCTGGACATTTATCTGTCCTTTGTCATTCACAATAGTATTGCAATGGCTAGAGAAACTATCATGGCCTATAGCATCCTTGCTCACATCACTGCCCACATCAGAACCTGCAAATCTTACCGCATCTCTTATGTTCCATTAGACTACCTACCAAGAGGTGATGAAACTCCCCTGAGAACACACTTGAACACGGGGCAATTTCTAGAAAATTGATTCTCTCCCCACTACTCTCTACCTTTAGAGCTTCTGCCTCATTTCTACACTTTGCTCAGACAAACTACAAGACCATGAACATTTTTGTACAACAATGTACAGAAGTTTCTTTAGGGTATTTATTGGAAGGTCCTACTTTTAAATCTAGGGTTATGAATGCTTAAATTTCCCAGGAGATTCCACATTTGAGTGAGGAATTTCTATTGACAACCAAAACTAACATGGTTTCTTTGGAGTAGTTGTTTTGTCAGTCAATAGAAGAAGGGCATTTTTTCACGACTCTTCATTTCTCACCGCTGTCTAAGCTAGAATATTAATTTGAAAAAGTATAGTATTTGAAAAGGTTGGCCTACTTTGTCATGGGGTTCTTAGTATTTCTTTGAAAAAAAAAATCTTATATAGTAGTATATATACATACACAAGTTCATACAACCCTCCGGAGGGTTTTCTTAGTGCTGGACAACTTAAGATAGTTGATTCCTTCCTAAGTAGGAATATGATATAGGTCACCATTTATTTAGATTGTCTTTAGAACTGTATAATAAATCCAATCTATGCATGTTTTTTTCTATCCGTCTGACCTCACACATTGTCTAACTGGGAATGTAGTATAAGTCTTAGTGTCGCTCAAAGAAAGGCTTCCACATACAGCAGACCCTAACCTGTCTACTCAGCCGCTCCATTTACAGGCCTTAGGGGATTTTCTTTAGCAATAACTTTTACACAAAGAAAAGTTTGTTTTGGCTCCTGAAAATGTTTCCTTTTGTCTTACTGCAAATGACTAAGTCCCCAGAACAATGGTGATTAGGGGCTGGCAGTGTGCATTTACAACATGTCCTTGGTCTCTAAGAGTCCTAGGTGCCTCTGTAGATTTCTCATCATGATCCTGACCTCTCTTGCTCTTCTATTCCCTCCTCCCTCTCTTCGAATGGATTCCCCAAGCTAGGCCTGGTTCTTGGTGGTAGATCTCAGTGTCCGGTTCCACAAATTACTGGATGAAGGCTCTATGATGGTAGCTGGGATATTCACCAATCTGATCACAGGAGGGAGGGGGATGTGAGGAGAGGTGGGAGGGAACACTGCTTGGAATGTGAATTGAGATTTAAAAGAATAAATTTTAAAAGAAGAAACAGCCTTTTACAACAATAAAATAGTTCAAGAAAAAGGAGTCCTGGGTACATTTTAGCATTGGGTGTGGGTTTACAATGTTGTCTAATATATATTCCCTTTACAGGTTATTCATCCAGTTTACTCAGAATCACTCTTTGGAATTTCCAAGCAGCTGCCTACATTAATCAAATTCTTCTTAATTAACCTATTAAGAGTCTTTTTAAGGTCCTTGGTGTGTTCTGCAATTCACTGTGTTCATCAACTTCCTAATATTAAATTGGCTTTGTTTTCCTTAAATAATACAACTTGATCATTTCACATTACCTTTTGTGCTATGAATTTCTTAGTTGTTTGTACCCACAGCCTATATATTACATAAATTAGCCTATATACATATATATTATATATATAAGAATAGAATATATATATATATATATAATACATTCTATATACAGACACAGACAAATACACACACACACACACACACATATTATATTCTAATCTTGCCTTGACAGACTTCAATATTAAGGCTATTTTTGCTTCACATTTTGTGTTTGGGATCAGTTAATCTTCTTTCACACGGCTTGTATAACATTGGTATTAATAGTTCCCCAACTACTTTGTAGAGTCATTTGGCCCTGATGTGGGGGTTCAAGGTTGCCCACGTGAGACAGGAACTATTTGGGGACAAGTCAGCTCCTTGTATACATTTTACTTCTTAAGACTCATTCCTTTTGCTTTAGTGCAGCAACACATTTAAGGAGATTTCTTTTTAAAGTATGTTTTTGGC
Organism: Phodopus roborovskii; assembly: GCF_943737965.1. Lineage (NCBI taxonomy): Eukaryota > Metazoa > Chordata > Mammalia > Rodentia > Cricetidae > Phodopus > Phodopus roborovskii. The sequence continues at coordinate 4,069,866 of NW_026126511.1, forward strand.
AGCCTTCGAGTTATTCAAATCTGATAGTCTTTTATATTGCCGGAAATGGGTACCCAAGTAGCTGTGTTCACCTAATACTATCTGACCTGTCTGTTCTGTGTAAGGGAACTTCTACACAAGCCTATCAGTTTAGGGAGGCATAGAGTAGAGGCTGAGGCAGTATTTATTAGATGAATGAGAGGCTATCACTGAACACATTTTGTTGTTGTCTTTATACATAATTCTACTTATATGCTCATCACCCCCAAAGAAGTATCAGCTCTGAAGGATATGAGGTTCTTCATATCTGTTGATGTGTCTTCTCACAACCAGGGTCTAGCATGCACACACACGGCATGAATGAGTGGATACATAGATAAATCTATCTTTACTGTTAATTTGAATATATGTAGGTTAAATTCTACCCAGATGCCTTTTTCATCTCCTGCCAAATCAGTAATTAGTGCAATGCAGGGGATGTAAATTATTCAGTGCTGTAGCAGAGTAAATTTACTGTCCTTTAATTGGGAGATTCTCCCATTTTGCAGAGTTGCTTATGTAAATCTCAGATAATTAAAAGCCCCCAGTCAGCCTCTCCATTAGACCTATTATGTTCCTTTCATTTCTGACCCCAAGCAGCTTACACATGGCAACAGATATGGGATTCACACACACCCTCTCAACAGGCATGTGCCTCAACTTCACCATTGCATTGCAAAGTAGGGAAACAGGTCTGGGATGGATCACCCAACCACATCGATGACCTAAACCAAAAGCTACCTGCAAGTAGTAACAGGAGTCAGGCGAGCTCTTCGATTCACCATTGTTTGAAATAATGGCTTCCTCGATTTTTCACAAAGAATAAAGGTGTCAAGCCTTAACGTCAATGTACAAGCATCTCTCTGAAGCGAAGCAAATTTGTGAGTAACAATGGACAGAGTCAGTTATGAGTAACAATGGACAGAGTCAACTCTTAAGGAGCGTGGAGACCAGGCCGGTGACTGAACAGGGTGTAAAATGTGACTAGCACACAGGGTCTTTTGAATGTCCAGTACATGTTTCAGCACCAAGCTAATAAATCTTCAGCCCCTTGAGGGCTCTTTTTAAAGTTTGAAAACACCAAATTGTTTCCTAAACCTGGGAGTTCAGAGAATAAAACCCAACTGAACACACAGAGAGTAATCAAGGCTAGAGGAAATCCTAAGCCCTAAGAAGGCTTAAAGGATGATCAATTCAAGAATCATTTTCCTCTACATGACGACACCACCAGCTCAACACACTGTTGCAGGGTCCCGCCGCCCTTGAGTCCCAAATAAACACACAGATGCTATATTAATTATTAAACTGTTGGCCAGTGGCTAGGGCTCTCATTGGCTAGCTCTGTCTTAATTATTAACCAGTTTCCATCAGCCTATGTATTGTCACGAGGCTGTGGCTTACCCGGTAATGCCCTGGCATGCTGTTACTCCTTTGGCAGCGTGAGGACTCTTTGATGCCTCTCTCTGCCTACCTCTCCCAGAATTCTCAACATCCTTGCCCCACCTGGCTTCCTTCCACATTAGCCGGACAGCGTTTTATTCATCAGCCAATAAGAGAAACGTGTATCCAGAAAGACATCCTCATCGACTAACAACTCCAGTGTGCCAAGGGAGCAGACGCCTGTCGTCACGGCATTTGGGTGGTGGAAGCAAGAACATTAGGAGTCCAAGGACAACTTTGCTTACATAGTAAGTTCAAAACAAGCCTGGGTCATCTGAGCCAACCTCTAGCCCCCGAGTATGTGTGTGTGTGTGTGTGTGTGTGTGTGTGTGTGTGTGTGTGTGTGTTCAGCGTGCACGTGTGACAAGAGAGAGAGAGAGAGACAAAGTGGCAAGCTGTTTTCTGTATTCATGGTGAATGTGTTTCTGTGAAGTCAGATGCCTCTATGCATTGTCAGGTTTGCCTTCTACGCTGTCCCTGGGCTGGGTTAAGAACCCACAGAACAGTCCAGTTCTGAGGAAAACAACATGGCTTCACAGAAGTTGTTTCTTAGCCTTTGCATCATGTGTAATATATTTGGCTCCATTGTAAGATGCAAATAAAAGACTGTGACTCCAAAGTAACACGCGCCTTTAAATAATTGCAATAGAGTGAATTTAGCAACTCAAAAGTTTTTAAAGTAAACGAATTTGCTCATTAATCATCATTACGCTTTCAAGTGTAGAGCAGCAAACAACCTTCTAGACATTTCTCAGGTCAAACTTCAAATCATTCCTACAACTTTCAAACACTGAATTTTAAAAGGTGGCTTACAAATATATGCACACACTGTAGCCTGTTAATTAAAGTATACTTTAATTACAGCCTTATTCATTTATCATTTCAACATTACCAAAGTAAATGTGAATACTCATTTACTCCTATACAGCTTGGAGGGCATCCATCTCAGGAAGGAGCTGTAGCCATTTACGTGCCTGGATCTAGAAATGGCATGCAGGATGCAATCCTACCAGGAACTTTTAGAAGAAGAAGGAAGGCAGGAGAGGAGGAGAAAGGGGATAAGGAGAAGGAGGGCTCTTTTCCCCAGTGAATATTCAGGGACGAGCACCCTGTGTCACTTCGAGAGCAGAAGTGGCAGAGTCTATCTTCAGTCCAAGCTGCAAGCATAGTCCTTACACCAAACATACTTACCGATCTACTTAGGACTGAACTTCTGTCTTCACATCTTGCCAGTATTCCGGAGCGTGGTTTCTACGCCACCCTGAAAACAGTACCATCTTCACAGGAGGCTCGGAGTTTTCCAGTACAGAGGATCTTTACTGTAAGCAACTCAAGAATGGTCTTTGCAACCCTCCTTTAAGCACATGTATACGTTTTGAATTCAGAATAAAAGAGACGTTTCTCCCTTTCTTTGATAACACCTACGGAATCAATCTCATCTGTTCTTCTGAACTTGTATTAAAATGGGTAAAAAAAAAAAAAAAAAAAAAAAAAAACGTGAGTTACACTCTTGGAGGATCACTGGCTGCCAGGTCCAATGTCTCCCTACCAGAGTCCATTAGGAATTGCAAATGCTCCCTCTTTTCTCATTATCTGTTTCTTACGAGCGCTTTCACTTTTATCAGGGTCTACGCAGCCTCCATTTCCCCGTGATGTGCCCCAGCTCTCTTGGAACTCATCTATCAGGAAATGGAAATATGATCCGGGAATTTTAAATCTCAAACTGCAATTCAAAAACTCATTCTTTTTCTCTCTCGTCTCAAGAACATGACAGTGTAACCAGTTAGGGAGGGCGGGCTCTTAGAACCCATTCCAGCTATTCACAAAGGTCAGAACAGCCACAGCCAGAGCGTTTTGACGGCAAACTGGGGCCCCTCACCAAACCTTGTTCCTCCTCCATGCTCCCTGTGTGCATAAACGTTATCTCAGCATGCACAGAAATGGGCCCACTCAAAAAAAGACCGAGCAGAGAATAGTCTTTTTAAATAGACTTAAATTTTTTTTTTGCACCCGTGTGCTTATGTATGCATGGTCTTATGGATGCCCATGTAGGTTCCTGCAGAGTCTAGAAGAGGTTCTCAGATCTCACAGAGCTGGAGGTATGGATGGCTGTGAGCCACCTCATGTGGGTGCTGGGAACCGAGCTCAGATCTTCTGAAAGAACAGCAAGAACTCTTAACCACTGATTCAGCCCTCCAGCCTCATATGCTTCCCTACAAAATGGCAGCATCATACGTGAAGGCAATCCTGTCAGTCTTCACATTTGAATCATTTTTCTTTACTCTAAACATGGTTATCTGGATACATAGTTAAATCAGAGAAATGTAATGATCTGGATACATAGTTAAATCAGAGAAATGCAAGGCTACTTTCCCAGTATCTAGTACTTCTGTGAGCAGCCAACTCGTTACTCTTGAGCATAGTTTTAACCCAGGAAACGTTTTTTGGAATGAGTCAAAGTGAGACCATAGCCAATACACAGAGTACTAAGCTGGGTTCTGTTCACAAGGTAAAGGTCTGTGAGGAGCTAAAGCATGCTAGGATGCATGATGACTTCTTTTCAACCTTATTTTTCTCATGTTTCCAAAATTAGGCTCAGTACCACCTCCCTCCCACCCCCAGAAAAAAATGTTACCTAGAAGAATTTGTCAAAGTAGGAGGTTTAACCACCAACTGCTGATGCCAGTAGGAAAAAAAATAAAATTATTAAAACCTCTTAAAAAGGAAAACCTTTTTAGCATTCTTATCATGAAAAAATAAGTCTATGAAACATCTGACATCTTTTTAAAAAGAAGACAAAGACAAACTGATAGTTTGTGGTGCAAGCCTTTAATCCCAGCACTCGGGAGGCAGAGGCAGGTGGATCTCTGTGAGTTAGAGGCCAGCCTGGTCTACAGAACAAGTTCCTGGACAGGCTCTAAAACAATACACAGAAACCTGTCTCAAAACAAACAAACAAACAAACAAACAAACAAAAATTAATAAAAAAGAAAGAGAGAAAAAAAAACAAAAAAATATTTTTTTTGCCTATCTCAAGAGAAATATTTTAAGTCTTCTTACTGGAGAGTATCTAATGATGAGATTTCCAGGCCTAAATTAACAGAACCACTTCTCCTTGACACAGAAATAGGCTCCTATTGATCAAGTCCTGCAGAAGGCAAACTAAGCAGTCTTGTCTGCCCATCTGTATGTGTTTTGCCAGCTCAAAATATCCCTAAAGAGGAACAGAACTGCTGGGAATCAATACTGTCCAATCCATTTCCCTTCCGTGGCTATCAAGGAGAGGTTGGTAATTAAGAAGCAATTCCATTAAAATGTCTGGTACCTACACTACAATCAACAGGGACTCAGGCGATTCCCATTCATGAAACACTTTCTTTACATTCGGTGTATACATCACATTTTTGCAAATGCGATACTGTCACCAAGCAAACAGCAACTGTATCTTTTGCCCCCTGAACGACAGAAGTTGTACACTGAGAGAGATAACAGCTATTGAGGCTTGACAGTTTTTTTTTTTTTTTTTTTTTTTTTTTTTTTTTGTTTTTTTTTTTTTTTTTTTTTTTATTAGACGACCACCCTGGGATTGGAAGCTTGGGACATTGCACCATGAAATAATTCAAAGATGACATCAGTTTGGTCATACTCTTATGAGAGACTTCCTCATGGAAAGGATGAGTAATACGTAGATGCCTGAAATGCGTTGAAGCAAGCATAGTTATAACAGCCCAAATACTGAGTGTTCAATCATTTCCTATTTGGTATTTATTCTACCTCACCCAAATTAATTTGTTCTCTTAAAAACTGACCCAAAGCACTGAGATTTCTTTTGAAATCTCCCAAGTACAACTAAACATGCATAATAAAGGCAAAGGGCAATATTAACTCTTCTATACAGAATAGCATAGCCACAATACCAAGATCAACTAACTCACAATGAGTTTAAATCAAGAGCCCCTCTGTAACCATGGGTTTCTAAAATACATTTAGTGACTTTCGTGTGGCGGTCCTACTGATTTGGTTGTAGCCATCTCTCAATGCACAGGCTTCCTGTTTCTAATATAAAGGCAATGAGTGAAAAGTTCTGTTATCTAACCAGCAAACATTCCTTTCAAAACTGAACAAAGGGCAGGCGGTAGGTACATCTCAGCGAATAAAAGCTCCTGCACCATACAAGTGCGAGAAACTGAGTTCAAACCCCAGAACCCACATGGAAGTCAGACTTGTAGCATTAGCTATGAGCCGCAGTGACCTCGGGATTTGGGCAGAGAAAAGGGAGGGGGGAGACGGGAGAACCCTTGGAAGACCCCAAGCCCGGTAACTGACATATGCCTCATAGAAGGTGAGGTTCAGTACCCAAGATTGTCCTCCAGCCTCCTACCATCTGCTGTGAAACCTGCGAGTCCATACCCAAAAACACAAATTCATGCACTCCGAGGCATACGCACAGAAGAAAGAAAAACCTAAACTAACTGTTAAAATGGTCACTTGTTAAAGTTACATCATTACAAGCTCCGATTTCTTAAATTAATTTTCATTTAAATTTAGTGGGAGGAGGGGGGAATTGGGATTGGAATGTAAAAAAATTAATTAATAAAAAAAACTAAAAAAAAAAACAATCTTATGTTACATATCAATCACAGTTCCCTCTCCCTCCTGTTTTACTATTCCCTTCAATATCCCCCTCATCCCACTCCCATCCTCTCCTCAGGGAGGGTGAGGCCTCCCATGGGGGAACACCAAGACTGGACAATATTTGGGGCAGAACAGAGGCCTTTCCTCCTGTATCTAAGCTGAGAGAGTATCCCTCCGTTGGGATTGGGCTCCTAAAGCCCATTTGTGTACTAGGGATAAATACTGATCCATTGTCAGAGGTCCCATAGACTGTCCATGCCTCCCAACTGACACCCACGTTCAGGGGGCCGGGTTTGGTCTTATGCTGCTTTCACAGCTGTCAGACTGGGTTCCATGAGCTCCCACTTGCTCAGGCATCTATTTCTGTGGGTTTCCTCAGCATGGTCTTGACCCCTTTGCTCATCACTCCTCCCTGTCTACAACTGGATTCCAGGAGTTCGGCTCAGGGTTTAGCTGTGGGTGTCTGCGTCTGCTTCCATTGGGTACTAGATGAGGGCTCTAGGATAGCAATTAAGGTAGCCATCAGTCTCATTATAGGGGAAGGGAATTTCAGGGAGCCTCTCCACTGTAGCTTAGATTCTTAGCTGGAGTCATCCTTGTGGGTTCCTGGCGATTTCCCTAGTGCCAGGCTTCTCGATAAGCCCATAAGGGCTCCCTCCATCAAGGTGTCTCATTCCTTGCTCTCCTTCTCTGTTCTTCCACAAACTCAACTTTGCTGACCCCACTCTCTCTCTCCCCTCATTTTTCTCCTACCTCTTTCACACATCCATTAATTAATAGAGAATCAATTACACGGCCCACGCAGTGGACAGTCTGTTAGTGTTCATACCTTACAGGCCTGACAATACTAGTTTATGAAACTAACACTTGTGGAGACAAACCCATTTCCCTAAGAGTCTTTGCTTTCTTTGGCTTATGTTGTAACTCCATGCCAAATGGCTCTACTTTAAAGGAAAACGAGACTGTCTAGCAAATACAACCAGTCCTCCTTCTGAAAGGAGGGAAGAGAAAGGCCAGCTCTAATTCAGGAAACAGGGAAGGTCCCATCATTCCCCCCACACCGCTATTTCCTGCAAGACCAATGTCATTTAGCCCTTTGCTTCGCTAAGGTTGCATAAAGGTTGACATAGTATTGGAATGTTCAAGTGCATTCCACGATGATAACAAAATGCCAGAAATAAAAACAAATGCAAACCCGATCATTAGTTTTTGAAACCCAAGTGCTTATGTGTGACTGCACCTACTATTTATTACCAAAGCCAGAGTTCCCAGTGAGAACAATGACCCCTACTCATACTCAACCTAACTGCAAAGCTTGTCTTTCCGATGCAAACAAACCTCTCTGTCCATTGAAAGTAAGCAGAAGTAAGTAAGTATTTGGGTTGCAAACAGAAAATGAAATCTCCGCTGTGTCAGCAGATGTCCAGCCACATGGGGACAGAGCATCTCACATGATCAGGTTTTACTGTTACAATCAATGCAATACAAAAACATTGATCTAACACGCATTCAACGTCATGACTAATCAGTGGGTGATGTGCTAATTAGAGTTAAATGCAAAGTCGTTCGCATAAAGGACTGCAATTAATGTTACCTTTACACAGCAAAATCAAATTTTCACATTATTACTTTTTTTTTTCTCATTAAATTACTCCCAAATCAATGTCTGTTTTCTCACATTACAACTGTGCTATTCGGACCCCCAGTGATTCACTAGTGACTCAGGGTGAGGCAAATTCTATGCTTACTACATGCTGTAATCTCTAGACCCTTATCAACAGATGCCAAGGAAGGATCTAATAAAACACATTAGACCCTCGTAATGACTACTGTCAAAAGAGCCAGCACCAGAGGAAACCTTGGACAAGCTAGCTGGAGACTCAGGTGTAGAGTGGGAAGGCAAGGTCCTCCCCCTTTTCTGGAGGCTTCTCTACAGAATGTGATAAAATTGCTTTTAATAATTCCTTCCAATGGGGCAAGGAGAGACTCCAAAAGGGGGAAGAATGGCTAGAAAGGAGAGTGTAATTATCTGTAAGATAAGCTTTTCCTTATCAATTTTGAACGTTTCATTGTGACAACAGAAATAACTACAATTAGCCTTAGACAAAAAAGAAAAAAAAAAAAAAAAGCCGTGTCACCCTCCAGGAGAAACTTTGATCAGGGTTACACATATTCGCTTAGAAGATATTGAGAGCCAAATGTTAAAATATTTCTGCTCCTATTGGTCCTAAGGCTGGAGCTCCTAGTAAGAACAGCCCGCACTCCATAATGACTCATACTCAAGCTAACCGAAAACATGATTTTTCTGATTCAAATAAATCTCTCTGTTCATCTGAAATAAACAAAAATCAGCAATGTTTTGTGTTGCGAACAGAAAACACAGGGTCTGCAGCCCTGCCTCAAATTCCTGTCCACACACCCACACAGGCCAGCCATTCCTCATCTCCTCCACAGGACCTGAGCAAAGAGGGGTCAGCAAGAAGGAGCGAGCCGGCGCCACCACCTGTCATGGCTGGGCTGAAGGGGGCTTCTCACCCCAGCGTCTCCAAACTTCTACTAGCATGGATGGTGTGAGATTGCAGAGAGAGTAGAGCCTCATCCCCACTCCCCTCCTCCTGTGCCTCCTCAGAGCTCTTGGAGAAGAAACATGGGGACCTTTTACCCCAGGCTGAGCAGCTCCAGTCCTGCAGCAGGCAGCGGAGAACCTCCCCAAGCCTCTGCAGACAGCCACATGCCCATAAATCATCTAAAAGCCTCTTCGTCGTCGTCATGAGACAAATACCTGTGTGGCACATGCCTTACTTCTGGCTTCTGATGGAGTTAGAACAGTTGGAAATGAAATGAGGTAAATGAAATAAATAAAACAAAGACACTCAGAAAACCAAGGCAGCCTCCTAAATATTCACAATTTTTTTTTTTAAAGGAAAACATCATGACATTAAAAGTCAGATTTGCTTCTGGCCATGTTAATTTACAAGCTGTCCACAAAATATTAACATTAAGCTCAATTACTTTCATGTGCCTGAATTTTTGCCAGTTCAGGGGAGGGGGCGGTGTAAATTCCTTTGCAGCAAGACAAAGCATCTCCTCCCAAACGCAGGTTACTACTGCCCAGCTGTGTCATTTGTTCGAAGCATACATTGGATGATATTGTTCCAAACCACGGCCTCTTACCTTCAGGTTCTGCACCTCTGTGAATTTAACAGGTTTGCTGTATAGACTGTACCGACGGTTATGTTCTCCTTGGTTAATTAACACTCTGCAACATTTAATTCTGCACCAATATGAGTAAAGAGAATGAAAACATAAAACTAGATGTAAATTTTATGCTCATTGCAATGTAAAAATTAGGCCACAAGGAAAAAAAAAAATCTTGGCTGAATTCAAAGTGTCCTGTGCCAGCGAGAGGCTTGAAAAAAATGTTATTTTTTTTTCACCAATTCAATCGAGGTTAAAAAGAAAAAAAAAACTTACATTAAAACAGACTAAACAAATACAAGTCAACGAGGCTTCTAGGCTACTGCAGGTGAAGCTCTGTACAGATGAAGGACCTGTCAAAACATTTCAGAATGTCACAAATTCCGTTAGAAAAGGGAAACCTTCCTGGTATGAATTTGCTTTTCTATAAAACTGAGTTGCAAGCTCCCATTATCACAAGGACATTGGTTCTCTCGATTTCCAGAACCGTCCCTATGATGTTAATTGGTAGAAAACAAGTGTCTGCTAGTGTCTCATCTCAAGGTGCCTACTTGATTACCGTGTTTGAACAAGATGCCCTAGAAGGATGAAATTGCACACAAAAACAATCAACCCGGCACAAGATGGCTTTTCAGAATCATTTTTAGACGTGCGTAAATCAGAAATGCATTTGTGTCAGCTAATCACTACTAATGAGGCTTGAGCAGTGAATTCAGACTTCAATATTTAGCTAAAATTTTGGAGAATAGCATCTGAATTCAATTAATAACACTGCTTAGAAAGCTATGCTATTTTATATGTTTAGTTTGAGTACAAACACCTAGGGCTGTTGGAGTATTGTGGCACATTAACCTTTAGACTAGAACAAAACTAAAATACAAAGTCTTTTTGACATCAAAAAAATGCAAAAGAGAAATGTGTTTTGCCATTTGAAGGTAAAATAGTTACCAGTTTCAACATTATTAGGTTATTTTTAATAATATAAATATAGAAACTGTAGCTACCTCCTATCAATATTTATTATTCTTCATTCATTTTTAGTTAATTAATTTTTGACAGCTTCATACATATATAATAAACTCTGGTCATACTTGCCTTGTCCCTTTCCAATCGGGGGGAGGGGGAGGTCCTAGCCCAACCAAACTCGCTTTTTCCTCCAGGTTCACACTTCCTCCAACAGCAGGTGGGTTTCAGTGTAATGTCAGGAAAAATAATAACCATGAGAAAGAGTCAGAAATAAAATAGCTTAAGCCCTGAAAGTCCAAATCTGTTTCCTCGGAGTGTTTGGCCTTTAGGCAATGGCTTCCACTGAGGTCGGTAGAGCCACCATCATGACTTCATAGGCCATGCTCGGTGTTAGTCAAGCACATGATATTTGATAATTTGACAGTGTGTATGCTTAAGATGGTCACACCTCCTTATTCTGAAACTGGTACATATTTGTTCTAAAGAATGAAAGAAAATGGCCACTCTCCTAGAATGCGGTTGGTTAAAAAAAAAATCCTCCCTACCCATTCAAATTCCAGTCATAAAGAAGAAGACAGCAGGGGTCTCTATCCAACACAAAGTGTGTAAAGACATTTTTATCTAAAAATAAGCAGGTCTCACAATAACCCTATAAAAAGTCAACTATGTTGAGATTTTCCCACAAATGTCAGTGTTCCATTGAGATGAACAGACAAGATTTTAAATAAGTCTCAAATCAAACCGTAGAAGTTTCCATCCCATACACCACTGGGGACAGTCCCTCAGAAATGCTCATATGACTGATAAAACGAGCAATGGTCTACCTGTCCAAAAAGCTCTTAAATCTCAACTCCAACCAAGTTCCACTTGTCCCTTAGAAAGCGAGCTTGCAGGACCACCGGCCTGACACAGAGCACACCATTTGTTTGACAAAAGCCTGGAAACTTCCCCGGATATATTTGGGGGAGCAGAGGGTATGACTATGGGGAATAGGCAGTAGGGAAATTTACTCTCTAAGCTGGGACTCCTCTTGGATGTGTTTCCCAAATCCACGGTTTACACTTCATCTGCACTTTCTATATGTCAAATAATGTATAACACCTCTCATCACAGAAATAATATCTTACATTTCAAGTCGAAAAATCCATTTTTTTTTTTTGTAATGGAAGCCATTCAGTGCTGCTCTGTGGCTATGGAAAGTGCTTTGAGACCGTCTCTATATGAACATCATTATATAGGTTATATTTAGGCATTAGAAGCACACACACACCCCACCACCAGCACCACCACAATAACATCAATGATTGATGGAAATAGGCCATAAATTAATAAGAGAGCAGTAAGGGATACACAGAAGAATTTGGAGGGAGAAATGAGAGCCAAGAATTACTATAATTATTATATTACAATCTAAGAAAATAACTTTAAAACTTCATGAATCGTGAAAAGCAAAGTATCCTATCTTTATTCGTTATTATTTTCTATACAAAACCTAAATCCAAAAAGGACACCACAGTCTTATGTTTTTGAAGATTTGTATAATATGGATAAAACATATGGAATGTATAGAACTGGCTGAACACACACCCACAGACACAGGCTCACACATGTACAGGCACATTCATACACATGCACACACAGGCATCTAGGCGCACTCACACACACACACACACACACACACACACACACACACACACAAAGCATACTGTCTCTGAAACATAAATACGTTTGAAATTTCACATGGGTTCAGCCTATAAAGAGATGTTTTGTAGTGCTAGGGTGTATGAATGGAGCCATTGTCAACAGAGTGGACAAAGTAAAGAATACAAAAGACAAAGTGATATAAGTATCCACACTTAGGAAGCGCCACAAGAACAGAATTCATGCATGCAGACCTGTCATGAAAGACCGAATTTCATTTTTCTCAGACTGGCATGGTGGATGGATCACAAACAACTTTAATAGTATCTTCTCCTGTAGAAGGAGAAAAAAAATCTTTATAAGAAAATACTTTGTACTGAAAATATTCACTTGAAAATCTTCTAGATTATATTTCCTCAACCTAAACAATACAAATAAACATTATACCCCGTCTAAAACTACGCACCCATCCTGCAACCTTTAAAGTGCTAGGCACAACATGTAAAGATGAAACACACACTTTCCTAGTCTTGTGAGGACGAATCAATTTCAGAGTAACTTAAACACTACTGAAGATCTATGAAAGTAAGGGGGCCAAGTGCCCATGTGGAGATGAGTTAGGACCCTCAGCCAGGCCCCATGGAGTTGACTGTGAGACAGTCAAGTGGATGAGGAGAAGTAAAAGTTCCCCAGTGCTGGGTGCAGCAAAAAGACACAGAAAGAACACAACTTGCTGGATGGAAGAGCAAAGCATTAAAGGATGCTCAGGCCTTTGCTGTGTCTCTTAGGTATTCTTCACTCTGGGAGCCACCTGCGAGCCTGGGTGATGGAATTGGGGACTGAGAATCAGACCAGGAGACTCACATGGACTCGGTGTCATGCTAAATGTGTTGGCCTTTTGACTATAGGCAATACAAAACAAACAAACAAAACCCCAGCAGTTCAGCGGTTGGGATGGTAACTCTGGATAAAGGGTTTGCCACACAAGCTTATCTTTCAGAATTCAAATTCCTAAACCCACATGAAAGCCATGACGGAAAGGCAGGCACCTACGATCCCAGCAGTTGGCAAGTAGACACAGATTGGGCTTAGGGAAACTGGCCAGCTATACTGACCAGAATTGGTGAGCTCCAGGTTCAGCAAGAGACCTTGTTTCATAAAATGTAGTGTATGTTAATGCTGGGCATAGACTTGGGCCTATACCCAAACACAGACACATATATACCTAAGCATAAACTCACAGGTAAATATACATTCATACATGCATGCCTATCTCACACACACACACACACACGCACGCACACACACACACGCGCGCACACACACACATGGAATTAAAAACTATATAAACTATGGAAGAATTATAAGCACAGGGAGAACATGCTTTGCAAGAGGACGAACTGTGTAAGCAACAACTACAGTCACACGTGTCCATGTCAGAAGCACATGATTCTACACAGGAACATGTGTGTTTATGTTGCCGAAGTTCATAATCAACCCATCACCTTCATGTTAACAAGATAAAACACAGCGTATCTCTTCAAGATTTAGGTCACAACTAAGGACAAGAAGTCATAGCTCTGGCTTTAATGGCTGCATTTACTGTGTCATGGACAATTAAGAGTCTCCATAGTGATAAAGGTTGCTAGCATCTTCAGGGAGAAGTGTAGCAACCTCATAGACTAGAATACGATGGAAATGAAAATAAAAAAAAAATAAATAACAGTAGTCTGGAGACAGAGCTACACAAAGGCCAGTGGTCTGGGAGACAAGATTCATGTCACAAGAGGGGGAGAGGGGAAGGATGAGGTATGAGAATAGGCTGACTTCAGATAGTTATAATGAGGGAAGGATGCATGAAAGCTAATGAGTCCCCTGTATCAGTGAGCTTTGGTCTGGAAACCTCTCAGCTGGCAAACCTGTGAGATGGTTTTAGTGTGGAAGCTGGTGGTTTGCTTGAATATGAAAAATGGAATGGAAGGTTATTCCAAGAATACTTGATGAATGGCTATTGTAATACTTGAAATACTGAGGGTTACAGCTAAGAAATAAGCCAGACTGAGATATAGAAGGAAAGATGGTTTGGGGAGAAGCCTAGAGAAATTAGAATTTTGAAAATGAGAGTATTTCCAAGGTCTAGCCAAATCATAATGTGTGTAGTGTTGTTACTAAGAAAAGTAGGGGATTGATCACATCTCAAATAACCTTTTTTTGTTTTATTTACTTATTTGTTTGTTTGTTTGCTTGCGTGCTTGCTTGCTTGCTTATTTTGAGACAGAGTTTCTCTGTATTGTCTGGAGTCTGTCCTGGAACTAGCTCTGTAGACCAGGCTGGCCTCGAACTCACAGAGATCTGCCTGCCTCTGTCACCCGAGTGCTGGGATTAAAGGCATGCCCCACCAATGCCCGGCTAAAATAACCTATCTTTTTACACTTTGGATCCCTCCCAACTCTGTAGATGCCATTGTCTTCAAGGAGCACGGTCTACTGTAGAACTAGAAGGATTGGTGCATTTGAATTCACCAAGAACTTTCCACTTCCAACCAACAACAGAACTTTGCCAGATCCATCACCAAACAGATCTTTCCCACTGCTCAAACTACACATGGGTTTGATAATAAGGAACTGACCAGGATGAGAATAATGAAGCTGATACCAAAAAGTATCTTTAAGAAAGTGACACTCAGACCTCTCAGTTCTTTTCATGTATCATGAGATGAGAACATGTCCTCCCTAGTGAAATGGCGACTCTTTCCTTATTAAATATGGATTGTGGAAAGACATCCATGTTGGAAAGTGTCTGCTGGATAGGTCAATATGCACAGTGAGATGCTGTTGTTGGAGGTTAGAATCTATTCGTCTGTATAAAATATATAACATGCCTAAGATGTACCTTTCGGTAAAGATTTCAATTTTATAATCATTAATGAACATTAATATCGATAGCCTACTTACATAAACTCAACACATTAAAAATGCTTAAAACCTAACATTTTAATATAAAAGTATGGTTTTACCAGGCTAATATGAAAGAAAATATAAAAATAATACACTGTCATGGGATTTAAGACTTCAGTGAATTTTTATTGCAGTTGCTCTTTAAGGGGTAGCTTTTGGGATTTACCAAAAAATCTATAATCTTCTAGACTTCATTATTTTCTCCAAGCATGTGATAAGTATGTGTGCAAAAAACTAATTTAGTTGTCATATAACTTTGTTGCCTATTCTAATGTCAAGCATTCTTGACACATTTTTTATTTGCCCAGCTGATTGTGTTATTTTGTAAAAGATGGAAACATTATAGCTTCAGTGATTTCTTCTTCAGCAAACACTGGGTGATATCCGCCTCAGTGCTTTTCAGCACAAAATTACACTGAAGAAAAGCCAGTGTAATAGGTTTGACCTATTATTTTTACCTATTTCTTTCCAATTTCCACAACCGATTGTAGCACTGAGCTTCCCTAATATGGGGTAATTCGTTTCTGACTCTCTACAGTCGACCCCTAAATATGCTGAGGTCATGTCCCACATTTGATACCCCCATTTTTTAACAACCTCTCCTTACATTTAGATTATGGTTTTACTTACAGTACAGTGTGCTCTAAATCATATGATCTGCCGAGAATATGTTTACAAGGTTCAAGTGCAATTCGAAATGTAAGGAGGAAAAGAAATAAACTTCAAAGGTGCTGGTTCAGCTGACAACATTTATCCCATCTGTTTATTAGCCGCAGCCAGATCAAACCTTTGGTCTCACATCACCATCCTGAGGCATGTCCCAGATACAAATAGTGCAGTAACAATATCTGTTTTATATAGCATATAATTGTGTACTTTATCACATCCAACCCTATCTACCGCTCATAAAAAGGTGAACCGCACTGAAGGCATTCCAACATAAGAAACCCTAACATCCAGGCTTCACGCTGAACTCAGAAACTGCCGTTTACATACAAATCCGTTTGAGTTCTATTAAAAAAAACATTTTAATAATTTTACCATTCTGAAATTAATATAATCTACTCATTATTTTAGGCTGTTATAATTCCAAACTTGTGTTCCACAAACAGAAACAAGAACCCCATTACTGTTTAAGTTTTAATTAAACATGCAATGGATCTTCCTCATGATATAATTTACCTTTTGCTTTGTTGCCACATCATGGCATATGATAAAGAATGCTTTTTCTAGTAACTCCCAATAAGCAGGAAAGCCTAACTGGGTCAAATATTACAAAAGGTACCTTGGGCTATCCCAGCCCTAGGCATCTGCCAGATCACATAATTAACTTGAATTTCCTCCAAAGCCATAGATTTAAAATAATATCCCTGGTCTAAAAGCGAGGCTCCATCTCACAGTCTGTGCCTCCACTGGTCCTCCTCTTGAGCTGCTACAGAAATGTGTAAGAAACACTCGCTCATGGAGGAAGCTATCTACAGTGATGGCTGAGTGTGGCTATGCACGTAAATACTAGATAGCACAGCGGGAGGGCATTATCCAAGGTGAAGATTGATTTTACAATATCTGGGAGGACAATGCCAAGTCCAAGGATGTGTACATTCTGCTCTGAGACTGGAATTAACCCTTGGCTCACAAGTCACCTCCAGAAGCCAAGAACTTATGTGTTGGCCTCCTCCAAGGAACAAGAATGCACACTCATATACATCCTGGATACACAGGGATTGGACACGACCCAATTAGTACTCACATTCTAGCCCAAAAGGAAAAGCAGTAAATGGATGTCAGCACAATTCTCAATGGAAATGAACGGTATCCCCCATATTCTGTTGATGGGAGATGCCATTATGTATATATGTTTCTCATACTGGTTAATGAATAAAGCACTGTTGGCCAATAGGAAAGGAAGATAGGAGGGACTAGGAGACAAGGAGGAAAGAGGAAGTAGATAGGAGGAGTCAGGATGGAGAGCCTGGAGAGAACAGAACCGCCATTCCTCCGCTCTCGGTAAGACCACGTGGAAATACATAGAAATGGGTTAATAATTAAGACAGAGCTAGCCTATAAGAAACAAGTAACCGGGCCAACAGTATATCTAATACAGAGTCTCTATGTGTTAATTGGGGCTGGTGCGGCGGCAGAACAAGACCAGCAGCGGGAGAAAAAACAGTACTCGTTACATTCTGTGATTTTTGAAGGAAAAGTCTGTAAGAAGTACTATGTTTGATATCCCATGATTACTCAAAATTAGCCTACATTTAGTTAGCATCCTATGAGGGAGAGTTAGAATGTTTTATTATTTATCCTTCTTTTTGTTCTAACTGAACTTATTTTCGCTACATTCGAAGTTAACCAATCTCCCAATTTAGTGTTGGAATTTATATGTGACCCTTGCTTTTCTTACAAAACCGTTGATTTTACTTAATCGCTTACAATTCTGTCAAAATTAGTTTCTCCTGGTTGAGCTGTTATTAAACCAGATCCAGTGCTGCCCTTGTGGCCTTGTCTTCTTCTGCGGTTGTCTTTTTATTATATTTTCTTATTTTACATATCGATCCCGGGCCCCACTCCCCCACTCCCCAGGGAGGGTGATGCCTTCCAGGAGGGGTCATCTAAATCTGTCAAGTCATTCGGAGTAGGGTCTAGGCCCTCTCTCCTGCCCTAGGTTAAGGGAGTATCCCTCCATGGGGAATGTGCTCCCAAAGTCCTTTTGTGCACCAGGAATACATCCTGGTTCCACTGCCTGAGGTCCCTTAGACTGCCCAGGCCTTCTAGCTGAGACCCACGTTCAGGGGGTCTGAGTCAGTTCCATGCTGGTTTCTCAGCTATCAGTCTGGGTCCATGAGCTCCCCCTTGTTCAGGTCAGCTGTCTCTGTAGGTTTCTGCAGCCTGGTCTTGACCCCTTTGCTCATCACTCCTCCCTCTCTACAGCTGTCCTTACTTCCACGTGATGCCAGATAATTGTCATCATGTGATTCTGACTGTCCTTTGACTGTGGTGGTTAATGAACCCTAGTGTTTGCTTGTGATTTTGTACCCTTTTGCTGTTGTGTGTGTTCAAGTAATTTCCTACATACAGGCATGTTTGCAAAAACAACTTCATGCTGGCCTCTGGGCTAATAATTCATAGAAGACACAAATCTTGGTTACAAATCATTTTCTTTTGTCATTCTAGGCTACACTGGGATGAAACAGCTGGGCGTAAGTTATATCTCTTTTATATAGAATATATATAATATATAAGTGAATAATAGTTTATACTATATTATATAAAATACTTTGTACAGTATATAAATAGAATGTTATGTTTTATTTCTTTTAAGTAATGTTTTAACTTCCATTTGATCTTGCTGTCCACAAATATTAAGGTGACATCGGTACTTTGATCAGCCCTCTGGATTTTCAGTGAAATTCATGGTATTTTTAGCACTACAAAATACACTTTTATTGTATATTTGTTTTCACCACTTTCCTCATTTATTTATTATCCCTAGAATCCCAAGTTGAACATGGAACATTATGGTTAGAGCTCTCTTGCCGTCCACTGATGTTTCTATTCTAGTCTTTTGTGATAGTGTGCTAAGTACTTGAAGATAGGTGTTTTAACATGCTACTTCCTGTTAAACTTTACATATCAAAATGTTTTTAAACACTCTGATCTCATCTTCATTATCTAATTATCACCTTTACAGATGTGTTCCTGTTTGTGGATATATTGTATTTCTCTAAAGATGTCAATTATGAACCCTGAATCACTTGCTTCCTTTACAGTTGAGTGGTTCAATAATTGTACATGTCTTTCCAAGACTTTCCTTAGCTCCTTCATAATACTTCATGGTTCACTTAAAATAGAGGAATACACTGAGAGCCTTCCATTTTGCAGTAAGAGAAGTCTGCATTTTGTCAAAGGCTCCACACATTTGTTGCATGTTAAGTGCTAACCTATGATGCAACTTCCCCCATTGAGTTTTGAGGTTTGCCCCTCTAGGTCCCTCAAAATATATTTAAAGTTTTTAAGTCTTGTTTGAATTTTGGTTGCTGTGAAGGAGTACTCTTGGTTGGGTGGATTTTAACAACAAGCATTTATTTTCTTATTTATGTATTTCCTTATGCCGGAGGCTAAATGTCCAAGGTCAGAGCCAGCATGACAAAGCTCTTGGAGAAGACCCTGGAATATGGCTGTGAGAGCAGAAACAGAAAGCTGATTTTCTGGATGTTTCTTGTAGGGGACCCTCATTCAATTCTTGAGGGAGCCTTCCTCATGACCACATTGCATGACAAAGTATCTACCAGCAAACACCATTGCAATAGTATTAGAGCTTCAATATATGGATTAGGAGGCAGAAAACATTGGCCCATGTCAATCCTCTACCTACATTCTGAATCTGACATGTAACAGGAGACGGAGAAATGAGGGGGAATAATCAGCCCACTTTTCATCCTCCTTTGTATGCACCTTACCCCAAATAGTTCATCGTAGAGTATCTTGCAGGAAATAATCTCTACAACACTTCGTGTCAGACCATTGCCAATCCTGCTGCTCCAATTAGCAAACCCACCTTACATCAGTCAGGCTGCTTAGTGATCTATCGTCTTCTCCCTTGACATGACGTCATCAGTCAGGTTGCTTAGGGATCCGATCCGCCATCGTCTCACCTCACATGACGTCATTTTCACACCTCCATCGTTATGTTCGCAAACTCGGTGGCATACGAGTGTGAAGAGCACGTGCTTGCTCTGTCACTTCCGGCATAAGGGAAGTGGTTCCGCATAAGGGAAGATGCTAATGATACACTCAGAACGAATCCTACATATGCTGTGATGGGACTTTTCCCCTGTGACCTGCAACAGCACCTCACACAGTACCCGAGTTCATCTGACCTCTGCCCTACAGGTTTTACAATTTGATGCTTTCTTCACAGCTTCATTCTCGTCCTTTGTAGTTATTATTAAGTGAAATGGGGGTCACTGGAACACAGACTTTTATATACCTGGAAACTATCTGGTAGCTAAAATGACTGCTGACTAATGGAACCCAGCATGGACACCCTGGACAAAGAGAGGATGGATGAGATGTGCAGAGTTGCATTCAATCATAAAGTTATTCATTATTTATCTCTGGAGCTGTTCCATTTAGTATCTTCACACTGCTGTTGGTTACAATAACTGAAACCTTAGAACATGAAACAGTGGATAATGGAGTTACATCTGTCTATCAGTGTTAAGAGCACTTTCCCACCAGCCTGGTCCCACAGCTGCGTCAGCCCCAAACGACACACAGAGAAGATGTATTAGATATAATTCTGTTGGCCTATTACTGGAGTTTCTTATTGGCTAACTCTGTCTTAAATATTAACCCATTTCTATCAATCTAAGTATTTCCCCATGGTCTTACTAGGGAGAGACCTACATGTTGACTCCTCTCCACTACCTCTCCCAGAATCCTCCTTGTCTCCTACTCCCACCTATCTTGCTTTCCTATTGGTCAACAGGGCTTTGTTCATTAACCAACAAGAGGAATATATATATATATATATATATATATATATATATATATATATATACACACACACACACACACAGTATGACATCTCCTGTCATATCAGTAAATCAGCTACTGGTTCTTTTTATGTGACGCAGCTTGCAATGCTCTTTGATTTTGCCTGGCTCTTCTCTATCCATCTGATTCTAAAGCAAACTGGCTACCCAACATTACACACAATTTGCCAAACAACTGATATCCTTTTAATCCCTTGTTGCTAAAATGTGGCCACTCTAACTTCAGAGCACCACACAACTGTGTAATATCTACACACATGCATGTCCTATGTAGGGCTAGAAGTCACACCAGCCATGTTCTGAGCCAGAACATCCATTCCACACATGCAATGTAGCATAACTTAGTAGTCATTGCAAAAGCTCACAGGGTAGGGCTCTTATTCACAGTTTACAGGAAACTGAGGAGCAGACCAGACAACTAACTTCCCATTACAGTAGAGGCAAGAAATAAACACACACAATCTGGTTATGGAATCTGCACCCTTACTCCCTACGCACACCATTTCCTTGCTGAGACTTACAATGGATATTTTTGAATTGTTTCACAAACTACTAAACATATGTCCCTTTGTAATTATACTGAGCTTTTCCCACATGTGACAAACAGAGTCATCTTGCTAAAATTAAAGGTATCACCACATCCTGTTTAAAATTAATATCATATTTTTATGCTTGCAAATGCACTGACTCTTAATCATGTGGATGTAACTATTTAACAACTTTCCTTTTTAAATTTTCAACCTTTATTTATATCTCCGTATATGGGTGTTTTGTCTCCTTGTATGTCTATGGACCTGCAAAGGAGAGAAAAGAGGACATTTTTTCCTCAAGAACTGGGTTCACAGATGTTTCTGAGCTGGCATGTGAGTGCAGGGAATCAAATTCATGTCTTCTGGTGTAGTGCCATCTTGCCTTGAACTTGGGCATGGTTTCGGGGGCTGATGTGACCCATTATAAGGACTGAGGAGATGGCTCAGAGGTTAAGAGAACTGGCTGATCTTCCAGAGGATGTGAATTCAATTCCCAGCAATCAAGACTATCAATAATGACATCGGGTGCCTTCTCTGAAGTTAAAACCTTCCTTTTTAATTAGACAGAAGAGGAAATGATGAGTGTTGTTCTTCTGTGTATAAGTTTCTCTTACTGATTGATGAATAAAAAACACTGATTGGCCAGTAGCCAGGCAGGAAGTTTACATGGGGTTACCAGACCAGGAGAAGGCTGAGGAAAGGATGAAGGGAGAGTTGCCAAGAGACACCATATAGAGGCAGAAGGGGTAACAGGCCAGGGCATTACCGGCTAAGCCAAGAGCACGTGGGAATACTTAGATTATTAGAAATGAGTTAATAATTAAGAAAAATCTAGCCAGTAAGAAGTCCTAGCCAAACACTTTAATAACTAACATAACGTCCATGTGTTTATTTGGGGCTAATCGACTGCAGAACCAGGCTAGACAGAAACAGTGTCTACATTCTGGGAGAACGTCCAGTGTTCTCTCCTATTGAGGCCCCCTCCCTCTCTAACAACGTTTTCTGTGTCTGCTATTACATACAATGGGGAAAGGAAGCCTAATCTGTAGGGTGATGGCTTCAGCACTGGACTATGCTCGTTCCTATCCCAAAATAATTTTCATTTTTGGTTTTTCAAGACAGGGTTTCTCTGTGGCTTTGGAGGCTGTCCTGGAACTAGCTCTTGTAGACATGGCTGGTCTCAAAGTCACAGAGATCTGCCTGCCTCTGACCCCCCCACCCCCCAGGTGCGATATTGAAGGTTCTTAAAGGTCATGTGTGAAAAAATAATTCTCAAAGAATGATTTTGAATTTCATTGTACAAGTTTATGGAGTACAATATGCTAAGGACATGGGTATGGTGTATGGTGACCAAAGTAGGGTGCGGTAATCTTCCTATATCTTAGACATTTTTTAAATCTTTGATCAACATAATAATCATGCATACTTATAAAGTACAGTGTCCTGTTCAATTCATGTTTACAATATGTACTAAGCTAATCAAGATCATGATTCTTTTTTTCCAATTCTACCAATTTTGAGAACAGTCTACATGTATACAATGTATTTTTTTTTATCACATTTACCCATTACAAGTCACAGGAACTCCTCTCAGACCCCACTCACCAACCCACCAAGTCCCCAAAATTTCATGTTCTCTACTTTTTTCAAATTATGCAGACTCTAATTTGCATTGTCCATAATCTCATTGGTGTGGAGCCATCTACTGGAGTAAGACCAACACCCAGGGCCCACACCTTAAATAAAGCTGACTCGTCCTCCCCTGGGAAGCCATCAAATGTCCATAGCTCCTCGGCTGAGAAGGGCAGGCCCATGAGCCCCTTCCCCCTCCATGCTACAGTGCCGGGAGGTGTGATTTGGGCAGGCCCTGTGCAGGTACCATAGTAGGAGGGAGCACATGAGTCGAATGCAGTGTTATGGTAAGATGGTTGTCTTTTCCTCTGCATCTCTTCCACAATGGTCTCTGAGCCTTGGGCAAGCAGAAAGCCCAATTTATGCCTGAGCACAACACAGCTTTAAATAATTAGTTTCTGTTTTACATACCAACCCCACTTCCCCCTCTCTCCCCTCTTCCCCCTCCTCCCCACTTCCCACTCCCGGTCAGTCCTCACACAAGGTAAGGCCACCCTTGGGGAGTCAACAAAGTCTGGAATACAAAACTGAGGCAAAACCAAGCTCCCCCACCACGCCCCTCTGTCAAGGCTGAGCAAGGTATTGCACCTTAGGGGGAATTCCCAGAAATCCACAAGGATGACCCGAATAAGGATCCTGGTAATAGTGGGGAGGATGTCTGAATGCGCCTTCCCTTTGTTCACATTAGTGACTACACTAACTGTCATCATAGAACCTACATGCAGTAATGATGGTGCAGATGCAGTGACCACAGCCACGCACTGGGCTGAGCTCTCCCAGAGTTCAGCTGAAGAGAGGGAGGAGGGATCTTATGAACAAGGCGGGTGGTCAAGACCATGATGGGGAATACCACAGGGACAGCAGACCGGAGCAACGGGAGCTCAAGAACTATGGACTGACAGCTGTGGAACCTGCATGGGACAGGCAGGGTGCTCTGAATGTGGGTGATGGTTGCATGGCTTGATCTGTTTGGGGGGGGGTTTGCCAGTGGGACCAGAACTTATCCTGGGTACATGAACTGGCTTTTTGGAGCCATGGGTTCTTGATCAAATCATTGAAAACACTTAAGTAGGATAAGGCATCAGAAATAGAACTACTTCAGTATAGAAAATGAGTTCTCAAGATACTTGATGCGAGATTTGTTTGAGAAGAACAATTGTGAAGTCACTGCATAGAGTCAGGATGTTTGTCATTGCAAGCCAATTCCTCTGAAAATCGATTGTGGATAATATTAGAATGTCTATGTAGTCATTCTCTGGTGAGCCACATTGGCACAAATAAGAGAGGGTGAGAGAAGCTTAAAAATAATTATAAGTCAATATATCCAATGTAGAGTCTGAGTCTTGGTTCTACTCTTACTAGCTGTGTGAGCTATGGTAAGTCATTTCCTCTGCTTCCCAGACTGCTTCATCTGTGTAAGATCTTCACACGAGAGTGTCCAACACAGCGAAACAATGAGTCAGAATCCAAGAGTTTCATTGGAATATGATAAAATCCCTCGGTGCAATAAATAAGTAAAAGGCTTCCAGTCCACACTCCAAAGATGGGGGGGGGCAAAAGGAATTCAAAACCATTATTGTGCAATAAATAGGGTTTATTAAGAAACCAGAAGGTGCTTGAGGTGAAAACACACATCGGTTCCTGGGCACCGTGGGGTGCATATTGAATGGACGGGCAAGGAGCAAGAAATATATGTTTAGAGCGGCGAAAGTTTTCAAAGATGAATGCCGTTGACATTTGTAAAGAGCAAAAAGACGTGACATCATAACTGAGTGCCCCCCAGTGAGCTCACTGTTGAGACCCACTCCTCACTGAGACCCGTCGGGGGTTTCAAATAACATTCATCCGTGCTTCCGACTGTCAAAGGGATTTACTGTGCATTTACACAAGCAAGAAAGAAAAATTAGAAAGGGGACCAATCCTCACACGTTTAACATGAAGAGAATCCCCTGTGGGGCTTCTAGGCAAACAAAAGTTCCCCTAAAATAATTTAAGCACCTTTGCACCAGATATATTGAACCATCAATAACAGGTTCCTTTCTCTGCTGCCGTGTTATGAACTGACTGCACCGAGAAAGACATTGAAGGAGAAAAGTCAAAGGTTTAATCCATAATAATAGATCTACCTTTGCATTCAAATGTCCCCTCCTTTATCAAATGGGGTATGGATAGTTTTTATAAGCCTTACATATGGTCGTGTGTTTTCACACCAAACAGTCATGAAGAATCACAGTTGTCAAATCATCTGAATTTCATTTAAGACAATTTTTAGCGGCCCCTGTGTTCAGCGGTGCCGTAGCCCTTCTGGCATGAAGACACAGCAAAGATGGGAGGGAAGAAATGAGAAAGTAGTAACAGCGCTGCCTTTTACATGTCTTCAGAAAATGTTAAAATCATCCAAGCAAGGAACTTGAGAGGGACAGCGAAGGGGGAGGGGCAGTAGCTGAAGCATCTGGTAATGAGACTCCATGGTGAGTAAGCAGCAGGATGGATACCAAGGAGCAGTGGGGAGGGGGAGGGGGAGGGGGAGAAGAGGAGGAGGGGGAGGGGGAGGAGAAGGGGGAGGAGGGAGAGGACACCCGTGCAGTCTGTGTGGATGGTCAGGCAGAACCACAGGTGAGGAATGAACAAGGTCAAATGGGAGCAAGGGGTTGGAACGGTTGGGCACAAGACGGGCAGGCATCTTGTGGGAGCAGGCAAAACACTCGCAGATCAAAACTTAGAAGAGCCAGCTAAATAAACCAGAACGTGTGGACCACAGAGTGGCTTCGTCTGTTTGGGGCTTCCCAATGACATTTGTGGTAACGACTCTGCCTCCCGGGAACAGTCCCCAGGAGTCTGTTGATAATGCATTTGTGAGGAGCAAGATGTGTTATGAAAACAGAAAGAAAAGTTTTGTTCCTGCATTCATTCTTCTACTTATATCTTTAGAAATAATTGTATTTAAGTGATGAAAGTAGTTACACAGTTCTATTAGCTTTGACTGCCTCAAACTGCTACTGCAACCAATAATAATAATGAGGAGGAGGAATCACAAAGAATAACACAGGCTAAGAGACTAAGAAGCAGGGGTTTACTCTTCAAAGAAGCATGCCAGAGTGGAAGTCTAGGGCTAAGGTTCCAGACAATAGAGTTCCGTTGAGAATTCTCCGAGCTCCAGTTAGCTATCCTCTTACTACATAGTCTGGGGTGTCTGTCTCTCTGGGTGAATGTGTTCACCTTATGTCTTTTTGCGTCTCCCGTTTTTTGTTCTCATGTAGACAAAAGTCTCATATACTTGGGACTCACTTTGAGAAACTTATTTTAACTTAACTTCATTTCTTCAAAGAACTGACATCCAAATAAGCTAAATTCTGAACTAATGGGTGTGAGGTATTCCTTCAACAAGAAAAGTTGGAAAGAAATGATGTTACTCATATAGACATACATATTGAGTCATAAACCTAACACTCTTAACATTACAATACGGAGACAAACAGGCAAGCAATAGATATACCAATAAATTTATCTTTAAAATATGAATTTGCACATGTAAGTACATTTAAATATGAAAAGTTAAACTCCAAAGGTTTGCAAGATGTGGGAATCACAAATTTACATCAAGAAATCAACACTGACCTTTGAACTCTCTCTGTATGGGGCTGATGAAATAGCTCTGTAATTAAAGTTGGTGGTCAGGCATTTTGTTAAAATATTTCAACAACATGAACAATCTAAGGCAGAGAGTTATAGTTGAAGAGCTAGGGATTGGGGTTTGGACACTGATTTCTGGCTCTCAAAGCCATATCCAAAGAGAACGAGAGGAAGGAAAAACATTCAGGAAAGATCAAGGATGCCACTACCACAGGAATCTGTCCCAAGGAAGAATCAGAGTTCACACTTGTGAAAATCAGATAAACAGTTAAGAGTCTTTGTGGCATTCTTTTTCAGAGCTCACCCATTGTTCATGGCAACAACGCTAATCTTGCTGAGATCATCAAAGGCAGATTTGGTGGCTTGAGAGGTGAATGGGAAATCACAGATTGGGAATTCCTATTTTAAAATCTAACATAGGGATATGGGGGTGAGGGGCATTGAGGGAAAGTAAGAGTTTTATTTTGCCTGTCTGGTTTCGTTTTAAGATAGAAATAGTTATTGCTACGCAGAAGATGTGACCTTCCTTGGATCACTGAGAGCGTTCTGTGGAGGTCAGTAAGCCACAAGTAATATCTGCAGGGGACTGTTCCTGCTAATCCTGCCCTCAGTGAACACACACCGTACTGGAACATGGGCATTTACCCAGTTACTTATTAAAGCAAGTTGTCATTTAACCAGGGGGAAAGAACACAAAGAATAAGGAGCCCAGAATACCCTGGAAATATCTTTGAAAGCTGGAGTTCAGAGCTGAGGCTGGTGAGGTGGTGTAGCCCAGTCTAGCCAGGAAGAGAAGTGTTTCACATAGAAGAATATATCTGGAGCTAAAGATGGGTTAGTTCAACCAAGAAAACATGCTTCTGTAAAAAAGGCAAGAGACACATGGGGAAGGTTAGGCTTTAATAATGATGCAGTAACAAGAAAACAATTCCATGAAATTGAAAGCAAGTGAGGCGAATGGGAGGGGGAAAGGGAAGAGGGAAATGTTGTAATTACATTATAATATCAAAAATTAAAAATAAATGATTAAACAAATGAAAGATCCTCACTACAAAAATAAATAAATAAAATAAAGAAAAGGGTAGAAATGAGGGGAATTGGTGTCTGAGGGTTTCCAGTCACTCAATCGCCTTCTGAAACCACACACTAGGTTGCCAGTTTTCATTTTCCTAGTTTTTACTGTCAGTGATTTGTGTGACGTCAAGCATTAGAACCCTTTGAAAAAAGAGGAAGAGAAAAATGGGCTTGAGTTTGAGGGAAGATGGCAGCTTTGAGAACGTAACTGTGGAGAAAATGTGATTTCATTCATCAACACAAACAGTTACCTTACAGGCAATAGTCAGGCATTATTTGATAGAAAGAAAGGAAGGAAGAGAGAGTGGGCGGGAAATCCAGAGTTCTTTAATAAACCTTTATTTTAATTTGTAAATAAATGTAGCAAAGGGGACTTTGCTACACACATGAAGAAAAAAACAGGAGCGAAAAGAAAAACAAAGTGTGCAAATTAGAAAATGACAAGAATGCATATGATCAGAGTCTTCATGGAAGCAAACAAAGAAAAGTGAATTCTAACTAGGGAGCCTTGAGATCAAGGGAAAAGCAGGAGGGAATCATGGAGCCTGGGAGAGCCGTGAGATGCAGACCTGGAGATAAAAGTAAGAAAGGGAAGCAGGTGCTCTGAAACCAGCTATAACCTTCTTTGTGCCCTTGGGACACATCTGTATGCTAGAGAAAACTTTAACTCTCGGGGCCACTGGTTCAGACAGCTGATCCCAAGTCTGATAAAGCCAGTGGTAAAGGAGGGACACATTTGAGCCACTGCAGTAACTGAGGTTGATACATAGTAAAATAAGGAAATGACATTGATGCGGTGTGTTACTGTGCTAGGATTCCTACAGCAAATCATCACAGGCTACATGATAAAAACAAGAAAAAGAAATGCTTTCCCTCACAACGGTGGGGCTAGAGATCTACGTCAGGATGTGAAGTCAGAATCATGGCTTCTTCTCAACCTGCCTTGGCGAGGTTGAAGGCAAGGGTTAACTTTCCGAAGTCATCCCATAAACTGCTTCCATGAGCAACAGCGTGTGTGTCTACATGTGAGTGTGTCCACTCACACATACAGTGTTTTTCAAGCATTAAAATGGCACTTTCTGCAAAGGCTTGTGCTGTTGGTTGTTTTGACTCTTTGCTCTTTGAGGGGCCCGCCACCCAGCTCCCAAATAAATACACGGAGGCTTGTTACTTACAAATGCCCGGTCTAATCAGCTTTTCTTATCTACCTTTTGCCACTGGGATTTTCCCTTTTCTTACTTCGGTATATCTTTCTTTCCCTCTTATTCTGTGTCTGGCTGGGTAACTGGTCCCTGGGTGTCTGTGTGTCTCTGTGGCTGTGTGTCTGTGTGTCTGTGTGTCTCTGTGTCCGTGTGTCTGTGTGTCTGTGTTTCTCTGTGTCTGTGTGTCCATGTGTCTGTGTGTCCATGTGTCTCTGTGTCTGTGTATCCATGTGTCCGTGTGTCTGTGTGTCTCTGTGTGTCTGTGTTTCTCTGTGTCTGTGTCCATGTGTCTGTGTGTCTCTGTGTCCGTGTGTCCGTGTGTCTGTGTGTCTCTGTGGCTGTGTGTCCGTGTGTCTCTGTGTCTGTGTGTCCATGTGTCTGTATGTCTGTGTGTCTGTGTATCCGTGTGTCCGTGTGTCTCTGTATCCGTGTGTGTGTGTGTCTGTTATACTACAAACATGACGTAATAACCCAGGTCCAAGAAAGAGTTACCAAGTGGTCATTTACTAGAACCTCTAAAACCATGAGCCAAAATCATTTTTAATTGATTGTCTGAAATATTTGTTATAATCACAGAAAGTTGATCACAACACATTATTAGATCTCAAATAAAGATAGAGAACACAGAATCAGAAAAAAAATAAATAAAACGACAGAGACAGAGAAGAGAAGGAAAGAGGGGAGAAGGAAAGTAGGAGAAAGAGGAGAGAAAGAAGAAGAATACTAATTTCGTCTACAGGTTTGTCTGGGTTCCAATTTCATTTTTCTTACTATCTATTAGCCAAATAGGGCAGCACAGGATTTAAAGCCAAAAATGAGGTGGAAAATTACCACCCACTCCTCACTTACGATTTTCAGCATTTTAAAAAAGAACTTAAGGACCTTTTATTTTATACATTTGCCAGTAATTGTCTTTATAGTTTTATTGGTATTAATTTCACACAACCCATTTAGAATGTCAAGCCACACATGCAACGTGGTAATAAAGTTATTATTACTTCATAGAGACATAATTATAAGTAATTTCCCATTTCTGTCCCCTCGCTTTCTCCTCATTTCTGCCCACGTTTTCTGAGAGTGAAGATGGGTTGGCTGACCTTTCGCTGGTGATCATTTAGTGTGGGGAAACTCACGTTCTCTCCCTGGCTGAAGTCTATGGGACTTCTATTTTCTAGCCCCATTAGTTTCTCAGGGTTACTCAGGTCACAGTGCTACTGCTATGCAAATAAACCTCTAAACGCAGAGGAGAATATGAACGCTGCAAAATAGTAAATAATTCAAGTAATATTTTAGCCAGTGGACCATGTTTCAATACAATAGATTTCATTTTATTAACAATATAGCAGAGAGGATATTACTTAAAGGAAAAAGAACACAGGGATAAAAAGAAAAAAAGAAATCTCGTTATTTGTTAAAGATGTGGTAACATACATCATTAAATACAGTGCTATAAAGTTCCTCAGTATTGGGTGAATGACTTGAAATATGCAGGGTATGTAATCTATACCCCTGAGTTAATCTGCATAGTTCTACAAGCTTCATTACCCTCAGCTTTGTAACTATTAAGCCCTAAATACAAGAGCTCCCTATCTGGCCAAAGTGTAAGGCAAATATATAATTTTGGCAATATTTTAAATGCGAATGCAAAGAGGAAACAAGTGTCCCTACGTTTAGGTCACGTACTGGAAGAGTCAGAACAGTTTAGAACTTTAGACTTTTGTGCTCGTGTGCCTCTGGAGTATTGATCTAGGACACCGTGCGTGCTCATCACCGGAGCCACCAAGGGACCACAAAACACACCCAGGGCCTGCAATCTAAAGAGAGAGGGATGCCTCATCCCTCTCATCTCAAAGTATGTACTGTGGAGGAGCTGTTTGATTTCATAAGCATATTTTGAGTTCATTGGGCTGGTGGGAAATCTTTGAAAGGAGATTGGCAAGGTGCGGTCATCCTCAAATTAGACTGTCAATAAACTTCTAGCATATGGAATTATATATAAACAAATTCCACTGGTGCTGAGAAATGTCCAAATTAAGGGACTCATCCTTTGGTTTTGTAATTTAGAAGGAGATGTAAGGAAGAGGTTTGTGGACAAATGACTTTTAATGGGAAAAGTTAAAACCAGGTCTGTCAGAAGTCCAACCGAAAGGGATTGGACATTCCCACTGTCAATCATCACTTTAGCAAGGTAGCCAATCAAACTTGAAGGTGGAACTAGATGACGAAAAGATAACTCTGTTCACTCTCTCGAGGTTCTTTATTTAGCCCTGGACTTCACTGAATCTACTGAAGAAGTGGCGCTATGCGCTAGGGGGAAAATGTGCTTTTGAATCACAGAGACAGGCAAACTCAACAGAAGAGACCCTGAGATCAAGCGGGGAACATTACATGGCTGGGCAGAGAAGCAGCTTGAGCGGGAATGGCTGAATGCATCTATAAGTTTTGGAGGAAACTGGCT
The DNA here is from genome assembly GCF_943737965.1 of Phodopus roborovskii. Lineage (NCBI taxonomy): Eukaryota > Metazoa > Chordata > Mammalia > Rodentia > Cricetidae > Phodopus > Phodopus roborovskii. The sequence continues at coordinate 4,100,808 of NW_026126511.1, forward strand.
CGCGGTTGGCCTCCATGGTGGTAAAGCAAATAGACCAGAGGAATTGAGAAGAGCGGCATAGCAGAAGGAACCACTTCTCACTCAAGCAGAGCCCTTGGGAGGAGCCCATAACTGTGGCAGCAGAGACTACCTGACAAGTAAAGTTTGAAGATGGCTCTGTGCATCAAAACAAAGGGCCACAGAAGACCCAGGCTAGCACTGAGTTTCCTGGAGAAACACAGAGGTAATGCTGTGGAACCCACTAAAGAGAAAGCTCAGCTACATCGCTTGCCAGAGAGGAGGGGTTAAGGCTTCCAACTTGACTGCCCATTGTGGCATCATTGCTATTCCCAAGCTTGTGAGAGCTTGTTGATATATGCATTGCACTTAAGTAACTCCTCAAAAACCAGGCATTGCATTTAGTCAGACTTCAAAGACAAGCAATCAAAATTCTGGGAGAGGTCCTCAAACTGGAAAGGGGTGGTACCCCAATTGAGAACGTGAAACTGGTGGCCTTTGCAGCCATGCTGAGCCACTTCCTGCAGTATAGCCTTAGACAGGGAGCCCACAGCAGGTGCCCTAAATCAAATAGTGAAAGCGCAATCATCAACATCAATTTAGATTCCATGAATGAGCCCCTCTATCTTACCACGTCTTTCTGTCAGGGTTTATTGTTTGTTAAGGGGTTTAAATCTACAATAGAAAAATATTTCTGTGAAATCCAGCAACACACAATGGTTAACCACAAAAGAATTTCATAAACTATGATTTGTCAAATAATTCATGCTTTTTTTCCTCCAGCACAAGCCCTTGCATTATTCTGACAGCAAAAATAAAATACAAGAGTTTACCTTTCCCCTGTAATTTTCTATTGAACCCGCAGCATATCTGCCTTACCTGAATTTTTTAGAGGGTTAGAATTTTAAGCCTAAAAAAATCACTTTGTAATAGAAAATGTAGATTTTTTTTCAGCTATAGAGTTCAAAAATATTATTTTCCTGGTCTTCAAATAATGCCACGTGTACACCAGCTTAGAGTGAGTATACCACGCTGTATTCATTTTTAGACAGGGCCAGGCAATAAAATTATATGCGGCAGAAATCACAGTCAATCACCTTAACAATTATTGAGGTTAATAAGCTCTATATAGATCTGCTAAGTCTATATAATGGAGAAGCTAAAATAACATAAAGCAGCTCAAATAGCATCTTAATAAATGAAGATGAAAGTGTTATCCTAGAAGTCAAGATTTTTGTTCCAAGTTCATCATTTTAAGTAATAGAACAGATATTATTTTATCTTACTCATTGTGTATATGAGATTAGAACGCATGCCCTAGCATCTGGAGGACAGGGGAAGCCTTGTAGGTTGTTCATCTCCTTCTACAATGCAAGATTTGCTTGCAAATACCATCGCATGCTGAGCCATCTTACCAGACTGCCATTATTTTTTTTTTTTTGTTTTGTTTTTGTTTTTTACAAATTTGTGTTCCTTCCATTTGTAGTCTTTCTAGTGTTTAGCCACTGTCTGTACCAAACCATTTTATTCCGTCTTAGTCTCAACCTCATTCACTTCCATGTAAGACCAGTTACTTGAAATCTGTTCCCATAATGTTTGGGAACAGCTGGTCACTGTTCTTGGTTTAAGAACTCACTTATACCCAGTGCTCCAAGATAAAGAAAGTCCTAATCAACAATTTCATCTTCAGACTGAAGGAGCTCTGTCTTTCAAAGTTTCCATACAAAGATTTCTGCACCTTTAAATATACCATAGCGAGTTGATTCCTCCATCTGTAATTGGGGCTCTGGACTTGCTTGTAATCTCACATATCCACAAGGACCACTCCTAGTCCCCACCCCCTTCACTGTCTGTAACCAATGTAATGTTTTAAGTAGCTATTTCTAGTGCGTGGTTGCCCTTACAGAATACCTGTACTTGCAATGACCATTTTCCTCTTCCTCATTTGCCAAGACACTGACACACTTCTAAGAAGCCTTACGGATCACTTCCTGTCCTGGTGAAAACCCTTTGTCTCTTCCTTTTCCCTGGTCCAGGAATGATAGGTACCTACTGCAGAATCAACACCCGCAAATCCCTGTGTTTAATTCCCAACCCCTGCTAAGTCTGAATGTGACTTTATTTGGGGACAGGACCTTTAAAGGATGACAGAGATCAAAGAATACCTTGAAGGTTGAACCTACTGTGGCTGGAATCCTTAAGAAAGAGGTCAGGAGACAATTCAGGCATGTGTTAAGACACCACAAGAACATGCCCTTTATAAGGCAAGTGGGAGGCCTCCACAGCAATCAACACTGATGACACTTTGATCTCAGACTTCAAGCCTCCAGAGCTCAGCAAACCGAACTTTCTTATCTCTAAACCTTCAAGCTTGTAAATGTCCAGTGACAATCTTAGCAGACTAACATGCCTTCCCCTAACTGAACTCATTTCTCTGTTTGATTGTGTTTATAAAACGCTGATATTCCATGTCCCCACTGTTTTGAAAACCACAAAATAATTCTATAGTGTTTTTGTCTCAAGTGCCTAAACTCGACCTTTCCTTGAGTAAATAAAATGTAATTCTAAATTGAGAGACATGAGTAGTTGGATAGAACTTAATCTATAAATGGAGACCGAGAAAGCCAGGAAAAGCCAGGGCCTACTGGAGACTGGAGACCGAGGAAATATGAAACCGTGATGCATGCCTGCATTGGATCCTCAAACAGAAAAAATACCTTAGAGGAAAATTGATGAATCACTTCTAAAATCTATACCGAATAACGTCATACCAGTGTTAATTTCTCACTTTTGATAAAGGGATTAGTTATACAGCATGCTAACACCAGAGAAAACTGCAAAGCTGTATGGAAACTCTCAGCTCTGTGTTGGTGATGCTGTTCCAGTTCCAAATTCACTTTAAAATAACAAGCGAGACAGTAATGCATCACGATATAAATGATGCCTCATGTTGCATAAATGCTGTAACGCACAGCATGCATTATAACACTGTGTATAAATTAAATAATAAAATAAATGAGCTAATAAGCCGCCGATGGGATAGAGAAGGAAGACATTCCATGGCTGAGGACGATCTGCCGCAGTGTACTCTACATTAAAAGACGGAAAGAGGCGGCAATTCCCCTGATCTACTGGGCGATAGCCTCGCCCTGGGTACTTGACAAGCGCTGCCTCATTTAATCCGCAATATAGAACTGCCATTTGTAAAATGTGACAACTGATAAAAAGCTCAACAATATTTAAGTAGCTTATCCAAGGTCACACAACAAGTGACAGACTTGAATCCCAGACTCAAGTCTGCATAATTCTAGCACAGTATGCTTGATCTACTGGCTAAACCTAAGTAATACATCCTCACAAGGTTCAACTGAGCCTCCTTTTGTCCATCTGTCTCCAGGGATCACATTCTTGTTGTGAACCACTTCAGGGACACTGAGAACTCCTAGGCCTGGATGCCATCCTTAGTCAGTGTGAGGCTTCATGTCACATCGAGCCTCTAAAGTGCTGCCAGGAATTCAGATATGGAGAGAGCACCCCACTTCCCTAGCTTAATGCTAAGGTCACACAGCCACAGAGCCCTGGGGCCTTTGCAAGACAGGCGGCCGTGTCTATCTTGTCTGGAGTGAGCATATGGAGCGAGCATTAAATTTAATCCGTATAACAAGTTATTTATATAAATAACAAGTGAAGAAGAAAAGTCCCTACCTAGAACGTGTGAGAGTGGGATGTGGTTTTGCTCCCATGAGCTAAGCAGGTTGCTAGCAGCAGCTGCCACTGTCACCCACAGGTGCACCAATGACTTAGAGACAGTAGACTCAGGGACAGAACTCTGACAGCTCTTCAAACCCAGAGGAACAGCAATCTTTTGACTATAGGAGTCGAATGACTTACACTCTCCGGTTTTCATTTCCTCTGGTCCCTTTAAAATGGCAAAGGGAAACTATCAAGCTATGTAAGACTCTAATTGAAAATAAACATTTCCCTACTTTTGAGCGGAATTAAAGTTGGGAAAAACAGAATAGCTTCAAGGTGAGGAATGGAACAGAAAGCTACAACGAGGATACTTGGAAGCCATTCTGTTTGCCGAATTGTCAGCCATGCAAGCACTTATAGACGATTACAACCTCAGAAAACAAATAAAAAGTGTGTAAGTAGGCACTTTGATACTTCTTCCTAATTAGAGGGTTTACGAGCTGGATTCAAAACACACAAACAGGAGAAATGCAAACAATAGCAACCCTGGAACGAGGTTTTGAAGCTTATTAACTTTACATAATTACACAGCTGGGGCTGGCTGAGGCGCCCCCTGTCTGTTGAAATTCCTCTACTCTTTGCTGTCTGGACTTGGGGAGGAGGATAGCATTTTTCATTTCAGCTTTTGAAATAAGACAATTTAGGTTGCTTCATATGACTGCAAACGTTTGACTTCCAAAATGATGCTTTCTCATTTTGACTTGTGATATAAAGGTCCTCTTTGTCTCTCTTGGGGTTTTCCAGGGAACAGATTTATGTCCCTCTGCCCTTTGAAGCATCCATACCATTAGCCTCAGCAGTAGGAATGATAGAGTATGCCTAGTTAAGGGTGGGTACCAATACAATGAAACAGACTCAGCCACCTATCAAGTCGCTAAAGCTTCACCTACTGAAAAAAAAATAAATAAATAAAATAAAACCTAAAACCACCACTTGGACCACAGATCCTTCTGCCCTGAAATTTTATCTGGTTAATTGTTTGAGTATCACATCACACCTTCAATTCAGCTAGTAGTCTTGTCTTGACAGAGAATGTTATTTGCTATCCTTGCTGATGTGTGTAGGCAGGGTTATGTGGAGGGGGTTGGTGTGAAAATCTCACCATATTTATAAACAAGCACGTGCGCGCACGCACGCGCACACACACACACACACACACACACACACACACACCAGAAGATTCATAACATTGACTATTTAATATATCCATGACTTAAAGTTGCTAATTACCAATTATTTTTGGTTTTGGATATGAGAAAGGATATCTAGGGAAAACAGATGAATGAATATATATATATATATATATGAGAATATATGAACTAATAATTAGTTGTCAAAAATGTTTAGTAATGAAACCTGTGTGTGACCTCCTTGGTCACTCCAAGGCAATATAGTCTTAGAAGATTGTTCTCGTACATGCCAAAGGGAGACTCACTTCCCCAGGAAGTGTCTTTCTAATGGACAGCCAAGCTCTTCAAGGCCTTGGGCTGCAGGATAGGATAAAAATGTGTGTTTCTTCGTTGCTGCCCTTTAAATCTATGAGCTCTTCAGACCTCACAGTCATCACAGAGGCTAGCCACATACACATGGCCATTTAGTAACGGAGACGGAGGCTTCAGCATGTCATCTGGTTAATGGCACATGCCTATTGACGGACAGGGATCAGGCTCTAACCCGAGAGTCAGCTGCAGACCTGATGCTCACACTTACTCTTATATCTCCATCTATGGCACCTCTGTGTATCCTATCAGATCTACAAAGCTAATTGACAATAATGTTCCAGAATCATGCAACCTGATGTATACTTTGTTTCGCTGGGCAGAGTAGTCATTAGAAATTACACTGAAGGTGATGACGTTTTTAAAGGAGCCAGGACTCATACGTAATCGTGTCATTCGATTCAGCTGTCAACTTGACACAGCCCAGCAACATTGACAGGACAGCCACAGTGAAGGATTTCCCAAGTCAGGTTGGCATCTCCGTGGGCATAGCGATGGGTAAAGTTGGTCATCGTTAACCGATGTAGAGGGCCTCAGCCCATTGTGGGCAGTACGGTCTGTAGGAAGGGGCCCTGAAACTATGTAAATAAGCTTGCTGAGTCTCAGCCCAGCCTGTGAGCAGCAAGCAGCATCCTCCATGGCTCCTGCAGTTCTTTGGTAGGTGGCAGGGAAGCCATGTAGAAGAGTAAGCAGCTCTGCCTTCAGCTTCTTGCTTTGAGTTCCTACCTCAACTTCTCCCAATGATGGATAGTGAACTAGAAGTTCAAGCTGAAACAAGCCCTCCTCTCTGCTTTTGACTGTTTGTCACATAAATAGAAATTAAAAGACGACATAGACATGATATCAGTTTCTTATGCTGCTCGTCTCCTCGTCCCGCCTACCTCCCTGACTCATTGGCCAAACTGATTTTATTCATCAACCAATAGGAGAAACACATATACAGAAGGAAGTCCCTATCATTTTTATGTGATCATTTTGCCAAGGACTGGAGATATGCATATGCCTTCTCCGAATTGACATGCCAACTCCTAATCTTAAATTTGATACCACTTCTTATGAGAGATGATCCCACATCAACAGACTTGGTTCTTGGAAAACCCTTACCACTGTGCAAGGGTGCCGTAAGAAGACCAGTCTATAAACTGAGGAGAGGCCTCAGCACACAGGGACCTTTCTGCACCCTGATCTTAGACTCCTCAGCCTTAACAACTGTTGAAACTGTGTTCTAGAAACTTCTGCTGTTTAAAATCCACCCATCCTATGGAATTGTGTTATAGCCACTTGAATGGACTATGGTGTCGCTTCAGGATTTGCTGCAAGTTCGTTGGATAAAAAGATGGTGGTTTTTTGTTTGTTTAGTTTGTTTTTTGAGAACATTTCCATCACTGCTTTGCTGGCAGTATTTCTAAGTGAAGTCCTAGCAGATGACATTAGCATTTATAATCTTTTTTTTTTAAATCATGTGATCATGAGTTGTGTTTGGAAACTGATTAAGTGAAATTGTTTACAGATACAATCACAGAACAAGAATTGGTTGGAGTCAAGTTCTACTACAATGAGAGTGACTATAAATTGGTACATATTAATTTTAATTGAATGATTCCGCTGTTCTGGGATTGATTGGTAATGCCTCCTTTGGGGAATGAAACACTTTGCAAATAAATGTGGTCACTGTAAAGGGATTTCATATTACCGAGCTAGTGTCAGCAGGCTGACACATCACAGAAACGTATATACGCATAATGTGAATCGGAAAAGTCCCCAGAGTGGCTTTGTGTCTCTTCTTCATGAAGTGTAAAATTGCCATAACAGACTTACATTATTTAACACACATGGGTAATTTGGATTAGTACAGTCAAGTTCTAACGGCATATTTGGGGAATGGAAATATCTGAAACGCAAGCACCTGGGCTGCCACAGTAGCTACACAATCCGTCGTCTCCGTATTCCCATTGCTCTTCATCAACTGTAGGCTATTCTCAGCACCAATCCAGACCAACCCTTATAAACCGGGAGTCAGGCTAGTCACTCTCCTAAGATGGCCACAACGGGTAAAATAAAAGACAGATTCTTCAAGGACCAGTGAGTTGCAGCCTGAACCCTGCCCTGGCATGCGGGCCCTATTGCTAACCCTTACTCACACTTGCCATGTGGGTCCTCGCTGCAGCAGCTCCACCCCTCTCCCTGGATTACCTCCTCAGGGTGGCTCTATCCAGGTGCTCTGGTGTCTCCTTCACAGAGACTTTGCTTGTCCCCCCATCTCTGACAATCACATCCCCCAACCCCAGCTCAGCCTTCAGCCAAAGTACTCCATGTGTTTTATTTTACTCTGCAACCAAAGAACAAATGTGTGTTGTTGTTATTGTTGTTTCCTGTCTCCTTCTTTCCTAACAGGGTTCACCAACTATTGTGCTTTCAATGGGAAATGTTGTCCCACAGGGTTTTGTGTTTAAACATGTGTTTCCCAGCGGGTGGCACTGTTTTCTGAAGCCTTGAGAACTTGCAAATTGTGCATGGATGCACTTGGAGCTACACAGAGTAGGGTCAAAGACAGAAGGGTTACCGGAGCTCTCTGGCTACCAGCCTAGTGTGCACCCCTTCATGTACAGACCCCTCGAAAGATCACTGTTTCTGTTGTATTAGTATCGAATGAATTATATACGGTAAGGCTTAAAACAGCAATTGAAAAGGAGAGATGGATTTTCAAAGTAACAGATGATTCAGAAATCTTATTATTTTATATTATTACGTCTTTCTGGTTCCTGGAGCCCTTACACTATCTGTTTTATCACTTGCATTTAATCCCAAGCATTGCACATAGCTCATTGGGAGGAAGTGGGGGCTGGGATAAATTCTCAGAAATAAATGTTCTGAGGAATTAGCTCCATCACGATTCACATGGCATGAAGTCATTGATCCCTTGTTCCCATAGATATACATCATGCAATGGCAACCACTCCTTCCTCCTCAAAAGTCTCTCAAAATTATGATATACTTCCTTCCACACTTCCTTCCAAGACACCATTTGTAACTGCTGAACTGTAGTCTGCCATGATGTATATGCACCCTTCATGGAGTCAAGGGATTTATACTAATCCCTAATATCCTGATATATTATTATATATATTCTAGAACATCCATCCCTTGGAGATCATTCAAACCACTATAAACCACACACTGAAACATTCAAACAGATCCTTCTTCTTGGTAAAAAATATTCCCCAAAATATATTCAAGAAGAGGCAGTGGCCCTAGCAGACCAAACTCCATATGCTGTGTCACCCACTAACTCAGGAGAGCTGGGGTGGGTTCACTGGCTGGAGGTCTTGCAGCACAAGATACTAGCACAATCTAGCCAGGCGTACATGGCAAAGACTGCCATATCTTCTACTCACTGAGACCGAGAGTGTTCTAAATGGCAAGAAATGCATACATATTAGCTGTGCACCATAATTTTGTTTTAATTGCAAAAAAAACCAGTCTTAAGATAAATAATGTTAAAAAGGAATCAGTGTTATTCAGGAGAGCATGAAATGTGCAACATATTCACAAGGAGGTGATAATTATTTCATGAATGAATGATCAAACGTAATTATTTAAAGATTTGGAAAGCTGAATTGTGAAGAAAATTAGCCAAAGTATGAAAACATGCTTCTGTTCGATAAACACACATTTATGTGCCTAATGGCTGAATGTATAAACTGGACACAGAAAGATGAGAAGATGCTGTTCCTCATCTCAGGGAGCGGGTAGTTTATCATGGAAGATGAGTTTGCAAATAAATAAACGTGTGGAACATCCAGAGCTATAGGACAATGCCACGGAGACCCAAAGGTAGAAGACACCAATTGCTGCCTGGTGAGTGTCCTGCATAGCTTAAATTGTCAACTTCACACAACAGCAATCATCTGAGTGAGCCTTGGTTGAGGAGCTGCCCAGATCAAATTATCTTTGGGTATGTCTATGAGGGATTGTTTTGATTAATAATTGATGAAGGCCTATTGTGGACAGTACCTTCCCGAGTCAGGCAGTCCTAGGTTGTATAAAAAGGATAGCTAAGTAAGAGTCATCGGGCAATTGAGATTGAGGCAGCAGAGTTAATCCTTGATTCCTGCCTCAAGGTTCCCTACCCTGACTTCCCTCACTGACCTGCTGTGACCTGGAATGCCACCCTGAACGTGCCCAATCTCCTCTGTGATCCGGAATCGTAAGATGAAATAAGTCCTTTTCTGCCTGGGTTGTTTTTTGTCACCACATTTATTTTAATCACACTGACAGAGAGAAAACTTGAAGAGTGAGCTAGAAGCACTTTTACTCATGGTCACCAAGACAGAATTTAACATTCAGGTGGTGGTACACTTGAGAATCAGAAGCAGGAAAGACATGGGTCCTTGTTTCACAAAGAAAAGAAATTGAACGTAAGATTCAAGAGTAGGTCATTGTGCAAATCTGAACCAAATGCCAAGGTGACGAGGGAAGTCTGTATACCTACCCCTCCCTCTGTTTCTCTCATCAAAATAACACGCCAGATAGATTTGGTTTTGTAACAACTATACCTCACAAACCAGGCGGTGGTGGTGCAGCCTTTAATCCGAGCACTCGGGAGGCAGAGTGAATCTCTGTGAGTTTGAGAACAGCCTGGTTTACAAGAGCTAGTTCCAGGACTGGCTCCAAAACCACAGAGAAACTCTGTCTTGAAAAAACCAAAAACAACTATACCTTACAACTCCCTTTCTGTGCCCCGGTCCAACCAAATACACAACAGGCAGCTTTGCTTTTGTTTTGTTCCACTTTCCAAACTGATCTTCTATTTCTCCTACATTTTCATGCAGCTTTTAGCACTAAGGTCTCTTCTTGCTATAGGCATTTGAAGTATGGCTTCATATCAAAATAGAAGAAGAACTCATAATCAGTGATTTATACTTGTTGACTAATTATATTTTAACTGAAAAGCATTCATACTAAATTGTCAGAACTGAATATTTTTATGATCGTTTCCTTTCCTCTATAATTACAGAATAAAAGGCTTTTTCTACTCAATAAAGAGATTTCGGGCATCTGCCTATTCAATTGACACTAGCAAAAATGTTGGACTTGGAATCTGTAAAAAGCCTCAAGACGGCAAATCAATCACACAGGCAGTTATCGGGGGCGCTCTGTGCCCCTGTGCCAAGCTCCAGGCTTCTGCGGGTTCGGACATGGGTCAATTCTCTCTTGCCTCTAAAGGACAGCCAGTCAGCAGGGCAAGATTTGATCTTGGGAAAGTGAGGGCTACCAGGTTTCTGAAGCCTGGGGTGACTCAGTGAAGCCGAGCATTGCAGCTGAGAAGGCAGACCCCAGCATAGAGCAGAGCCTGTGGCCCTCTGGTTAGCTGGCAAAGCTTAAGCAGAGTAATTTCTTATGTGCCTGCAGTTTGTGCTCACCTGCCCTCCCCCAGCCATTTCTTCCCCAGCTCAGTATTTGCAGCGTTTGAGTCATAGCTGGACGACTGAATCACCCAGCTCCATGCTTCTCTTATGAAGCTTGCCCAGCACAGGCAGAGGAGATTTGCACTGTGGAAGCAGCCTTTCAGCAGAGAGGGGCTTATCTTGCCTCCCTGCTCACGGCCTCAAACTCTGTTTCCAAGCTATGGATTAGAGTCCTCGACGATGAAGCTCAGAACTCACAGGAAAACAGAGAAGACACACAATTACAACTATAACACACACGCGCGCGCGCACACGCACAACACTCATGGGGAGAGGGTGCAGAGTCAATCTTCATGATTTGCAGATTCCGTCCGCATAAAAATAACCTACCCAATAAAATTGTTGCAACACCAAAAATAAACACTCTGAGGACTCCTGTGATCCTTCATGCCATATAGTCAACATGGCAAAAAAAAGTAAAAAATAAAAATAAATGTCAGTTGTCTGCTGCATTTCTTCCCAACAGACATTCAGATACACTGCCCACAGCTCCTTTCAGGCGACTGTGTAAGCAAGTGTTCCCTTCACAGTCTGTTCAGTGAGATGTTTTTTGTCAGTGATCTCACCATTGGAGATGGTCTGAGGAATCATGTTGAAGTGTCGCCTGGTCTCCCCCAGCTCACAAAGGCTGAGATGAGCCTTAAGGAGAAACCCTGTGCTTCATGCAAGCCTGTGTGCTAGCAAATTTGCAATGCTACTTAATCATAACATACATTCAGGTAAGATGTTCTTCAAAGAATTGCACAGAAAGCAAGGGCTTGTATTCATCAGTTGATAGCTATGTTATGATCCAAAGAACTAACCCAGTATTTTGCTAAGAGCCCTAATTCAGAGATTACTTCATAGGGTATAAAGAAGAGATGCTCTGTGTAGAAAGTCAACCATATATATGCATGCAAACATGTGCATGTCACCATAAACTGCTATATATTAGTTAATTACATTGTAAAATTATATATTATTGTATGTGATATATACCTATACAACAATTATATATTATATAATATTGGATTGCACACATTTTTCATACTTTAGGCTCTATGCAAACGCCTAAAAACCAGAAGTGGCTCTACTCAGTGGAAGTCAGTGACCAGTAAATGAGTACAAGATCAAATAGCAAACCCATTTGAAGAATTCTATGATTGTCTATGATCTCTAGTCAGTTCTATAAGTAGTACAACCCAGAGTTATTATTTCCACTTACTTATCATTCTTCCGCCTGGCAAGGCAAAACAGTGTTGCATTAGAATGTAAGCTCAAGAAGTCAGACAACTCTACCAAATATGCCCTGAGCTTCTAGGCTCTGACACAGATACTCTGCACCCAGCAGCCTCTCTGTAATTGAGTAGGGGTATTAATATCCTATCCTGACACACACATCCCTTACCTGTGTGAAGAGGAAGCAGAGGCAAAGTGCACAATAAACTTGCACAGCATGCTCACTTCTGTGCTAATAGTTCTTTCAATGCTGGCCTCCTGGCTTAAAAACAAACAAAAAACAGAAGTCTATGTCTTCCCAATAATAGGCAAGCAGGCAAGCTCTAAGAGGGTCACTGAAGTGAGAGAGAGAGAGGGCCATCAGAAACTCAAACTGGGTGGTTTAGCACCCTAGAGGAGTATTCTTCTCTGAAACTAATACCTTTATGTTCCCCGATCAATCCATTTATTGAGTTCAGTTGTTCGGTAAGTTTTGGACTTGTACAACCAGCAACAAAACATTCTTTAAGTACTTCAGAGATAGCCATTAACAGCAGATGCTATTAAATGGAAAGGTTACCCATAATGTTCATACTGCTCGTCCCTAACATTGTTTCAGTGGTCGACAACATTTCTACTTTTCCAGCCCTTCATATTGGTCTACCTGGGATATCAGCCAATCCAGCTCTGCATGTGATTAAAACACTTAACGGATTTTTTTTTTCCTACTCAATGTGACCATCCTTTAACACATGCCTCCCAAGACATTGGCAACACCAACTGGATGAGAAGAGGCAGTTTGGGCAGCTGTCATGTTACCACTACCTAAAGAAAGCAAAGGACTGATCTGCAAATCTCCTTTAAAAAAAAGCAATCTACTTCCTGGCGAAGAGATCAGCAATGGCCATTTCATATAAATGAATCTGTCATGATTTCACTTGAGCACAAGCTTGATCATCCGAAATAGCAGAAACAGCAGGCTGTGCCGTGGCTTATCTTTATCTGTTTTTGATAGACTGCTTCTCCATTTCCCGTCCTAAATGATGAGCGCCATCCACGAAAAACTGCACTGTGAAATTGCAGGAAAATTATTCTCGATTTTAATAGTGAACTAACTTAGCGAAGAGAAATGGTCCCCTTTATTTTGTCAGTGCTCTGCAGATTCCCAACACAAGACCAAGTGTGAATATGATCTTCCCTGTATGTGTCTTCATCAAAGTCAAGTAAGTAGAGGATGGCAGGCTATAAAACACATTCTGTGTGTGTTGATGTGCCCACCTGTTCCAGATCATTTGCGGGGCTGCCAGTAACAGAAGGAAGACACATAAACAAGGCGCGTCTTTTGCAGGAAGTTTCTCCTCTTGCAAGATCCACAGAGAAAATCAACCATTATTTGCTAAAGCCAACCACGGGTCGCTTATGCCAACGCATACATCAAGGCCGCTAGGCAAGCTGCTCTTAGCCTCCCTGCGCTGTGGCTACTTCCTTCACGCCATACCTCAGCTGCTTCATTAGGCAAGGCCAGCAAGGAGAGGACCTTCGGAAATGATGTGCCCTTCACTCCAAATAAAAGCAGAGCACTTTATTCTTTCTCTCTCCATCAAAGGGCAATGAAAACTGCAGAGGCTTAGCAAGCGGATAATGGAAGTGTATCGCCGGGTTCTGAGATGCTTAAGAGTTGAATTCTCCTGTGTCCCTTTCATCAACAGACTTGGCGCACCGGGGCTCCTCACGGATCCCTAAGACTGTTCTCAACATAGAACCTCCCTCCCTACCATAATCATCTCCCACCCCACCTGTATCCAACATCCACGGAGACTTCCCTGAGGAGCTGTGACTTTCCCATAAACGTTATTCCTGTGAGATGATTCTAGATGGTTGCACAGGTCACTCCATCCCCCCAAAGAGCCATAATTGTAAAGCAGCAGTGTCTGAGTCTATATTTTCTTAATAATGTGTAAAGTAGTCTACTGTGAAAGCTACCAAGGCTACCTTCTTGAGTAACTGACTGATATAACTGTAGGGGCTTAGGGAGAGAGCTTGCATCCGCAAAACATATTTTCTCTCTCTGTAAAGAGAGTTTAATTTTCCTCAAATTTCACAGGATTCTAGAAAAGGCATTAAAGAAAATATGTCTTGTTTAAGTATCTCAAAGTCAAATTTTGTACAAAATGAGGACCCATATTTATTCAGCAAGAAACACAATTAGAACAGGAAGGTTAGATTTCAAATGTGAATTGATCTCCGGTGCACAGTCATACGAAACATATTTAGGGAGAATGCCAGAAGAACACAAAAACATGTACCAATAAATCTGAGCTGAACGTAAACTCAAAAGCTAGCTGAGGTTTGTCTTTGGGCAAAAGTACCTCTTTGGATATATTTTGCATATTCAAATTAAAAGATCAGACTAAGGAATATAAAAAAATCTCTTCAAAAACTAAAATTTTGATATTGTAAGTAGCTAAGGAACGATAGGAATAAACAACATTTAATTATTTTACTTAACATTTAGGAAACCACATGAAAATGTTTCCCCCCTCCTCTGGGGAAATGGCACAAATGTACATTTCATTATTTTAAATCTATCTTCTAAGTCCTCACATTCACAATAACTTATTTGTTAAATTATGACTAAGCCAGGCCATTAGTTGAGAACTTAAGAGCTATGATAAGGTAGGCAGAAGTCACCGTGTGGGTGGAAAGACACTGAAAATCTTGTCCTTGCTTTTCACTCTGCCAGCCTCTAACAGGAATCTGGCTACTGCCCAGTTTAATCTATGTAACACTTTTCTGCTTATGTTTAACATAATTGCAAACATGATACGCATCCATAATCGAAACCTACGCTCTAATGGTCTATTTTTCATCTTGTCAAAAACCTTGCTAGAGGAAGAAAGGAATTCCACAGTGGATTTCATTAAGTCAAATACTAAACACCAGTGGAAACCAAAAGTATTCACAAGAAATTTCTCCTCCTCATCATTGCCTGGGAAGGCAAATCTTCAGAACGAAATCTAGGCCCAAAACGTAAATGATAACAACATATGGATGTACTCAAGTCTTAAACATCTGCCAAATACACTGTAGTCATAAATGTTACTTTTATATATGAATCTAAGAATTTAATAACAACAGTCAAGGAGTTAATGCCTCTGTGTGCTATTCATATTCAAAAGTCACTCTGCACCAATATCCTGAATGAAAATATCAGGTGTAATAGATTATAAATGTCAATGAACAATTTGAATTTTTTCATTGATCTGCACAATTCAATGTATTTTTTTTTCTAACTCTTACACCTACAATTTTGTTTCCGGCCACTTGTTCACCAAGAATGCCACACATGACGAAGATATGGGTTTTTTTCTGTTCTCTTTATAGTTAAGTTAGTATATTCCCATCTGTTTGCTTCCTCACTGTTTACATTCAATCACTTCATTTACAGATACAGCATGGCGCTATTCTGAAATGGAAGAAATCACCTGTCTGAGACAGAAATACTGTTCCTAGGAAGATGAGACGATACTGAGTCTGAGGCCACATCTCAAAATCCAATTAAAAACCAATGTGTTCTGACAAGGAGTCCTAGAAAGCATCTCTTCAAAGAGGCGGAGTATCTGTGCTAACACGTAGACCGAGCTGGGTATGTCTGAGTTCGTTCAGAATTTCTTAAATGGCTTAATGTCTTACAGAGTGTTGTTAAAGCTCAGCATTTTGAGCCAGAGTCTATGAAGAAATAGAAAAGATCCAAATTTAATATTTAGTATTTTCTCATTCATCTATCTGTAGTTACATTGTCCCACTCTCCTTAAGTTTCTTTCTTGCAGCTTTTACAATTTCAAATGTCCTCCTTCCTCCCTCCTCCTCTCCCTCTTCCTCCCTTCTCTTCCTCCTCTCCCTCTCCCTCCTCCCCTCCCTCCTCCCTCCTCCCCTCCCTCCTCCTCCCCTCCCTCTCCCTCCTCCTCCCTCCTCCTCCCTCCTCCTCCACTTTCTCTTCCTCTTAGCTGTGGCCATTGTGATTGTTTGGATCCTGGAATCTTTTAATAATCTTAGTCTTCAATTGCCAGAGTTTTTTTTTTTGTTTTTGTTTTTCAGAGTTATAGTAAACCTTGAGAACTGAGGGGCCCCAAACCTGTATATAAAATATTTTATATACGCCACTGCCTAATTGGACTTAAAGCCCACTCAATAGAAGGGAATGAACTTCTTGTACTGTAAACTCAGCCAACTGCCTGTGGCTGCTAAGGTCATGGACCCTAGAGGGGCAGGGAGATGTTAAGAGCCAGAGGACCAGTACGTCTCCTATGAGATATGACAGGGATGCTCAACCAATGACATCTCAGCTATATGGCTGCTTCAAACAGACCTGGACAAACTGAGCCCCAGCTGATGAGTCAGTATGGATGGGGAAGATCTCAAAGGACCCCCAACCCTGTGGGCTGAGGGGTAAATAAACAACTACCAAGAGATGGAGACATGGTCTTCCCTGGGATGAGCCCCTAATTTGTTATCCAACACAAAGTGGTTAGCTCTAAATTCATATTTATAGAAACAACACTAAACAGAGCCAGCAGGTTGCATTTACATATTTATTCACACCACACACACACACATACACATATATATACATATATGTATGTGTGTGTGTGTGTATATATATATATGAATATATATATATATATATATATATATTCATAGATGCTATGTACAACAATAGTAAATAAAGAAAAAAGAGGCCATACATTCGATAGAGAATGAACAGCTATCAGAGGAGTTGGAAGGGGTAAAGGAAGATACGGTGTAATTGTTTTTTATTAAGAATCGTTTCGTTTTGAAAGAGTCCCCTGATTCCTCTAGTGATCTTATGCTGAAACTAAGAGCCAGGATAGAAGCGTCCCTTTCTGCTCTCCTCTCCTCCGCTGCCCACATGTTAACATGTTATTGACTTGTTTCTAACACATGTTTCATGTTTCAAGGTCATACACTTTCACCCCCACAGCCCACGGCCACGTCCTTAGTTCACATCCTCGTCGTTAATAAATCCCACTTGGGGATTTTGCAATCTCTAGTTGTTTCCCATGATTCTCGCTCATCCCTTGGCCACTAAATTGTTCCCTAGTGTGGTCCTGGGTAGCTTTCCGAGCATTTGCCCTGTGTGTCACTCATCCTCCTGCCCGGGAACTGAACCTCATTCACTTCTTCGCCTCAACTCCATCTCTTCACCACATCCCTTGGTTCCAGTATCCTTACACACTCAGAACTTGCCTCCCACCCCATCTCCTTCAGCCTAAGCAAGCTTCTCTCCACTCCGGTCTGGAAAGTCTTAAATTGGTTCTCACCTCTGTGCTCAGCTTAGCAGGGTTCAGGAGCGGGGACCAGTTGCCCGGTTGCTAGGCAGTGTCTCTGTCACTCAATGGTGGGGGTGGGGGAGCCGGTGCTACACCTGGCGACTGCCCCTTTCTAAAGGCGGTCTGCCATTCGCTAAGTTTTAAAAATGAGTTAAACTGTCAACATGTGATTTATTTTAGAATATGTTTGTTCAATTAGATGTTTCCGGAATAAACTGAATCTTAGATAGTCTTCACTTGTTTTGCTGTGTCTCAAATTCCACTAAGGATGTTTGGTATGTGTTATGATAGTGAGGTAAATCTTTCCATTTTCTGGTATCTTCTTTAATTTCTTCCTTTAAGGACTTAAAGTTCTTGTCATACAGGTCTTTCACTTGTTAGCTTAGAGTTACCCCAAGATATTTTATGTTCTTTGTGGCTATTGTAAAGGGTGATGTTTCTCTGATTTCTTTCTCAGCTCATTTACCATCTACATAGAAGAAGGTTAACCGATTTTTTTTAAGTCTATCTTGTATCCTGCCGCTTTACTGAAGGTGTTTATCAGCTGTAGGAGTTCCATGATAGAGTTTTTTGGGTGATCTATGTAAAGGATCGTATCAGCTGTTAATAGTGGAAGTTTGACTTCTTACTCTCCAATTTTTATCCCCTTGATTTCCTTTTGTTAATGCCTCATTGCTCTAGCTACTGAGGTAAAGAAAATTAATCTAAAACTTCAATACCCTCCTTTATAGTTGTAGATTCGGAATTCGAATTAAAATTCAAATTTTGAGGCAGCATTTTGCATTTTGTTACTGTATTTTTTTTTTTTTTTTGCTTTGCTTTTGTTTTTTGAGACTGGATTTCTCTGTATTGTTTTGGAGGCTGTCCTGGAACTCTCTCTATAGACCACGCTGGCCTAGATTGCTATTGCATTTTAAACCTATAGTAACTTCCTACTGTAACTACTGTAACTTCCAAATTGTAAGAAACTTGAAAAATGTTCATTTTCCTACTAGAGATTTATGATAATGAAATCAAATGTTCATATTTACCTGAGTATTTTAATGAAACAATATTACTCTCTGTGCATGTGTCATTTGTTTAGTGCAATGCTTCTAGGTACTTCAAATATTATAACTAAATCTGGATACCTATTGAATGCAACTGGAATGATTTGGCTAACACAATTAACAATAATAGGGTTTTCCCTAAGATTTTACTCTTAGAAGAAGAATCATAAGGAATGCACAAAGAGAACATGATAGCATTTGCTTTGCTTTGTTTTTTCAGTTTATTCTAGTGCAGATTTGGCTTTGGTTTTCTATTTCATCATCACTAGTGTGGTGGGTGCTTCAGCCATTTCACCACAGATTTACCTTTGTTTCCACAAGAATCAAGAAAGCCGTGCATGATTTCACACGCTCATTGTCTATTTTTATTTCTTGGGAAAGTTGCTTGATTCCTCTGCTTATTTTTAATTGCAAAATTTATACTTTGCTTGCTGACTTGTAACACTTGATTATATTATGCTACATTGAGTTTCTTAATCTCAGGATGTGTATTTTGTGGTTTTCACAAGTTGCCATTTGCTATTCAAGTCTGTGGGTGGAATTCTTTGATTACCTTGATGAACAGATAAAGTAAATATTGATTCATTTGAACCCATCATTATTTACATTTTGTTCTTTCCACTAGTTCACAGATAAAATGTCTTTCTCCATAAGGATATGGATAAGTGGTTAATACTATAGTACTTCTTTACATTCTTAACTGTGTAACCTACTTGGCATCTATATTGGTATGTTCTCTGGTAAAAATAGAAGGGTTTCCCATTCCTGGGGGCTTCATCCCTACTCATGCAATGAACTTCTGCTTTGGTTCTGGCAAAAAGCCTGGTGGCATACACTAATGTCACTTTGAGTATCATTTTGTGCTATTTTCTACTCAGTTTCAGGCCTAACTGACTTCACGCCCTTGAATAAGTCAGTTTGCTCTTGACAACTAATTCCATTACCCACAAAGGAGGGCAAGAGCTGTGTGCAGATTGTTTCGAAGATTAGAGATGATTTGCTGAGAGATGCTTATCATGGCGTAGGGAAAGTTGGGAGTGCTAAATAGAAGTTCCTATTCATTACTTTTATTGACCTGTACTACATCTTGTGTTAGTACCACAATGACAAATGTTTGGAAGTTCACTCTGTGCTATGAAATATCAGCAAGAGGAGCACTCTTACATGCTTACTTACCGCATGGCCCTTATTATTGGCAGCCCCCACATAGCTCCTACTACAAGAGACATGATTTAATGGGTATTTGAATACCTGCAATGGATAAGACACTATAGAAGATGCAACAATAAAGAACAAGACTGCTAAACTTAACTCTTCTAATCCCATTGAGCATGTAAGAGGAATATTTTTTAAACACCCAACAGTCTCTGATAGGACCACACACAGTTCCTGGACTGGACTCAGCACTGTGTGTTTCCGTCAGGATTTTCCTTTCTAAGCTATGATCTCCCATGTCTGGACATGTCAGACATGGGTGACCTTAGCACTTTAAGGCTGTTTGTAGACACTTGACTCCCAAGTTCAAATGCTTTCTCCCTTACAGTCTTCCCTGATTTGCCCACGTGAGGCCATTCTTGTTCCAGGTATGGGGCATGCCATGTCCTAAGTAACTCCTCCTTGCTGTTCCTTTTCATTTTATAGTTCCTGTTATCCGAAAAGAACACTAAGTGCATATTTTAAAAGTCAAGCCATTCACAGGAAAATTGAGAATAAATACAGAGCGAATGCCTACCTTCCTGCTAAATGTGTCTGTGTTGAACAGCTCTTTGGTTGTGAAATGTACGTGATAATAAAACCTTCTGCTAATCACAAAGTTCCCCTGGAAGATATATGAATCTTTAGTGTTTTTGTTTATAGCTAATGTAGAGTACTGATGTTTTCAAAGACATAAAAGAAAATAAACTAATGTAGTTTTATGAAATTTAGTGAAACACAAAAACAGTATTAATAGTCATATTGGCCAAGAAATCAGTGACCTGAACCTGTTAGAAGAGAAAGTTCAAAGTACCCTTGAATGAATTAGCACAGGAGACCAGTCTCTAAATATAACACCAGTAGTACAGAACTTAGTGCAACAATTAATAAATGGGACCTCCTGAAACTGAGCAGCTTTTGTAATGCAAAGGACACAGTCAACAAGACAAAACAGCTTCCTACAGAATGGGAAAGGATCTTCACCAACCCCACATCTGACAGAGGGTTGATCTTAAAAACATATAACGGACTCAAGAAACTAGACATAAAAATACCAAATAATGCAATTTAAAAATGGAGGACAAACCCAAACAGATAATTTCAACTCTGAGATATCATCTTACACCAGTCAGAATGGCTAAGATCAAAAACATCAATGACTGCTTATGCTGAAGAGGATGTGGAGAAAGGGGAACACTCCTCCACTGCTGGTGGGAGTGCAAACTTGTACAGCCATCAGTACTGCTATCACATTTTCCCAGAAAACTGGGAATCAAACTACCTCAAGACCCAGCAATCCCACTTTTGGGCATATACATTCATACCACAATGGCATTTGTTCAACTATGTTCATGGCAGCATTATTTATAACAACCAGAACTTAGCAACAACCTAGATGCGCCTCAACCAAAGAATAGATAAAGAAAATATGGTATATTTACATAATGGAGTACCACTCAGAAGTAAAAAACAAAACAAAAAAAAATCTGCATCTAGAAATTTGGAGGCAAATGGGTGGATCTAGAAAATAACTTCCTGAGTGAGGTAACCCAGACCCAGAAAGACAAACATGGTCATGTATTCACTTTTAAGTGGATGTTGGGTGTAAAGCAAAGGATAACCAGGTTACAATACACAATCCCAGAGAAGCTAGGTAAAAAGGGGGACCCTAAGATTCAGGGAAGGGGAAATAGTTAAGATCTCCCAGGTAAACCGGAAGAGGATAGAAAGGTGTAGTTCATGTTATTTGTTCTTGTTACCTAATTGGCAATAGGTCTTAAGTGTGTATGTTCTTACTGTTCCTTTTCTTAGAGTATACTTGATATTTACTGTCTTTGGATATAGTTTTGTATCAAGCCAAGTCTTTTCTTTAGACTAAAAGGGGATTGTAATGAGATATCCACCCCGCCCCCACCTGTTGCACTGACCACACCCATTAGTGCATGGGGGCATATGCCGATGTGACCTGTAGGGCTAGGTCTGGGGTCGCCGACTCCAGCTCGCTCTCTCACTTCCTGGTTGTGTTGTGGAGAGCATCCGGTACATCCTTGGAGCGGGAACCCATGGCGGTCATGTTTCTGGTATAAGTGATTTCTCACCGAATAAAGATCATCAGCCTATATTGTGTCCCTGAATCTTATTTCCCACGCAATAGAAAGGAGTGGATGGAGGATGGAAACATGAGGGATCAAGATGGCCACGTTGGGGAAAGGAGGGAAGAGCAATGAAAGAGAGATCTTGATAGAGGGAGCCATTATGGGGTCAGGAAGAAACCTGGTCCTAGGGAAATTCCCAGGAATCCACAAGGATGACCCTAGCTAAGACTCCTAGCAATAGTGGAGAGTGTGCCTGATTGTCGCCATAGAGCCTACATCCAGTGACTGATGGAGGCAGCAGCAGTGACCACAGCCAAGCACTGGGCTGAGCTCCTGGAGTTCAGTTGAAGGGAGGGAGGAGGGATCATATGAGCAAGGGAGGGTAAAGGTCCTGATGTGGGAAATCACAGGGGCAGCTGACCTGTGCTAACGGGAGCTCTTGAACTATACGCTAGGGAATCTGCATGGGACTTAACTAGACATTCTGAATGTGGTGTCAGTTATGACGCTTGATGTTTCCGGCGTGGGCTGGCAGTGAGACCAGGAATTTTCCTGGGTGCATGAACTGAGTTTTTGGAGCCCATTCCCTATGGTGGGATACCTTGCTCAGACTGATTCGGGGGGAGGGAGGCTTGGCCCTGCCTCAAGATGGTATGCTTGACTTTGGTGACTCCCCAAAGAAAGCTTTATAAATCTGATGAGTAGATGGGGGGAAGGTAGAGAAGGAGAAGGGGAGGGAGGGAAAACTGGGGTTGATATGTAAAAATAATTTATAAAAGAGAAGAAAGAAATCAGTGACCCCCAAGCTCATACGTTGCAGTAGAAGCCCCCCAATCCCCCAAGTATAAAGTGAAAGTTTTATATTGTGTTCATGTTCAGGAGCTGTCATGATGATCTGCTTGTGATGCCAGATTACTGTCTGAATAAAAATACAGAACTGATTAGAAAAGGCTGAGACTGTAATTAAACTGAACTAATCCAAAATAAACACAACTGTTTAATGCCATTTGTATTCCAGCTCCTCAAACAGATGTGGTACCTAGCATAAAAGGATGACTTGTTTCCAGGAAACTATACTAACCACGGAGCTGAAAGGTGGATGGGAAAAATTAATTCTTTAGCCTTTTTGAATGAATGCAAGCATTTCTTTCTCAAAATCTCCTATTCTTACACAAGAGAGGGGAAAGGGCTAAGTTGGCTCTAAACTCAAGTCTCCAAGTATCCACCCTAAAGGTAAAAACTCTTTGAAAAGAAGCAAGACCACAGGAAGGGAGTTGCATGAACATGTTTGTCATGTATTGGCATTGCTATTGCAATCCTTCCTAGCCTTACATTTTGCTGTACCATAGGAATCTGTAGGCAAGGCAGGCAGACTCCTGAGGATGCAATTGATATTCAAGTAAAAAGGTTTGTTGCATTGTATCTAAAAAGATCATTGTTACATCTGGAGGGTGGGACTTGGTTTGAGCCTAGTTTTTCAACTGAGTCCTTTGTGCACCTTTGGAAGCAAGCTGTGGTATTTACAGAAAGTACAAAAGGGGAATTACTTAGGTCATTTCTTATAAATGCTCCAGCAGCCATGAATAATAATGATAATAGCCTACGAGTTCCACAAGCATCCACAAGTACCCATAGCTTCATGGCCTGCCACTCCAGAGTCTTTGCTAAAGTTGGAAATGCTAATTGGTGAAAAGCAATTCAAGTACTCTAGTATTGAATCAAGTATTCAAACTCTATGTAGTAGCTATGGACCTTAAATAGAAAAATATCCTTTAATGGGGATGGGGGTTGAAACATATGTAAATACCGCTGCTCAGCTGATTGATTTTCTGTGTTGATGTCTGTCTAGAAAAGCTGGTTCTGAAAGTTGGTACCTGGCCTCATGCCTCCTAGCACCTCTCTGTGCTGTCCTTATGTGTGGTGTGCTATGGCTTAAATCTGGAGTGTGTCAAACAGGCTTGTTGGGAATATTTGCTTCCCACCTGGTGGAACAGTTTTGAAGGCAATGGAACCTTAGGGACTTGGGGTGTAGCTAGCAGTGGCAACAACCAGGGGGCATAGCTCTCTGGAGATTATTTTCTTTTCAGGACTGACCTAGATTTCTGCTTCCTCGTTCCTCTGCCGTATTAGGAACTTCTCCACACTCTCCTGCATGCAGAAGGCTACTCTGCCATGCCATCCTCAGATGGACTGAATCCAGTAAAGCTTTGAGCCAAACTCCTCCTTTAGTTTGCTTCTGCCGGGTATTTAGTCCCAGTGATGGGGAAAATCCCGAATACACCATGGCTTCTTGGGAGATCATTGCAGATTATAGAGTGTAGTGAGATAGTCCTTCTGTGGCACTGACCACGCCCATTGGGGGGTTGAGCCATGGGCGAAAGTGACCTGTGGAAGGAGTTCGGAGAGAAAGACGGAAAAAGCTCTCTTGCTGGCGGGACTGGGACAGGAGAGCATCGGGTGGAATTCACTGGTGTTCATCTGTCTAGGTTGTAAGTTATTTCTCCCTGAATAAACATCTATTCGGCCTATTTGTTTATCCTGATCCTCATTTAACAGCAATAATAGAGTGCCATCTTTGGCTAGCTGCTGGCCCACTCTGACACTGGAAAACGTTCCAGTATTTTCCTCCAAACATGTCTTCCTCTTTTGCTGTAAAAAAAATTATCCCCCATTCCTCTCGGGCTGTATCTTTCCCTTTAAAATTCTCCCCCAACCTTTCTTCACAGTGGCAGGTGATAGTCTGAAAGGAAAAGGTTCAGAAATATAACAGCCCACTCTAAAATGTTAAGCAATTGCTCACTGTCATCAAGGAAAGAGGCATGTTCATCCAGGTCTTTCCGGGACATCCACCCCTCCTGAGAGTACATTAGACTCTTTTGGAAACATTTTAACATTTTTGGGTCACATCTGCGTTCTATGGCTGATGAACATCCCAAAGAAACCTATCCAGATCGCAGGGAACACTGGGCAGCCCACCCTCTGGAACCATAAGATGTGGTTCCAGAGATAACTTCCCTTGTCCTTTCGGTAGGGGCTGGAGAAGGGGCTGAATGTTGAAAGGTATTGGCTCCACACAATGTTTTAAACTGCAATCCTCCTCCTCGTGCAAACAGATGCAAAAGAGCCCACTGATTTGCAGAAACAGTCCATTTTGAATAAATCAATTAGGAAATGTTACCGAAGATAAATAAAAATATAGAGGCATTTCTCATTTATATTCAAAGCTAAGGATTAGGAGAACGAGCCAATTACTCATCCAATCTGCCCATTTAAGCACCTGTCAACCAAAGGGATTAATAAGCCTCCTGTTTATGGAATTAGGGGCAATTCTGTCAGTCTTTGCTTGAGACCCATTCACAAACACATCGTGGAAGTATGTATTAGCATTTCTTATCTGTTCTACTGTAGTAACCCAGACAGAAGCTAACAACAGCTTCAAGTTTCACAGCTACATTACTGTGCCTGGAAGGCAAAGGCTCCCTGCTCCCCTAAATCAAGAGGTGTGTCCCCAAAATGAGAAAAGCAGTATTTAAAAAAAGGAGAGTT
Organism: Phodopus roborovskii; assembly: GCF_943737965.1. Classification (NCBI taxonomy): domain Eukaryota; kingdom Metazoa; phylum Chordata; class Mammalia; order Rodentia; family Cricetidae; genus Phodopus; species Phodopus roborovskii. The sequence goes on from NW_026126511.1 coordinate 4,125,958, forward strand.
GCTTCCAATACTCAGTTCATCAAACTTAATTATTGTCACATGGATCCATTTTTCTCTGCAAAGAGACAAATTAAAACAAGGGTAGGAAGGAAATGATTAAGTTACAAAAGTATAAAAACGTAGAGAACCACATAATGTCGGATGGGAGTTTCTAGAGATGCCATATGGAGAATCTGCAAATGATTATCGTTCTCAGATGGCGGCAACACCTGCTTTGGCCCTCGCCGTAGTGTGAAGTTCTAGAAGAAAGGTATCAATACCTTATAGGATCTATTTGAGGATAAGTGAACCATTTTGGCTGTGGTTTCTTTCCAGTGACAAATGCAATTTATATATGCATGTACTAACAGTCTGATTGTTACATAAGCATTCAAATTACAAGTAAGAGTCAATAATTTTGAAAAGAAATGGACCAATTACAAACAAGGGGGAAAGAAAAACCAAACATGAACAGATACTTATTTAAGGGAGATAGACGAATAACCAATAAGTACATGAAAAGGAAGGTCCCCGACTAATTAAAAGGCAAAATAGGGCTGGGAAGATCCTTCAAAGGGTAAAGATGATTGCTACCCAGCCTGCAAATCTAAGTTCAATAGGCCCCTCCTACGCAGACCCACAGAGAGAACCAATTCCTGATAGGCTATCCTCTACCTACACACACACACACACACACACACACACACACACACACACACACACCAAATAAATAAATAAATGCATAGGTGTTTAAAGAATAAAATTAAAATGAAAGCTCTAAGGAAGTGAAGTTTTTATGCACAAATAATGGCTATAAGCTACTCTGTACCTCTTCTGTGAGCCATTTCTCCTAGGTACAACCCAGGTAAAATATCACATATTTGTGATATGTGAATACAGACTGTACACTTTACTCATAAGATATGTCTGTGTGCAGTGGAGCCAGGATGTATCCCTGGTGCACAAAAGGACTTTGCGAACACATCCCCCATGGAGGGATAACTGCCTTAATCTAGAGACAGGAGAGAAGACCTAGTCCCTACTTCACATGACCTGTCAGGCCTACATGACCCCAACTGGATGGCATTCCCCTACATATGGAATTGGGGTGGGGGGATTGGAGGGGAGGGTGGTCAGAGTGCATGTGAGAGGGCAGAGAGGGTAAAAAGGAAGGGAAGGAGGGAGCGAGGGAGGGAGGGAGGGAGAGGGAACTGGGATCAACATGTAAAATAATAAATTAAATTAAAAAAAAAAATGCTTTGACTCCAAAATTTAAGTTGAAGGACAAGTTACTGGGGAAAAGGATTTCTAGTTTTGTTTCCACAGAAAATGAAAAGATGTGGATTCCTTCCAGACTAATGTAGTTTGATAAAGCCAGACCACCTGAAACAGAGTACGAGGTGATCCTACATTCAAAACAGCTGGACAAAGCAGCCTGACAGACTACAGCCAGGATTTCTGAATCTTCTTCGAATCCCCCGTAACATTGCCCCTTACCAGCAGGAAGTAGTTTGGAAAGAACAATGCCCAAATTCTCAAATATTGTGTATAAATGTTTGTTTTCATTTAATTGGACTTTGTTATATAAAATAAATAATTAAAAAAGGTATGTCTGTGGAGTTTTACTCGTAAGAGAAAGCAGCCTACATGCTCAGTTGGAGAATGGGAACACAGGTTATGTCTCTACCTATGAAATACCATCCAGGCCTGATGCATGCAATGACATAAGTAAGGTTCAGAATCAACAGTGGGTCAGTGAGATGTCTGAATGGCCAAGGTGCTGGCCACCCAGGAAGCCCGACGACCAGAGCTCAATCCCTGCAACCCACATAAATGTGGAAAAGGGGAAATGATTCCCCAAAATTATTCTCTGATCTCCACACATACGCTACAGAAATTGTGCCATCATACATATATCACATACAATAACAATAGATAAAATGAAGAAAAGCAGGTCTGGAAAGAATGCATATTGCATGATTTCTTTCAGCTGATTTCTTGAAGGAGGCAAAGTGCAAGTCTGTGGTGTAGCACACCCTGTGACTTATTGGGACAAGGACTGCACGGGTAAATATGATAGTGATGGAAGTCACAAAAACTGCACATTTGAAGTTACAATATGTCAAAATAATACACAGACCTTGATTTGATCAGATACATCTTTAACTAGAATTCAACCTTTCCACCCCACAAGACAGGTAGATAAGAATGGTAACCTTATTAGTCAGGTTTCTTTAAAGAAAAGAATGCATATTTCTTGATAGATGGATGGAGTGGGTGGATAGATAGAATATGTATATGTATGTATATTATATGTTATATAGTATTTACTATACTGACTCATGGGATATGGTTCAGGTAGGTAGACTACAATGATTGTCTCATGACAGAAAAGCCAAGAATCTAGCAGTTGTTCAGTCCACGAGGAAGGATGCCTCTGCACTCCCAGTCTGGTGGTAGGGTCCTGGAGGATTCCGGAAGAGCTACTTGTCTTCAGTCTATATTGACATCTTGAAGTGGATTCTAATATAGGTGAAAGAATACCTCTGCAACAAAGTAGATGAGCTTGCTATTGACAGTGAGGTCAAGCTTACAAGAAATATGAGCTTCCTTCTCCCATGTCCTTTTATTTGGGCTGCTACCAGAAGGTGTGGCCCAGATACACAACCAGCATTAGCCATCACAGAAGTGTATGTACTATTTATTATAGAACAGGCTGTTGTAAGATTACATATTATCTCACATAATCCTCATACATGTTTAATTTGTTTTTACTTTGGTTGTTTTAATTTTATTGTTTAAGCTTCAATCTTAACTACGTAGTAAGCTAACTGGGTCCAGGTCTCATAGCTGATACATTCATCTCTACTTTATATAGACAGCTAATAAGTCTACACATAGTTTATGTCAGTTTTAAAGAACTCTGGGTCATTTTGAGATTGGGTTGATGAGCTCTTAGACCACACACTACTGAGTCGATGCTGCATTAATGGAAATAGTGAAATTAAAATCCATGTATGCCTAAGTGTGATAATGAAATACACAGTGATATCACAGACTAAGATAATATGGTTTTAGCTTTTAGGGTACAGAGACAAGACTGATGGCTATAACACAGGGAAAGTTGCCCAGTTACAAAGCCTAGGCGTCAGGCCCTGACACAGCTGACATTTGAATAGGGACTTTGATAACGAGAAAACAAAACTGGGTGTTGAGTCTGTATTGACATCCAACTTGCAGGGCTTAGAAGGTCAGACACAATTTCAAATGAGCCCTACAGGTCGTGGCTAAAAATAGAGTGGTGTTCAATAGCAGCAGACAGGCCTTTTCCCCTGAAGAAAAGGGAATGGGACAAACATTGTAAGGTGTGGCAAAAGACACTCAAGTAAAAGAGGGCGGAGTCTTGGTACCCATCAATCTCCACTCCTATTTGGTTACCCTGATATGCTGTCTCCCTCGCACCAATGAAAGTCAATATCCGTAACCAGCATATTTTGCTTTGCATTGTTATTTTGTTTTGTTTTAAGATGGGGCTTTAGAGCTGGGGGGACACCACACTTAAGGAGCAAAAAGTACGTGAAAATCTCAATGGAGTGATGCTTCTTGGTGGTGTAGAGACTGAACCTCAGGGAAGGGGAAGATTATACAGCACACAACCTGCCGTGGGTTTTCTGGCTCTATCATTCATCAGAGAATTCCCAAACCGCAAACACAAAGCGTGCACCACTGCTGGTAGCTTTCCCACCACACAGTCCAGTGGCTCTGGCTCTACTCCTGCAGTCTGTGTCCTTATCTATCTGCAGGCGCCATCTTATGACGCGTTCAACTGTCACTAGGTCTCCACTTAGAGCCACAACCATCTCCCAGGTTCCCACCAACTATGATAGCTCCTGCTATGGCTTTCCTAATGGCACCTGATACCTGTTTTCTAATCCACACATGCCAATTAATTCATCAAATTAGTCACTAAGGCATGTTAATGGATCGTATTTGAGAAAGGATGTGGTATATGATACTCTTCACTAAACTCTTAAGAATTGGCAGTCTCCCCGGTGTGGTGTGTGTGTGTGTGTGTGTGTGTGTCTGTGTGTGTGTGTGTGTGTGTGTGTGTGTGTGTGTGTGTGTGTGGTGTGTGTGTGGCGTGTGGTGTCTATGTGCATGTGTAGTGTGTGTGTGTGGCGTGTGTGTCTCTCTCTCTCTCTCTCTCTCTCTGTGTGTGTGTGTGTTGACACTACTGAATCCGGCATAGGCAGATATAATTAAGAGAAAACAAACCACCCCTCTCTGACAGGAAAGTAAGGGTCAAATACTTAGTTAGCTGCATGAACAAACATCATAAGTGGAAAGCATGATTCCCTTGAGTAAGTTTTAAGCCCTGGAACAAAAGGTCCACAAATCAAGCCCTTTAAAAGCAAGAAGCCAAGCCTGCCTTCTTGCACTGACATTGTGAATGAAAGGAATTCCTTCTACAGGAAGCACATGAGGAGACATTATTAAATGTGGGCCATTGTCTTGGTCACTGTTCTATTGCTGAGAAGAAGAGATGCCATGACCAATGCAAGTCTTATGAGAGGAAGCATTTAGCTGGGGGCGTGTTTACAGTTCTACAAGATTAGTCCATGATCTTCAGGACAGGACAGGCGTGGCAATGGGGAAAGATTTACATACTCATCAGCAGGCATCAGTCAGGGAGAAAGGGGAAGAGAGAGGGATGGAGAGAGGGAGGAGGGAGGGAGGAGGGAGTCAGGGAGGGAGAGAAGGAGGGAAGCACAAAGGGAGGGGAGAGGGAGAGAGAGTGAGTCCAGGCCTGGCACTGGCTTTGAACCCCCAAAGACCACCATCAGTGACATACCTCCAACAAAGCCATACTTACCCTAAAAAAATAAGTTATACCTAGTCCTTCACAACTAGCTTCACTGGGAACCAATTACTCAAACACATGAGCCTACAAGGGTCATTCTCATCCAAACCACCATATTCTACTAATTCATAATCCAGTCCTTTGACAGACCATGGAAGATGGCATGCACTAATGGTAAGAACAGTCAGCACCCATGGGAGATTCATAAGCATCTCATGGGTTGGCTCACATCTAGCTACACTCCTTAAACTTCTAGAATGGGTAATGATATGGTCCAGGCCAGTCATTAACATACTTTCTACTTTGAATATTTCGCCATGTTGATAAATGATATATAAAGGATGTTTATGTAAATTAAGGCTATCCTTCAGGGCAATCATATAAATACCTCAATAAAAATTTCATAATGCTCAGAGGCAATGCAATGCTCTGTAAGATATTGACTGATATAAACCCTATCACTGATGAGTTATATGTGATTAAATTTCCTCATCTATAAAATGGAATGTTTAGATTAACTCTGATGTCTCTTTGATTATAAACTAATCTGTTTTAACTCTATAATCTCACATGTGATAATTAAAAAATATGAATACCCTCTTACAAAATTAAAAGCAGATCTTATTTTCCTCTAATTGTAAACTAAAATTGCTTAATAATTGGGAAAAATTATTAAATTAGATAAATTTTCAGAAATTCAAATTGATGTGTGTGTTAGTTAACATCTGCTGAGTAACAAAAGACCACAATTTGTGTTGCTTAAAACAACCCATATTACTCATCAGGGAGCTTCTATGGGTAAGGAACCTAGGCTATACCTACCTACTTCTCTGCTTGGTGCACCCCAAGACTATAGTCCAGGGGCCAAGTTAAACTGAACTCTTTTCTGGAGCTAGTTGCAGGGCTTGGGGTTGGGGTATTCTCCCAGCTTGAGTGACTAGTGGTCATATTTATTCAGATACAAGAAATTTTGTCTTTGTTTTGTGCCATGTGAATTTACTCTGTGATCTACACCTGTTTCATCCTTAGGAGTGGCAGTAGATTTCCAATCAGTCTCTAAGACCAAGTCTGGTATAATATAACATACCCACAGGAGGAGTAACCCCCATCTTCACTTCACCATGTCAGCAAGAAACACAGCCCCCATGTTCTACGCCATGCCCAAGGATTACAGAGAGTAGAAAACCAAGAGTCTCTCACCTTCCATCGTCAGCCCCAGATGTTCTCATACTGTGAAGTGCAAAGCTACAGGAAACCTATCATCCATCGGTCAATTTAAAAAACAACAGACAGCTAAAAACCAAAAACAATGAGAAGATGGTACTGGGAAAAGTTCTTTCTTATACTAGAAGCGATGGCGAGGACATGAGTATGAAGCACACTCCCTGTGCAGGAGACACTGTGTCTGTCACCACCTACAGTAGTCACAGGGACCCTGTGAGGCGGGATGGTGGCGCTCATGTTATGGCAAGCAGGGTCAAAGAGAGTTAAGTCGTTTGCACGTAACTGGATGAAGGGGAGTCAGCTCAGAACCATAGAGCCCATTGCCTGTAGCAACTTCCTGTGCACCTAGGGGATGACTCGGCAAATCTTCACAGCCTCCAACCTAGATTTCCTCTGGTCTAAAGGTGTGCTGTTCTAACATCCAGTAAGAGGAATCCTGCTTGCTCTTGTCTAGTGAGTTCTGTGTAAGTCCCACATAGGAAGGCACAAGCAAGCACTAAGTATCATGTCTTCTCATGTTTGATTTTGTTTGTTTGTTTTCTCTAGCAAGGAATTTCAGGATTCTTTAGAAATCAACTTGCTACTTTTCTCTGATGAAAGGCCCTGGCCCTGGAAGATAGAGACAGACAAAATAGCCCATGTTCCTCTCTGCAGAAGAAGCAGGAAAGTGTCTGGCTGCTAATACATGGAAATGCAAGACATATTGCTTAACAATTCATAATGGCTGGTCAAAAAAGAAAAAAGGACTAGGCTTTGTATAAGCTTTCTTTTTATAATTTTTTTTATTTAAATAGGAAACAAGCTTGGTTTAAATATCAATCCCAGTTACAGCACACCCGTGTCCTTCCCTGTCCCCCCCACCAACCCCCATCCCTTCCCCTATCTGCTCCCCAGGGAGGGTGAGGCCTTCCATGGGGATCTTCAAAGTCTGTCACATCATTTAGAGCAGGGCCTAGTCCTTCCTCCTTGTGTCTAGGCTGAGGGAGTGTCCCTCTATGTGGAATGGGCTCCTAAAGTTCATTCATATACTAGGGATGAATACTGATCCACTACTAGAGGACCCATAGACTGCCTAGGCCTCCTATCTGACACCCACGTTCAGTGTAGGGGTCTGGGTCAGTCCTATGCTGGTTTCCTGGCAATCAGTCTGGGTTCCATGACCTCCCCCTTGTTTGGGTCACCTATTTCTGTGGGTTTCTTCAGCCTGGTCTTGACCCCTTTGCTCATCACTCCTCCCTTTCTGTAATTGGATTCCAGGAATTCAGCTCACTGCTTAGCTGTGGTGTCTGCTTCTGCTCCCATCAGCTACTAGATGAAGGCTCTAGGATGACATATAAGGTAGTCATCAATCTCATTATAGGGGAAGGACATTTAAGGTAGCCTCTCCACTATTGCTTAGATTGTTAGTCAGGGTCATCCTTGTAGATCTCAGGACATTTCCCTAGTGCCAGGTTTCTCTTTAAACATATAATGGCTCCCTCTATTACAGTGTCTCTTTTCTTGCTCTCCTCTTTTCTTTCCCTGACTCAATCTTCCTGCTCCCTCACGCCTCCTCTCCTCCTCTTCTCCCCTTCTCTTTCTCCTAACTCCACCCTCCCCCCATGCTCCCAATTTGCTTGGGAGATCTTGTCCCTTTCCCCTTCTCCAGGGGACCATGTGTGTCTCTCTGAGTGTCCTCCTTGTTTCCTAGAGTTTTTGGTGGTGTGGATTGTAGGCTGGTAATCATTTGCTCTAGGTTTAAAATCCATATATGAGTAAGTATATACCATGTTAGACTTTTTGTGACTGGGTTACCTCACTCAGGGTGGTTTCTCCTAGTTCCATCCATTTGCCTGCAAATTTCAAGGTCCCATTGTGTTTTTCTGCTGAGTAATACTCCATTGTGTAAATGCACCATATTTTCTCCATCCATTCTTCAGTTGAGGGGCATCTAGATTGTTTCCAAGGCCATTACAAATAATTCTACTATGAACATAGTTGATCAGATGTCCATGTTGTATGTGCATCTTTTGGGTATAAGCCTAAGAATGAAATTGTTGGATCATGTGGTAAACTGATTACCATTTTCCTGAGGAACCACCATACTGATTTCCAAAGTGGCTGTATGCATTTGCACTCACACCAGCTGTGGAGGAGTGTTCCTCTCTCTCCACATCCTCTCCAGCATAAACTGTCTTTGGTGTTTTTTATTTTAGCCATTCTGACAGGAGTAAGATGGTATCTCAGAGTTGTTTTGACTTGCATTTCCCTGATGGCTAAGGATGTTGAGCACTTACTTAAGTGTCTTTCAGCCATTTTAGATTCCTACATTGAGAATTCCCTATTTAGTTCCATACCCGACTTTTCAATTGGAATATTTGGTGTTTTGGTAACTAGATTCTAGAGTTCTGTGTCTATTTTGGAAATCAGTCCTCTGTCAAATGTGGGATTGGTGAATATATTTTCCCATTCTGTGGGCTGCTGTTTTATCTTGTTGACTATGTTCTTTGCCTTACAGAAGTTTTTCAGTTTCAGGAGGTCCTATTTATTAATTCTTTAACTCAGTGTCTGTGCTACTGGTGTTATGCTCAAGAAGAAGTCTCCTGTACCAATTCGTGCAAGGGTACCTCCCACTTCCTCTTCTAAGAGGTTTAGTGTGGCTACATTTATGTTGAGGACTTTGATCCATTCGGATTTCTGTTTTTCTTTTTCATGGCAACAGATATTAATCAATCTGCATTCTTCTACATGGCAGCATACAGTTATGCCAGCACCATTTGTTGAAGATGATTTCTTTTTTCTATTGTATAATTTTAGCTTCTTTTTCAAAAATCAGGTATCTGTAGGTATATGGGCTAATATCAGAGTATTCTATTCAATGGTCTCGCTGTCTATTTTTGTGCAAATACCAGGCTGTTTTCAGAACTATAGCTCTGTAGTAGAGCTTGAAGTAAGGGATGGTGATGCCTCCTGAAGTTCCTTTATTGTATGGGGTTGTTTGGCTAGCCTGTTTATATATATATATATATATATATATATATATATATATATATATATTAAGTTCAGTATTGTTCTTTCAAAGTCTGTGAAGAATTGTGCTGGGATTTTGATGGGGGTTGCATTGAATCTGTAGATTGCTTTTGGCAAGATTGTCACTTTTACTATGTTGATCCTACCTATCCAAAAGCAGGTATCTTCTTTAAATTTTCTTTAAAGGCTTAAAGTTCTTGTCATATAGGTCTTTCACTAGTTAAGTTAGTGTTACTCCAAGATAATTTATGTTCTTTGTGGCTATTGTAAAGTATGATGTTTCTCTGATTTCTTTCTCAGCCCATTTATCATCTGTATATACTAGGTCTACTGATTTTTTTTTTTTGAGTTAATCTTGTATCCTGCCACTTTGCTGATGGTATTCATCAGTTGGAGTAGTTCCCTGGTAGAGTTTTTGGGTCACTTATGTAAACTATCATATCATCTGCAATTAGTGACAGTTTGACTGACTTCTTCCTTTCCAATTTGTATCCCTGTTATCTACATTTGTTTTCTTATAGCTTTAGTTAGAACTTCAAGTACAATATTGAAGAGGTATAGAGAGAGTGGGCAGCCTTGTCTTGTTCCTGATTTTAGAGGAATTACATTGAGTTTTTCTCCACTTAGTTTGATATTGGTTGTTGGTTTGCTGTATATTGCTTTTATTATGTTTAGTTAGGTTCCTGTTATCTCTGATCTCTCCAAGACTTTTATAATGAAGGGGTGTTGGACTCTGTCAAATGCTTTTTCAGCTTCTATTGAGATTATCATGTGGTTTTTCTTTTTCAGTTTGTTTACATGGTGGATTACATTGATGGATTTTTGTATGTTGAACCATCCCTGCATCCCTGGGATCAAACCTACTTGGCCATGGTGGATGATTTCTCTGATGTGTTTGTTCTTGGAGTAGATTTGTCAGTATTTTATTGATTTTTTTGCATCAATGTTCATGAGGGATATTGGTCTGTAGTTCTCTTTCTTAGTTGTGTCTCTGTGTGGCTTGGGTACCAAGGTAATTGTAGCCTTGAACAAAGGGCAATGACCCTTCTGCTTCTATTGTGTGGGACACTTTGAGGAGTATTGGTATAAGCTATTCTTTGAATTTTTGGTAGAATTTTGTACTGAAACCATTTGGCCCTGGACTCTTTTTAGTTGGGAGACTTTTGATGACTGTTTCTATTTCATTAGGGGTAATAAGTCTTGCTTATCTATTTTTGATTTAATTTTGGAAAGTGATATATATCCAGAAAATTGCCCATTTCCATTTGATTTTCGAATTTTGTGGAGTACAGGTTTTCAAAGTATGACCTGAAGATTCTCTAGATTTCCTCAGTGTTCATTTTTATGCCCCCCTTTTCATTTCTGATTTTGTTAATTTGCATGTTCCCTCTGCCTTTTGGTGAGTTTGGATAAAGGTTTGTCTATCTTGTTGATTTTCTTGAAGAACCAACTCTTTGTTACATTGATTCTTTGTATTGTTTTCCTAGTTTCTACTTTATTGATTTCAGCCCCCAATTTGATTATTTCCTGTCTTCTACTCCTCCAGGATGAGCTTGCTTCTTTTTGTTCTAGATCATTCAGTTCTGCTATTAATTCTCTAGTGTGACTATGCTCCATTTTCTTCATATGGTAACAGTGCAATGAACTTTCCTGGTAGCACTGCTTTCAAAGTGTCCCATAAGTTTGGGTATGTTGTGTCTTCATTCTCAGTGAATTTTATAAAGTCTTTAATGTTTTTATTTCTTCCTTCACCCAGGAATGGTACATTTATGTATAGCTCAATTTACATGACTTTGTAGGATTTCTGCAATTTGTGTTGTTATTGAATTATAACTTTAAAGTAGGCTGTCTGGTAATGTACAGGTGATTATTCCAACCTTTTTTGTACCTGTTGAGGTTTCCTATATTGCCAAGGATGTGGTTTATTTTAGAGAAGGTTCCATGTGGTATACTCTTTTGTGTTTGAATAGAATGTTCTATAAATGTCTGTTAAACACAATTGGGTCATAACTTATGTTAGTTCCTTTGTTTCTTTAAGTTTCTATCTGGTGGACCTGTCTAACGTTGAGAGTTGGGTGTTGAAGCCTCCCACTATGAGTATGTGAGGTTTACTGTGCAATTTGAGTTTTAGTAATGTTTCTTTTACAAATGTGATTGCCTTTGTATTTGGGCCATAGATGTTCAGAATTGAGACTTCTTTATCTTATGGGTTTCTCCTGTGATGAATAAGAAATGAACTTCTTCATCTTTTTTGATTGATTTTAATTAAAGTCTAATTTGTTAGATATTAGGATTGTTACACCCGCTTGTTTCTTAGGTCCATTTGATTGGAAAATATTTTCCCAGCCCTTAATTCTGAGGTTGCATCTGTGTTTGAGGTTGAAGTGTGCTTCTTGTATACAGAAGAAGGATGGATTCTGTATTCGTATCCATTCTGTTACCCTGTGTCATTTTCTAGGTGAGTTAAGACCATTAATATTGAGGAAGAGTAAGGACCATTGATTGTTAATACTTGTTTGTTTTGAATTTGTTGTTGGTGGTGGTATTATGTGTGGGTTTCCCCCCCATTTTACTTTTGGCTGTTGGTAAATTGGGATAATCTATTGCCTATGTTTTTGTGGGTGTAATTAACTTCCTTGGATTGCAGTTTTCCTTCCAGAACTTTCAGTAGGGCTGGATTAATTGATATGTATCGTTTAAGTCTTCTTTTGTTATGGAATATCTTGTTTTCTCCAGGTATAGTTATTGAAAGCTTTGCTGGGTATAGTATTTTTTCAGGGAAGATTTAGAAAGAAATAAGCAGCTGCATCAAATAGCCTCCAAGTGTTCTGTAGGGAGATCCCTGGTGGGTCATAAAGCTAGGCAACATTTTTCCCATTTTACAGGTTGGAAAAGAGAGACTGGGACAACATTGCTCAAAGCTCATAATTGCCAAAATCTTCCATTCTTCTACTTTTCTTCTGTCTCTCTCACTCCTTTCTTAGCCCTGCCCTCTCCCCTGCCCCACTCCGGTATTGTGCATATTATTAACTACAAAAAAATGTGAAATAGTTGTAAGGTCTTGTCAACAAGAAGTTATTACTATTGGAAATGGGAATCACCCTGTTTTTAGCAAAGTGTATTTCAAGAGCTCCATGGATGTTTCATATTATTAATAGTAACAAACACTATGTGCACTATATAGGCTTAGTTTTATGCACACACCCTACAGTAAACATTGGTTTATACAAGTTAGACGCCACAAGTGGGAAGCAATAATGAATGAGAGAAAATAATTGTAACAGCCCGTTGTCGTCATACATCTCATTAGAACGTGGTTTCTCATGAGATCGTGTCATTGTGTGGTTTTCATCACATTGTACTTATGATGTAAGCATAGTGGAGGCCACTGAGGAGAAAGAATGAGGTGAACGAAGTGTGGAAGGGGCTGTAACCCTGGACTACCTGAGGTTACACACGATGACACAGCAAGAACTTGATAGTGGTGATGACTAACATTTCATCAAAATGGCAGGTGGTACGTACAGAGTGGGTACACTGGCCAAAGAGTCGGAATGAGATGGAGGGCGATTTAATCATCCTCATGAGAGGGGTATGCTGCTTAAAATGCAGGAATCGGTTCTGGAGTGTTTCGTATATTTTTAGATGCTTTGATCATGTAAAAATGATAACACAGACATCAAGCCATGGGTGAGGGGCATGCTACATTTAAGTCAGCACTGAAATCCAGGCTTCTGGCTGCTTCCCTTTAGTTCATTCTTAGGAGATATTTGACTTACTTGGGGGTGGGGACAGAAAACATGAGACTTGAGATTGTGGTCTGAAAGCAAGAACATAGCCACATGATACCAGCCAGCTCAGCAGGAGTGCCCACTTAGTATTGAATGTAACCCCACCATTAAAGATTAGTTTGATTTCATTGATCTGTATTTTAAAAACTCAGAGATAATTATATCGTCTAGAAAGTTCACTGGGATACCATAACACCAACAAATACATCTTTGTCCTTCTCTAGGATTTACAATGTTATTGCTGTTATAAAAACTATACTTTATCTCTAAAATAAACCTCTGGCAAAAAAGGAATAACATTTCTCCAAACCTTCCAGAGCAGACAGCCATCTCTCAGATAATATAACCACATGAGCCAAAGCCTTTCTTTACAGAAGAACATAAGGAAATGGATGAGCAAATGAACACTTAATAGAAAAGTCTTGGTATGAATAGGAAGAGATGGAAATCACTTTAATGTTTTAGCCACCTTCAGCACTTAATTTTTTTTCCTACAGTGAATAAAATAAAATAATAAAATATCTCCATTAGTTTTTGCACAGTACATAAAGCTGAATGATTTTGAGTATTTGCTATTACAATTATCTCATCTTCAAGAACATTTTTTTCTCTTCAGAAGATTCAAGCCTCACTTTGTATAAAAATGAGTTCGAATTTTCAGCATCCCGATTGTCTCTCTATCATAACCCTACACAATGGACTAAAAGGCAGAGAACACAAATTCCAATAATAGGATCATACTCTAAGCTCTTTATTGCAAAGATTATTGGCAACATAAAGCTATGGTCATGCCTTGCTTCATGTCTTATGCAATAAATGGAAACACTTTTATACAAATCCTATTACTAGCAGACACGTGCCATGTCACCTCTGAAGTTAATTCCTCAAGCATGAGATTTGACTTTATAGAAATGAGGCCATGCTGATTTAGACCTGGGAGGACAAAGGGTAGAAGGGATGGAGCCCTACTGTGTCCAAAGTGAAAATTAAAACATGATTAGAGGAAGGAAGATGAGAAGTGTAAGTCTTAGGTAGAGCCTGGCACAGTTCCAGATCCCTTCCTCCAGACATTTCAGATACCACTGGGCTGTTGGTTGTAAGCCAGGATCATTCCATTCTAGAACACTTTGGGAGACGTGCTGTTTCTGTTGATGACTGGAGCACTCTCTCTCGAAGACACGAAGGTTCACGAGGGAGGCAAGTGAGAAGTAAAGGAGCTGAGATTCTAGACACTCGTCTTCCTTGCTTCCTTGTGTACACACAGAACTCAAAGACAACACACTGGATACAGTCTCCCAAGACCAACGAGAATATAGCATGCAGTGGGGATGTATTTCACGTTCCATGTGTGAGTCAGAGTCCCACCACTTTGACAAAAGACACACAAAAATGTCAACTTAGAAGGACGAATATTGTGTTTGGGCTCATAATTTCAGAAGTATCAAGTTACAGTCACAGGCAATAGACTCTATTGCCTTGGGCATGAGTATCATTGTGAAATAGCATAGCTCAGCAAACAACTTTGGACAGCTAGGAAGGAAAGAAAGAGAGAAGGATGGGTCATAGTCTCCATATTCCTGCTAAGGACATGTCTCCAACATCCTTTCTTCTACCAGTCACCATCTCTGGGTTCCTACAGACTATCATCTCAACTTTTATTTAACACAGTGAACCTTGGAGTACATTGAGATGCAAGTATTTTGGTTTGAGTTTTGGTTTGTGTTTGTCTTTGGCTTTTGGTTTGTTCATTTGTTCATTTTTTTTTAAGAGAGAAAACATAAAGTTGGATAGGTAGCGGCATGAGAAGATCTTGGAGGAATCAGAAGAAGGGAAAAACATGATCAAAATATATGAATACTTTCAAGAAAGAAAGGTGCAAAGCATAATGATATATTTGATTAGTTGCTTAAAAATAATGTTCTATCAAAATTTTCACAAACCACATGACTAACAGTAACCTCCCCATAGTTATTTTCTGCTGTGCAGCCATTTTTTTCCAGCTGAAACATCCTTTCCTGGATAAAGGTTTGTTAGCACTCAGGAAGAAAATGAAATTTACAAGGTTCAGGAAATGAATACAACCTCACAAATATCGAGGAGTTCCTGAAACTTACCAGATTCACAAGGGCACTCTTCATGGTGATGTAAGTTGTAACAGAGAGGTCTCCATCCAATGCTCATGAAAAGCACTACCAACGCAGAAGTGAGCTGTGTAGCAATGTCTTTGAGTCACCCATGCTTGCACACCATTAAGTAATCCCAATAAACTCACTGGTTTATTAAATTGTATGTGGGTGGAATAATTTTTCTGACCTGTCACTGATTCCCTAGTGGATAGGTGTGTGTCCATACTTCTCCATAAAAGCTCACACACATATATGGGGCCTCTGGCAATGGAACCAGTATTTATCCCTAGTGCACGGACCTCGGGGGGCCCATTCCCCATAGAGGGGTACTCTCTCAGCTTGGATACACAGGGGAGGGTCTAGGTCCTGCCCCAAATGATGTACAGACTTTGAATATCCCCCACGGGAGGCCTCACCCTCCCTGAGGAGTGGATGGGGGATGGATGGGGGTGTTGGTGGGAGGATGGAAGGATGGGAGGGAGAGGGAAATGGGATTGGCATGCAAATTAAGATGGTTTTTTATTTAAATAAAAACTAATTTTAAAAAAGCTCACACATGTTTTCCTTATTGTTCAGTTCTCAACATAAAAGTTAGAGTTGCCAGCATGTAAGATGCCAAGACAATGACCTCATCCATGGGTAGAAATGCCAGCCTATTTAAATCTGGAGCTGTTTCTTCATCTCACCCCTACAGTGTCCTTTTCAACAGAAGTTTATGTCTGTTTCATAAAGGATGATGGGGTCCTCTCTGTCTCTAAACAAGACAATCTCCCCCCACTTGCCAATGGCTCTTGCAGAATGATTTCTGCTCCCAACAGATACACGTCCCCGTTTGACCCTCATACCTAAAACATGATGCAATACCACAAACTTTAAATGTTTTCAGTGCTTACTTCTTTAAAAAAGTGAAACGAACAGACTTTTATCCGCAACCCAGCAAATATTTTACACTCTGAGTATTGCCAAAAAAATATGTGTTTGTCCCAAAAGTGAGTATTATTTCAAAATTCATAGCATCCACACAAAGGTAATGGCTTTAAAGAAATGACCTGGTGTCCTACATGGAAGGGAAGATATTTAACTTAACTTGAACCAGTCAGTTTTAAGTTGTCATGCTATAAATTTTAGCATACCCCCAAACAGTTAGGCATTCCCTGGATGGTTATAAGAACCTCCTCTCTCTTCTTCAGTTGCCTCTGGGTTACTCTTCCTCCCCAGTAGGAACCCTTCACACCAAAGACAAGTGATTCTCTTCCAATGCAAATCTGCTACATTAAAAATCCCTACCTCTGCCAGTGGAACCATTATTTATCCTTAGTGTACAAATGGCCTTTGGGAGCTCATTCCCAGTGGAGGGACACTCCCTCAGCCTGGATGCAAAGGGGTCGGGGGGGGGGGAACTAGGTCCTGCCCCAAATGATGTGACAGACTTTGATGATCCCCCATGGGAGGCCTCACCCTTCCTGAGGAGAGGATGGGGGGGATGAGATGGGGATTAGTGGGGGGGATGGGAGGACAGGAGGGAGAGGGAACTGGGATTGGCATGAAAAATAAGATAATTTTTAATTTAAATAAAAATTAATTAAAAGAGTAAAAATCCTTGAATGGTTTGTGATGTGCTCCTAGGACAACAGCCCAAACCCTCAGCAGTCAGGAGGGGACCTGCTTCTTCCTCCAGTGCCTTCTGTTCCACCCCTGGCCCTCAGAGCTCTGAGGACACGTTCTTTCCAGTTCCTCAAAGATGCCATTCTCCACCTTGCCAAAGGTGTCTGCATAGGCTACACACTGAGCTGATGTATTCGAAGATTTCTCACATCGTCGCTCTACGGTTCATATACTGGCTGATTCCCTGCTAACTGGATCTCAGGCCATGTGGCACACTTTCAGGATGGAATCGTTTCCTTCAGAGTACGTAGGTCTGCTGTCTTTGTCTCCTGTGTTCACAGAATTGTGGCAGTTTTTGTCACTTCCTATTCATTTTAGCATCGTGGAGAATTGCTGGGTGCCCACCTTAGCTGCCCATGAGCTCTACAGGGAAAGCAGCGTTCTCCTCTCCTTGCTGATGACCTCGCTCTCATCACTGATCATACACGAGTGCATGGCGGATGCTCTACAGTATTTAATGAGTGAATCCGCTCACATATGGAATTGATATTCTCTTACATAGTCTCACTATGTCAAAGGCTAATGATGGAAAAGAAATGTAGACAGCCATCGGCATACAGTTATAAACCAAACCAACTGTTCCATGCAGCACACAAAAATGCTCATAAAATGTTCCTGTGAAGGCAAAGGTAGTGTTTATTTTAGATAGAATACTAGGAACAGGGGCGGGGGGGGGGAGGAGGGTGGGCAGAGTTGGCAACGGAGCACTACCGCAGAGAGTGTCTCTTATTTGCACTGGTGATACTAAAACCATTACATTATACATTTACACATTCATTCCACACACGGAAAGCACGCCTCACATCTGTAACTTCCCACTGAACTCTTTCTTCTCGGTGATGAAGGGACAGGACAGATAAGGTTCACATCGTTCTACAGCAGGGCTATATATATATATATATATATATATATATCACTAATTTATTTGTCCCTGTGTCCTATCCTTCCCATCAATTCTCACTGGTTGCTGTAGTTAGGATCCATAACATCACCATAAAGCCTGAATTAGCAAATACTGAACCCCTGCTTCCAGGGGAAATACAGAATTAATACCCTCTGGACCCCTGGTCATGTTTCCATCAACTAATCAATACACAGTCTGTTTTATGTGTGCTTCTATTTAGGCATATCTCTTCCTGATTCATTCGCATTGAATTCGTGACCAGCAACACTACTAGCTCATGCGTGAATGAGTGCATCTTAGACACATACTTTCTCTATGAAGTACACTGGCATTTACAAACAACGGTAAGCACTCTGGGATGATGTGTGAGGGAGGTATTAAACAGGAAAATAAATACCCCCAAAGGAAAAAGAAACATGTGAAAGACAAGACACAGCCCCATATGCAGAGGGCATTACTTACACTCCGAGTGCTGGACCAGGGAGGAGGCAGAACACTGCCTTGTTTGACCCCTCTGGGTCATACCCAGGAAGCTAGACTTTCGCCAATCTGCACAATATGATGGAGGCCAAGGATGGAATATGGCTTAGAGATTAGAATTCAAATATGTTTGAGCATGCAGACAAGTTCTCATGCATGCTGCCAGCAAGTGTAAGTGTAAAAGTTATTAAAATACACAGCCCCATGCAGGCAGGGGAAAACCACAGAGAAAAAGAAAATGAAGTCACCCGAGCTACATATCTGCCGCAGAAATATTTAACAAGTGAGAATGAAATACACAGATGTATGCAGAAGCCTCGTGGAAGACAGAAGTGTTTGGTGGAGTCCCCGGTAATGGCAAGGAGGAGAGTTACCAGAAGAGGAAGGACCCAAACCCCATGAGCAGCGATGTCAAGTATCAAGGGGAGGGGTCTCAGGGGTCAGGTGGGCAGGAAAGGAGGTGAGGGGCTGAGGAGGAACGAACATACAGGGTGAGGGTGTGGTAGAGGCTGCAGCCTCCGGGTGTCTGTCTGGGGCTTCAGGAATATTACTGGATACTAAGAAAGTGTAGCCAGAGTGGGTTCAGAGTACACAGCGCCCTCACAGAATAAGAGTTCACTTCCCAGAGCCTCAGGGGCAGAGTCTCCCATTCCAGGTTAATACAGGGACGCTGGGTTCCACAGGCACATGCACTCACATGTGCATACACAAGCACACACGTATGCATATGTGTATGTATGTACACTCAGCTAAATATAATAAAAGTTAAAGTTTTAAAAAGAAAAAGCCGGCCGGTTGATGTTGACCCAGAGGGACTTAGTCTGCGGGACAGACATGCAGGGAAGGGTAAGAGAGTGAGCAGGTGTTGATAGTCCCCAGCCCAAGAGACCTAATAGGATTTGGTGACAGGTAAGTATGGCAGGTGAAAGGGAAGAGTGTATTGGAGCGAATGATCTGGGACCATCACACGGCGGCATCTCCCTTGTTCTGTCCAAGCTGCTGTAAGGAAATGCCACACTCCGCACAGGCCGTGAAGAGAAGTAAAAGCTTCCATCACTCTGCCGCAGACTTCCAAAGTCCAGCAAGCCTAGACCAGGGCTCTAGCGCATCTGCCTGCTGAGGGCCCACTCCCAAAAACGATTCTTCTCACAGCTACAGGGAACAGGGCAAACCCTCCGTGGCCCTTTCCAAACATCACCAGTGCCATGCAGGAGGTCTCGAACTCACAGCTTAATCAACTCCCAGGCAAGTTATCAGCTGCTAGTTGTGACAAGATCTTCCAAAATCTGCTCCATCCTCCTCTTCATCGTTCGCCACTGTGGAAGTAACGTTTGCAGAAAACTTACACCAAGTACTGTTTTCCTTTCCCCAGTTTACAGATGCAGTCCCCTTGTAGTGGTTGCCAGTTTCAAATGTGGGACTGGGAAGATTGAGTCAGGGGGACAAATGGGCTAGAGGGAAAAAAAAAGCATAATAGAGGGAGCCATTATAGGTTTGAAGAGAAAACGGACTCTAGAGAAATGTCCAGAGACCTACAAGACTGACTCTGACGAACAATCTGAGCAACAGTGGAAAGGCTACCTTAAATGCCCTTCCCTGATAATGAGATTGATAACTAATGTATATGCCATCATAGAGCCCTCATCTAGTAGCTGATGGAAACAGAAGCAGACACCCACAGCTAAACACTGAACCGAACTCCTGGAATCCAGATACAGAGAGGGAGGACAAAACCACACTGCAGAAACTCATAGAGACAGCTGACCTGAACAAGGAGGAGCTAACGGCCCTCCAGACTGATAGCTGGGAAACCAGCATGGGACTGACTCAGACTCCCTGAACATGGGTCTCAGTTAGAAGGCCTGGGCAGTCTAAGGGACCTCAGACAGTGGAACCAGGATGTATTCCTGATGCACAAAAGGACTTTGGGAGCACATTCTCCATGGAGGGACACTCCCTTAACCTAGAGGCAGGAGGGAGGGCCTAGCCCCTATTCCAAATGACTTGACAGGTTTTGTTGACCCCTCCTGGAAGGCATCACTCTACATGTGGAGTACATGGGGAATGGAAGGGAAGGAGGGAGAGGGAACTGGGATTGATATGTAGATTGAGAGAGAGAGAAAGAGAGAGAGAGAGAGAGTTTTCCTTCCTTGTTTGGTGATGAACCCTCATAGGAAGCACATTAGGGCTTTTCTCCCATAGGTCTTGACTTCTAGCAGCAGAGCTCTTGTACTTTAGACCCAGATTGCTCTGGGATATGCAACAAGAGATCCCACAATTTACTGTTGCCCAGTAGCTGCAGACTGCACGCAGTGTGGCTTGAGTCCTGGGCATGGTGTCTTACACAATGTTTGTTTGTAGCACTGGCTGTTATTGAAAACGCGTAAGTAACGGCTCTGACCGGGAGTGGGGTGCTGCGCTGCTGTCCTGTTCTACTTCTGGCACACTTGCCCATGCTGCATACACGCTGCTTTGTGTCCTGTGACCTCACCCCAACTCCAAAATGCTCACTGTATCGGTCCCTTTTGTCTGCCCTACTTTTATACACTGAGTTTACTGATTATTTAAGTGATCCATAAAATTTCCACAAAATTAGTCCCACTACATTAGTTTTATTTTGTTTGCTTGTTTTTTGTACTGAATTGGAAATGGGGAATATGGCTCAGAACATAAGGCGCTTGGCCCGAAAGTCTGAATACGGAAGTACAGAACCCTGACAAATGAAACTACGCAGATATGATGGCCTTCAGAATCCCAGATATCAGATGAAGAGACAAAATCCTAGGGACAAGCTGGTTGGCTAAACAAGCTAGCTAGCAAGCACCTGGTTCAATGGGAGACCTTGCT
Source organism: Phodopus roborovskii (assembly GCF_943737965.1). Taxonomy (NCBI): domain Eukaryota; kingdom Metazoa; phylum Chordata; class Mammalia; order Rodentia; family Cricetidae; genus Phodopus; species Phodopus roborovskii. The sequence goes on from NW_026126511.1 coordinate 4,146,844, forward strand.
ATGGTCTTGCAATTAAGGAAGGTATTTACTAACACTTTTGACGCTATCACATATGTAGTACACACACATAAACACACACTGCACACACATATACATGCATAAACACATACATACAACACACACACAATAAACACACATACACACCCATACACACACACAAAATGCACACACATCTAAAACACAATACACAGACACGATACACACACATACACATACAAAATATACAGACACATAAAATACATACACACACACCTTGCAAATATGCATGCAACAATAAAAATAAAAAAAGCAACTGCAGTGAGTTTTTGAAACTTTAAAGGGTATAGAATAGTTGGTATTTTCCTCATATTATCAGGTTCTAGATCCAACCAAAGCTTTCACAAGTGTTAGGCCCATGGGTCCACACTAATTTGGAGGATTGTTTGACACAATCTGCTTTGTTTGCAAAAGTCTATGAAATTGTTTTAATTAATTATTCTTTATAACTACCATCTTTTCTAGGAATTAATATTGCCTTAGCATATTCATGAAAAATACATTTATTAAGCATAAATCTAATGGCAATCTGTCATAAACTATACAGCACATCATCCTTGTGAACATTAAATTCTTTTAATTATAGTCTATGGATTGCAACACTCTTGGAACTGTAGCCAGCTCATTACTCAACTCATACGGTTATTTTGATTCAGTCTCAGAATCCATATAGAGTTAGTCCATACTTATTCTATGATTAAGTTCTCAATGCAAATGCAATGTATACTAATCATACTAATCTGTATCTGGCCAAATGATATGCTTGAATACCTCAAGTTTTATTTTCTGAAACTCAAACAACAGACAAATACATGGCAACCAAGGCAGAGCAGAGGGTGAGCTTATAGTTTAAAGGCTAACTGAGTCAACCAACTGGTTCTTTACCAGAGAAATGGTGGCAATTCCACAGAGGAGACTCAGAAGCTCTAAGATTGGAGCCAAGACCACAGCAGATACAGATGGCCAGTAGTTGCCATGACTGGCCCAGGCTGGGAGGGACTCATTTGTGTAGTGTCTGCAAGGGTCTGGGTTTGATTGCCAATGAGAGCACAGACAGGTACACACATGCGTGCTCACACACACACACACACACACACACACACAGAGAGAGAGAGAGAGAGAGAGAGAGAGAGAGAGAGAGAGAGAGAGAGAGAGAACAATCACCTGTAAATGACCCTGAAGCAGAAACTGTGCAAGACAGGCTGTAGAGGCCTCCCTAACATACAACATTCTCTGGTCCTGTTTGGTTCAAAATAAATAAATAAACAATAATGGCAATAGAATACTGGAACAATCTCAGTGATCTGTGTTTATCAGCATGTTATTCCCCAGTGTAGAAGAGAATATAATGTGAAATTAAAACAAATACTTCTAAAACATCAGCTTCACCACCAGATTCTGTTCAGTCTACATGGATTTTAGCTCTATTATAATGCTCTACAATTTTGAACAACCGTTTTGATTTCCAAAAGAAAAAAAAAAAAGTATTGAATCAATATACACAGGCACGATAAACAGATCCATGGGAGAAATGATTGCCACACAGAATAGCCTGATGGTTCAACTGTATAATCCTTTGTGTAGAGAAAAGGATTAAATTATTAATTTTGCAGGTGTGGATTATTTGCTTTGAAGATCATCCATGGTTAATTTAAAAATCAGAACCATTCAACACACTGCTGATTATCTTTCTACAGTGTCAAGTTCATATGCAGGGAGCACAAACCGACCATATTCTTAGACAAAGATAATAAAGGGCCATGAAAGGATGATTTCCAAAAGTCATGGGTGCATCCCAAAGCTATATATTAATGAATTAGCTATGCCAGGGTTTCTTGTCTTCACAGGAGGCTGTCAAGAATTATCTCCATTTGAAAGAGAGGCAAAAGCTTTAAAATAAATCTTATTACAACAACACAATCAACCCCGAACTACTTCTCAAGCATTTATATTTGGTCTAACACACAGCAGATACTGTGATGGACAAGGAAAATAAAGAAGTAAATAAATGTCATACATCAACTGCAGATAACCTAAAGTGGTATTAAACAAAAGATCTCACAGCATCTTATAAAGTTGAGGACATGTAAATAAATAAAGCTTATGGGTTACAAACTATATTTATGTAAAAATTCACATTGCTTCAAGCTGACCCATTGCAAAAATTTCTTTTGGGGGTGTAATGCATAGACTTGCCCCAGCAGGAGAATCTTCTACTTCTTTGCATACACAAGATTACCATTCATGCCACATGAGCATAAGTTGATGTTTTCAATTTAACTGAACAGAATATAGGATTTGTAAATACGCAAATGTACATGGTTAAGTCATCAAACCAAGGGTGGGGGCCAAAGAAGGGGAGAATTATAAAATGATTTTGTCATTTTGATAAGTTATTTAGACTGTTAATACTCCTGGGGAAACCATAAGACAAACCTAGTAATAAATAATCTACAAAGCATTAATATATGTTCACCGAAGACCTATGTCATGCAAACAGACACCACGTTAGACTATTCTACATCAGGGACTACATGGGACTATTCTACATCAGGGACTACATGGGACTACTCTACATTAGGGACAACATGGCACTATTCTACATTTACTCCAATAACTCTATAATTTCTTGACCAAGAAAAATAAGCTACAGAGACCAATGCTTTTTACAAAGAAAACTGGAGATTATAAATATAGTCTTGTGGTGATATATTGATATGATCTAATAAAGCCACTAGAGATCAGTTTGCAAAGACAGCCACACTGGTTATTAATAGAAACTATACAGTGTTGGCACATGCTCGGGAGACAGGCAGAAGGATCTCTCTGAGTTCAAGGCCATCATGATGTACACAGTCCTAAAGAGAAACACAAAGATGATCTCAGTTCTTGGGATCACACGCCTTTAATCCCAGGACTCATGAGAGGTATTTAAGACAGGAGCAGGGTCTCAGAGCTGACATTCATTCTCCAGCCACACTGAAGACAGGAAGGCATACAGTCTCAGGGTTATCCAGCTACTAGAGGTAGCTGGATCAGCCCTTTCAGCCTGAGGTAGAGTGAGAGCTAGTGGCTGGCCGCTTTGCTTTTCTCGTCTTCTGTTTGAATCTTGAACCCCAGTATCTGTCTCTGGTTCTTTTTTTAATTACGCTACGGAGCCTTACACAAGTCAGCCTCAGTGAGTGCTGTGTTCTCACACACTACAGTAGGAGAACGCCTGTTCCCTGGAGTTGCACTGATGTAATTTGGGGCGATGTGTCGTGCCTGCCAATGAGACAGAGATGGAGCAGAAAATAACCTGAGGTTAAACACGGCACACTCCCACAAAGAGAGAGGAAAAAAATCTGGCTGTGGGAAATCACGGCGGGATGGTTGCATGGAGAAAAATCCTGAGTCAGACGGGACAGGACTGAGAAGTGGGCGGCACTGAAAATGGCAGAAGGGACTGGCCTGTGTGTAGGGAGGAAGCCGACCTCAGTGGGTATCTCTGAATTGCACAATGAGGAACGGACCTTGACTTGTGATTAAAACGACAGGATACTCTGCACGCTTTAACTCGAGAGTAAAACAATAACCTTACATACAAGAAGAATAAATGACAGCAGACAGAGAAAGAAATCACTAGAAAGAAGAATGTTTGAAAGGCAAGTTTGACGACTCTCACAACTACCAAAGAGAGAAAAGAAGTTCTGGCTCCAGAAAGCAGAGAGGAAGAAAAGGCAAAGATACATTCAAGGACCTGCAGCAGATACAGGCTGCTGACGCATTACTGAGTGAGTGCCAGAGCTGCCCAGCCCTCAGGTACAAACCTGCAGGAATGTACCCATAGCTAGGCTGGGACACATACTGCCCGTGGACAGATCAAAGGAGAGGAAGTCAGGGTTTGTCTGTGGATGCATTATTTCCAATAGTCAAGTTACAGATCGCCAGAGTCTGCCATTGAATGAGAGTGTTTTACTATTATTCATTTGCCGACATGCACACGCACAGGCACGCACACACACACACACACACACAAAGAGAGAGAGACAGAGACAATCAGAGACAGAGACAGACGGACAGACGCAGACAGAGAGTAGCTTTATAGTTATGATTTCTGTGTGGCTTAAATGTTCCCCCGCAATGTCCATTACAATTTACGGCTTGATTCTCCCAGGGTGGTTCTGCTGTGGGGGGGAAGAGAGGCAAGGCCTAACAGCAGTTTTTCAGGTAACTAGGGAAATGAGCTATTTCTTCTTCAACTCTTTTGACAGCTCTGTTGACAAGGCTGTTATTCAAGAAGTAATCTAGGCCCAGGCCCGTCCTCTTTATCCCTGGCCTGGGTTCCTATAGTGGACCAAGTAATCCGACACATGCGCTTATCATTGCCATCCACCACGATGTTCACACTTCTCAACAGAATCCAGGCACATCACTAACCACACTCTTGAACCTGCAAAGCTATCAGCTTAACACATTCCTGTGCCTCTGGAGTAGCCTAGCTCAAGTGTTTAATTTAAGACCGAAATGCTGACTGATGCATTTAGCCATGGTACTATATTTATCCATAAAAAGAAATATAATTTGTTTTTATGGTGGAGAGAAGGGGTGTTTTTTGCTGTTTGCTTATTTATTTATTTATTGCAGATGTGATTGGGAGAAGAGCCAGAGGCACCTTAAGAGTTCAGGCTGACCATGGTCAGTGAACGGACAAGGCCATGAGGGATGAGGGAAGGGGACAGGAAGAGAAGAGAAAGGGATGTGAGAGGCGCACTGGAGAGGGAGGAGAAGGAAGAGGAGAAGAACAGCAATTAGCATGCCAGTAACTCGAGTAAACCTGGATGACACAGGCTGGGGAAATAAGACATTTAAAAGACAACAAATATTGTGTGGTCTCACTGCCATGTTGAATCTGAAAAGTTTGAACTCACGGAAAGAGAGACTAGAGCAGCGGTTGTCAGAGGCCAAGGCAGTGGGCACGGAGAGGGTAGAAACCCTAAGTTAGTAGTACGCTCAATTAGAAGAGAAATAAAGCCTGGTACTGCACAGAGTGACAGCACTGATAATACATGCTTTCAGATGGTCAGTTATTCCTAATAAAGCAGGAAAGTTGAGTATCAGTTTTCAACGATGCAAGCTAAGGAGCCACTCAGAAGGGTCGTGGTCTCGGGGTGAGCATCTCACTCTGCAAGTGGCTTCAAATGTGAGGATGTGTCAATGGAGTGGACAGTGCAAATAACCAGAGTTCTCCCCGGTGTCTTTTGATGCTAACTTGTTTGAAGTGTAACAGTTATAAGTGCTCACACGATTACTTTGTCTAACTTGCTGTCAAATCAATACTTATTCATACAAATCAACCTTATTTCATCATCCATGAAAGCATTTGTGTCAACCTGTGTCACCCTAGAGCAATACAATACTCCAGGGTTTCTTTCTCCTACCAATCTTTTTTTTTTTTTTTTTTTTTCTATTCAACAACTTACTCCTGTTCTTTATTTTTGTTTGTTTGTTTAAATTGCAACTTCTTTATTGAATGTATTGTCGCTGTATTTAAATTATGCGCATGGATGTGGGTGGGCTGGTGACAGAAAGCTGGTGGCATTGGATGCTGGGCAGTAACCAGCAGGTGTGCTCTGCCGAGCATGCTTACTGGAAGATAAACTTGGATGCTCTGGAAGAGCAGTATGTGTTGTTAACTGGTGTGCCATCTCTCTAAGATTTGATTTCTTATACGCAGATTAAAGCCTAACATGGCTATAGAGCCAAATCATTCTACATCCGATTTTTAGTTTTTCTACATGTACGACATGTAGACATGAAATTCAGACGTCACACCCAACCCACTAGGTGAATAAATTTGACATGTTACTTGATTCTTACACACTCCCTATGTGCTTGATTAAATACGATAACTCATGTAAATTATAGGGCCTTAAAACTAAAAAGAACTCGAAAACCCTTCTTATAACTATAATTATCATTAGTATTTTTATTCCACCTGAGACTGATGATAACATTAAGCACACTTACTGATAACAGTACTTAAAAGACAAAGGTTTTCGGTGGGTTCATTTTGAGGACCAGTGTGTGCCCTCTAATTCTATTTGCATTCATGGAGGAGGAGAGTAGGAGAGTATCATCTCCATGGTGACACAGCCCATCAGTGGCTAAGACCTACTTCATCCAGGACCCTCTGGCTTCCAAGCCAAGAAGTATTTTTACCTATTTCCTCGGGGTTATTAAGCAAGGTAAGTGCTGGAAACACCACCAATGTGCACTGTCATTCTGACCTAGTCCTGCAACCATACTATCACCCTGAAAACAAGTTAGCAGAGCCGAAAGTGTTATTTGAGATCTGGTTGCTGAAGCAGATGTATTAAGAGCCTTTTGGTAAATACTGACATGCATTTTTTTTCTCCTTTGGACTTATCACTTCTATTGGGGGTGGTTAAAAAAAAACATTTTTACTTTGAAAGAGCTCCCTATGAGAGTCACTTTCATTATTCATGCAAATCTAAAACAAGTTTCCAAAGCCTCATCTCTGTGGTATACAGCAGGGTTTCTGACGGAAGTCGACTTCAAGCTTGGATTGGAAAGCAGCTGCGACTGCTTTCTTACTCCTCTGAACTTGATGCATCGCAGCTGAGGTTAGCAGGATGGGTGGTGCACCACTGCATGTGTGATGTCTACTGAGATGCAGGGTGCTGCAAATACAAAACCTAAGAATCAACTGGACTCAGATGCACAGAGGCTTATGGTAGGCAACTTGCCATAAAGGAACCCTGCTGTTGGAGATCAGCCTTGGGGTGCAAACGCGAAGGTCTGACGTCACAAGAGCAGAAGCATCCACAGAATGAAGCAATACTCACAACTACTTTGACTTAGCAGCAGAGGCTTTTGGGAAATGGCTCTTTTGTCAGAGATCTGTGAAAGGCATAGCAACACCTGGAATGTATGCATATTTCTCTCAATCGGCGATGACACTTACAATCATCCTAACATAGAAGGGGTAAAGAAGCACAGGACCCCAACCCTAGCTAACGAATACAGGCAACTGGAAAATACTGAGAGAAGGACTGGAGAGTGGAATGGTCTTCCCCAGGGAGGGCACACCAATTGTTATCAAAACCAAGTGGTCAGCCCTGAAATCTATATATACAAGTAGCATCACATAGGCGGAGAAGGTTGCATTCCTATATTAGAAAGACGCAAGATTGTGTGTGTGTGTGTGTGTGTGTGAGTGCGCACACGCATGTAAAATCAAAGGAAACCTGGGCATGAATTGAGAGTATGCAAGGGAGGGGGTAGGAAAGGGAGAGGGAGAAAATGATGTAACTAATGTAACTATGTTTTAATTTCCAAAACTAAAAAAGATAAAATGCAACATGTCTTAGTGATAGTGGCAAGTTTATTTCCTCACGTAGCTTGTCTATTTCTCTGGTTTAATCTGCTCTTATGGCTGGAATCACAGCAGCCCCTTGGTGAAGTCCACATTATGTTTCCCATTCACGGTCCTACATGCCACCAAACCGCTTGACCTCCAGAACTCAGAATAGAGATTATTAAAAAAGCTAAATGCTGTGATCTCAAAACACTGAAGACAAAGTAAGCAAATACATCAATGCACAAATGATGGCTTAAACTGTTGTTGAAAAAAAAAATCTTCAAAGTATACATACAAAAAGTCGTTATCTCCCGAGGTCCTCTGGCACCACTAATTGGAGACTCGGGTCACACTTGGTGATATTCATAAACAAAATCTTTACTGATAATATCTAGCTGCATTTTCTATATTAAGCAAAGCACTAACATTCAGGATTCATTCAAGGTCAAGTATAGTTAGCATATTACAAATTTATAGCGATTCAGTGGCACTTGTTAATTGCTTTAGTATCATTTAGATATATTAATACGCAGTAAAGACAGATAATTGAGCACCAAAATAAGTGCTCTGCTATATGCATGCTGTGACCTCGTCAAAAACTTGAAGACAGAAGACAGATATCCTTAGAGAAATTATGGCGAATCAGTGAATGTATGTTTTAACGACGAACAATCTGCTCAGAAAGACAAAAACTGATTCCTTGTCTTACTGTTTTTGCATATCTATCTATGTGCTCTTACAGACACCAGGATGTAGTGGGAATAATATAAATAAGATATGGTGGGTGACAAACGGAGACAGACAGACAATGAAAATAAAACAAGGAACATCATCCTGATAGACCATGATAAAAAATAAAAACAATAGCCAGGAGGTGGTGTTGCACGCCTTTAATCCCAGCACTAGGGAAGCAGAAGCAGGCAGATCTCTGTGAGTTCGAGGCAAGCCTGGTCTACAGAGTGAGTTCCAGGACAGGGTCCAAAGCCATACAGAGAAACCCTGTCTCAAAAAAACAAAAATAAATGAATAAAACATAAGCCGAATACTGAGGAAGCAAGGAGGAGAACTTGGAAGGACAGATGTTTACAACCTAGTCGGGCAATGCCTACAGAGAGGACACGGCTTTTCTTTGGATGAGAACAGAGAAAATGAGAGCAGTCACAGGACAAGTGGCCGTGGCCGAGGAAGAATCAAGCGTGCAGACCCTGAAGTGTCAGTTTCCATGAGAAGGGGCAGGAGGACATGATACGGCTCTGGCCCGGTGAGTGAGAGAACCATGGTCTGGTATGACATGAAAAGAGCTTGGCGCGGGACATGTGGGACTTGAAAGGCTTAGGGTAACAAAGATATATGAAATTCTGTGGCACTCACTGACTTAGGAAATTTACAGCAGACCACCCTGGCTGGAGAGTCAGCTGCAAGGGGATGGTTACACAACACTGGGGTGGGACCGGGGACAAGGGTTCGCCAGTTTCCTACTTCATCTGAAGTTTTCCAGAAACGTGGAGGAAGGCACGGGAGTCGACAGGGAGGGCATCAGGACTCCAGAGGAGAGTCGGGGAGAAGAGCATCCGAGCTCCTTTTTCTCTTGTGCCCTTTCTAAGATGGCTACGTCCTTACCAATTTTTCCACGTAGGCTCTAAAGGCTTTCCACGGTCATTTTTCTTCGACAAACGTGTACTTGCTGGAGAAAGTGCCTCTTCTCACAGGAAATTAAAATGAGGACAAGACACCTTCCCATGGGATGGATGTGCTGAATGCCCTCCAGCCTTGGTCCTGCTCAGACCTCCCACGCAGATGATGCCCTACAAGGGGAACGTTGACGAGAACTCAGCCATGGAAAGCCCTCTAGCTAAAACAGCCCTGAGCAGTGACACCAACAGGGAAAATGCGGAAAGACTTGAAGTTCGCCAACAACGTAAGCCAAAACTGCAAAAGGGATTCAATAGAACAAAATTTTTAATAGTAAACAATCACACTAAATTCTACTTCCAATGTATTTGATGACATTTCCAACTCTATTTTGACCAATCAATTAAAAACAAATGAAAACTGTAAGGAGACCAACTTGGCACCGAACTATTTGGCTGGGAAGATTGGAATGGTCTACGCAAGGCATTATCTCCCTTGTGTGCAGGAAATCAGACGAAATGGATCTGTGATGCCCCCCCCTTCTCTGGTAACCGTGTATTCTCTCTGAATACAGTGGGTTATTAGCATGGCCAAGGCCTTAAAAAGAAGAAGAGAAGACTTAAAATGACACCATGACAGAATCAGACAACTGGAACTGGGGGTCAATAGTCATCAGGGAGCGATGCTCCTGAAGTTGGTGTCAGTGTTTGGGGCAGCCATGATTTGTATGCCCCCAGGATAACACCCGGGAAAGAAACCCAGGCACGTACTTCAATCAGGCTGATGAAAACAGGCATGTTGGAAATAAGCAGCGAATGCTCGAGGAAGAATTTTCTTAACATTCACAGTTTCAAATAAAACAGTCTTCTAACATCTCCTTAAATCGCATATTAGTTAACACCATGAGCTAAAATCTAAAATACCCCATTTTCAAATTGGCAGGGGACGCGGTTCAAGCAATGGAAAGGGTAAGCTTCAAGAAGAGTCCTGTCAATGTTAGATTTATAACATAAATAAGCAGCAATCACAATTTATTTTCTTCTTTACTTTAATAAAACTAGTAGTCATCCCAAACGCTTCTTTTTCCAATCTCAGGAATCAAGCCCTGAGCCTTGAGTGTACAAGGCAAGTGCTGTATAAATAAACCATGTGTTACTTTAAGGCACTTCCATTCCTGTTCAAAGTGTGTACTCTATACATGCCCTCCTAAGGTTGGAGCATTTGAAGGTCATATCCCTTCTGTCTCCATAATATGAGTGTTTTAGTGAATTTAATGATGGCTCTCAAATAACACGTATGAATCACACCCCATAATAGCTTTCAGGTGTGAACATTATGAAAACAAAGGTTTTAATAGATTTAATTAAATTTCTCAAGGTAATATAATCTGGGATTATCCAGGCATGCTCCAAATCCAATGGTGATGTACTTATAAGAGACACACAAAGGAGATCTTGAAAGAAGAGACCACAGGAAGGAGGAAACACAGATGGGAGTAACCCATTATGTCACGTGGCCATTTGTTTGCCTGTGACACAGTAAAGCTATAAAATGAAGGGAAATCCAAGCCTTCCGGAGAAGCATGGCACTGACCTCAGCCGCCATTTCAGACGTGGATCTTCATAAACGTAAGGGAATGAATTTCTTTTCAACACACTGACAAGGACAGAGGTGAAGAGGGGCACTTCAGAGAAGAACCATAGGAAAATTCAGAAGCTCGGAAACACGGTGACTGAGATGAAGAATTAAGAAACCCTCGGCAGAAGAATCCATGAAGTTCTTCATACATGGTGTTGGGAAACCGGTATCTACAAACACAAGATGCAAACACAAATGCAATTCCTTCCTTCCGTATATACGTGTGAAACAAAGCAGAATCCTTACATTTTGCATGAAATCAACTCAAAATTAAAGTCACACATGTAAGATAGATGTCCACAAAACTCACAGAAAAAAAGACAGAGGCAAAGATGTGTGATGGTGTCTGCTCAATGGTGCTTTCAGGACACCAAAACCACTAAGACTAAAGCCAAAAACAAACAGACAGGCCCTCACCAAACTAAAATGTTTCCTTATAGCAAGGTTAAGAACCCTCAAAATATACAAGACGTTGCAATGACAATAACAGTAAGAGTCCTATTATAAAATGGGCAGGTGACCAGGTGAGACATTCTTCCAGGAAGACAAATGACTCGATGATTGTATATAAATGAGCTCACCATCACTAATCGCTGGGTAAATTTAAATCAAGACCACATAAAGTATAATTCCACACCTGATAGGTTGGCTTCTCATCAAAATGTCACAAGATAAGCACTTCAGGCATGGAGGAAGAGGTATCTTTATACAATATTCATAGAAATATATACCGGTCCAACCATTGTGTGAGACAGGGGAATTCTCAAAAGAACTAGGACTGGTGCCACAAAAAGTATCTGCCACTCTCACGTCTGGACCCCGACGTCACAGAGGGACACATTCCTAAATTCAATAGTTCAATAGCAATGACTGTAATCTATGTTTGTTTTTGGTTGTTTGGTTTGGTTCGTTTGTTTTTTGTGGGGTTATTTTTGTTGTTTATTTGTTTTGGTATTTTGAGACAGGGTTTTTCTATGTAGTTTTGGCCTATCCAGGGACGCTGTAGACCAGGCTGGCCTCAAACTCACAAAGATCTGCCTGCCTCTGCCTCCCCAGTGCTTGGATTGAAGGCGTGCATCACCACCTCCCAGCTCATACTCAAGTTCTTAAGCTGTGAAATGGTTTGGCTTTTCATACTCCATGCTATCATACTTCAGAATTTAAATACATATTACATAAAGTTTACACACATAGAATATATTATAATCTTACACATTCTAGAAGAATACTTGAGGGTAGACCAGAATATTGACAATTTCATGGTTTGAAGGGAGCAAAGAGAAGCTACAGATAAGTAATTCTCAAGAGCTGCTGCTGAAGGTAGCGTCAGCAATGGACTGATGGTTTTTCTTTTTCTTATTCTTTTTTTTTCTTAAGATTTATTTATTTTAGGGACAGTGTTCTGTCTGCATGTATGCCTGAACACCAGAAGAAGGCACTGGCCCAATAACAGATGGTTGTGAGCCACCGTAAGGTTGCTGGGAATTGAACTCAGGACTTCTGGAAGAGCAGCCAGTGTTCTTAAGAACTGAGCCATCTCTACAGCCCCGAACCTGTGGTTTTTCAACCCATTACATATAAGACTCGCATGGGATGGTAGGGATTACTAAAAAGAACTATTCTTCCATGTAACCAGAGACCAGGCAAATCAGAATTTTTAAACCTGGAAACTAGTCACCCTTTTACACACTTTCCTTTGGTTTTTCTCTCTCCCATCCCCAGAAGGTGCTCACATGCCCCGGGGGGGGGGGGTCACAGACCACTGATGCACACAAAGCTCCCTACCCTACACTGAGAAACTGGGGGCAAAGAGACAGGCTTTGCTATGTTCGCAAAACATCAAGGCTTCAACCCACTAACTCACCAACAGCTTGACTGAAGGGAATTGTTTATCAAACCTCATTAAAGATGAGAATAAAATGATGTGGACCGGGTAGCCCTATACAAGAACGGATCTCTGGAAACAGTCAACATTACCTTGGCCTCTTCACCAACCCCGATTTTCTTCAAAACAATATTACCGTAAGGCATCACTTGATTTCTTCCTCTCTCTGGATTGAGGATGCCTCCCATGCCTCCCATCCTCTGCCTCACTCGCTGATTGCTCAAAATCCCAAGGATGCACCCACAGAGGATTCCTAATGTCCACATCTGAGTCCCTCGATCCCATTGGTGCCTGCTTCCCAGATGACAGAAGCCGCTGAGATGCTGCCAAACACGCAGGCTCGCTGAAGAACACAGATTAAAAATAATGGGGCAGGATTTTCTTTCCCTAGGCTTTGCCCGCACAGACTCCAGCGGCAGCTCAAGTGAAGGCAATAACATGGGTTCCCAAATTATATTCACACAGCGTCATCAGACAGCTGTTAACAACACCTCGGGCAACCGGGTGTTTTCAGGCATCTGCTTTCTGCTTCACAGGGCAGAAAACAGGGGAAAGGAGGCAGTGACCCTTTGGTCCAATAACCAAGTACCTTCTGCAGTTGGTTTCAGAGGGAAATCCTCTGATGGTTGCTCCCATATTCTGCCCAAAGCAATGCTGGCCCCTCTGTAATAGGCTGCAGATCGGTTTGCCCCAGCAATAGAGAATTTGGTTTCAGTTCCCCGGGAAGAAATAAACCTAATGAAGGGCAATGGATTCAGATAATTCTATTATGAATAGAGGGGAACTATTATCGCTTGGTGGATGCTGGGAGGTGGCGAGATGTGGTCCACTTGCGTGGCCACCAGTGAGCTGCTCACAGGACAGAGTGTACATCCACACTCGTCACCGGTGCCCAGTGGGGTCACAAAACAAAATGAGAAGATATACTAGTGGGATGAGGAGCTCAGAAGAGAGGGGGCTGGTGAGGTTTGGGGGTGATGGGGGATAAACTATCAAATGTTGGTAACAAAAAAGGATTAGACTTTATGTGCACTCTGACTCCTACATCCCAATGCCACCACAAAATGTAGCAGGAAGTCATCATTTTCTTTCCCAGACTCGGTCACGCCAGGTCCAAACACAGAGTAGACTATGATAGAGTTTTGTGTCTCTCCTAGATCCCAGCAGTATTAAGATAAATGTATCCTAGCAATGAAAGATATCTTCTCTATGTTTGCATCAATAAATAGAGATTGGGAAGTTTGTCAAGACTCAGACTGTTAATCATACGAAACACTGGAGTGTGACAAGTCTCCTACTCCTGCGGTGGCATCTGTCCTTTCCTCCCGATATCACATCTAATTTACTTAACTTTACTCTCCTTCCATTTCCTCTGGGTCCAGAATGTTACATCTAAACTGAGAAATAATGCCAGAACAGAGAATGATTCCCAAACACATACAAATGCTAAATAAGTATTGGTTGAGTAAGGAGGAAAAGTATATAAATATGACTGACAAAAATCAAATTTTTACTCCGTTCTATTATGTTTCTGTTAAAAAAGAATCATGTCGTAAATGCAGAATTATGCCATGCCATTTAAAATGAAGAAGGAAATTGCAGTTTTTTAAAAAGCTCCGAGCATCAGGCTCCCTGGCTCAAGCATGGATTAATGCTTGTGAGAATGCCTTTCTTCTTTGAACGAGTCTACCAGCTGGATGGAAAATATGTCTGGTTCAAGTATAATAAAGCTTAATGGAATAGGCCCTTAAATGCAACATTCTTTGAAATAAAGCAGCCTTTCTTGAAATGTTTGTTATTTAGAAGCACCTCATCGTCAGCTCAAAGAGGGTTGTGGTACTAATGGCTGCGGAGCCCATGAAGGGAGTGGGTAATACGTTTCAGACTGAAAGAGTAGCAGAAAAATATTCTAGATTTAGCACTACTATGATTTAGTTGACTAGCTAGTTTGTATAATCGAGAAGAGAGGCACTTGCGTGACAGGCAGCCATGCTGGACTCTGTAGGGTGGGAAAGAATGGGTAAAGAGGAATAGCAAGGAGAGGAAGATGATGGAGAGCACAAAGGGTCTTGAATAGGTTGGGCATAACAATCATTGAGTTCTCTGAATTCTCCCTTCATCCATGCACAAGGGAAAAAAATCTCTTAATTATCAACAGACTGAATTGTGAAAGGCTGAATGCTGCCCTGTAGATGTGGAGTAGAAATCATGAGGAAGAGAGGGCATGAATAGTTCACAAACAGATCAGGTTGTAAAACAAAGTCTCGTGACCCAGGAGCCGGGCTGGGTATCTGTTGCTTTCTCTGCTCCACCCACTGTGACTTGCATGCGTCTGTGATGTAAGCCCCAGGTTGTTCACCCCCGAAACAATAATGGGTACAATGCTTTTTCTTCTTGACATTTTGAAGAGCTACTGGATTATCTCAGTGCTAATCATTTTGTTCTACATGAGGTTAGCATGCAAGAAACAGAATCATCCTCGGATGAAAGAATCAATAAAGCTGAGAATTAAGAAACAGAATTTATTCTAGAAAGTATGCACAGTAAGACTACCCTGGTGTTGTAGACAACAGCTTCGGTTTGAGCCAGTTTCAGATCAATATTTAATTAAACATACAAAGTGTAGGGAACAAAAAGCACAGATACTGTATTTTCAAAAGTTGTAAGAAAATAAATTTGAATCCTATCATCCTGAAATCAAGAGATTTCAGAATACAAATCCTCCTTTCAATCATTCATTTTTTAATGAGTATTATGTTCATCCTGGCATTGTTGGTAGATATTTCATTTCTGGAGCTTAAAAAGTTTAACCATTCAGAGTTAAGGTGTTTGATCTACTTCAACTTTAAAAATAATAAATGTGACTTTATCCCATTTTTTTTCTTTGCTTATAACAAGCATCTTCACTTATACCAGATGATACAGATCATAATAATTCACAGCTCAGTTTCATGATTTATTTTTGACAGTCATTTTAAATCTATTTTAGTTGTCATTATGTATATTCATTGTACATGGCCAGTGTTAAAGGAGGACAATTTCATTCAATAAGGTGTTGCATATTGATCAGACTCTGTCTTCTGACTTCTTCTCATTCCTTACTCCTCCATCAATCCCTTTCACCTCCAGACCATTTCACTTCTATCTTCATATCATATATCTTCATATATACATACATGATTTTATGTATCTATATAAAATCTAGGGTCCACAAATGAGAATATAGGTAGGATATCTGTGGACTCTGTCTTTCTTAGAAAGGATGGATTCACTTTATGCAATTACCTGTTCTCTCTCTCTCTCTCTCTCTCTCTCTCTCTCTCTCTCTCTCTGTCTGTCTGTCTGTCTGTCTGTGTGTGTGTGACTTTTCCCTATCCTTCCTTTGATGTCACACATCTAGGTTAGTTCCATAGCATAGTTATCACAACTACTGCTGCTATGATAAGAAAGTTCCTCTGTGAGACTTGGCTTAGGGTCCTTTGTGGGTGGACACCCAGAAGCTAGGGAGAGTCATACTTCTTAAATGACGGTGTTTGGACCACTTATATCAGAATCTCCAGGAGGGCTAATCTCTGGCTTTCACCCCCAAATTCTGAAGTATTTGCATAGAGCCTATGCAGGAAGATATTCATGAACTCCTCTTGTAATTCTTAGGTGCACCCAAGTTTGAGAAACACTAGCCACACTCACTGAAATAGTTTCTGGGAACAGGCAGTGGAATCTTCAGCCTCACAAGGTCCTACGTTATTCCTAAACACAATAAATGATACGAATATCCAAGAAACCACTTACGTGTAACTTAAAATGATCAAAGAGACACAGATAAATTTTTAAGTCAGCATCTCACTACTAAGGAACAATAGGATGTTTGCAGGGAATAATATCATATTATATTTTCCTGAAATAATTATACATTCATACATACCAAGCTATGCTACTTGGCCTGACAGTCTCAAAGAGTCAGACTATATGTCAGAAATGGCAGTACTATGCCCCCTTCCCACTTGTTGACCACAGGAGCCTAGGTGTCCAAGAACAATAAAGGCTATTTTTGTCATTGCCGGTTGCCTCCCACAGGTTGAAGGTAAGTCCCTACTGCTGAAGACACAACATATTTCAAACACAGAGCTTGAAGGGATTGAGCTGGATCTAACCCAAAGCCTTCTCCCTCAAGATAAGCTTCCATAGTGCCAAGAGATGATGTGCTATCTGACAAACAAGGAAAGGAATCTGTAGTCCTACCCAGCTGTGGCGCCTCTCAATCACGACAATGGCCAGCACAGCCAGGTATACTCAGAATTCCAACAATGGCATTTTTTTTTTTTTTTTTGGCAGCAACCAAAAACTCTGTAGTTGGACTTAAGGTTGCTCAACAGGAAAGAAATCACATCTGGTACTGTTAACCTAGTCAGCTACTGAACTCATCCATCTTAGAGGAAGACGAGGACATGGATCTTAGAGGACCCGCTACTTCCATTTCCTTAAAAGCAGCAGGATCCCTAGCTGCATTCTAAACACTTACCCTTGTGCCCACAGATGAAGTGTAGCGCCCACTCCTCTCAAAGAAGCTTCTTTCTGTTTCAGAGACAGAAAACTACAACTTGTCAAAATGTAGAGAACAATCTACCATGAAGTGTCCTGCCCCAAACGGCACATCTGAAACACAACCCTTATGCCTAAGATCCAGGTAAGGTTGTCTAAGAAGGGGTATAGGAGCCAGAAGACAATGAAATCCTCTGCAAGACTGCATCTTCTAGGTTTGACAGCAAAACTCAACAAAGTGTCTCCCTAAACAAGACCTTGTTAGAGAGTTGATGACGTATCAGGGTCACAGAGTTCCAACTATAGGTGAAGAACGGCAAGCAATTAATAGCTGTTGAGAAAAGAGATCTGGTCTACCTCAAGAATGATTCCCCCCCCCCAAATAGTTATCTACAGGTGGATTGGCTTGTACACAGTGAAATACATAACGCCCAATTCCTAATTTCTTCTGAGAAAATTCCTTCCTCCCCAGCGCTTCCTCTTCCAGTCAGTGCTCCTGCCCCTGACTGAGGGAACTTCCTGTCCCAATCTCTGCACCAGTCTGCTGATGGATGTCTGTGCTTTCTGCAAAGCTGCTCAAATGCACAGCCACTGATATTAGCAAACACACCTCAGTGTTTACTAGTAATATTCAGACCCTCCACTCGGCTCGCCTGCTGGAGTCTTAGATCATTAACAAGCAAACTTCCCTGCACTTGGCCCCCAAAGGTCTGAGTACTGCTTCCAGAGCTATGAGGCAAGCCATTACGCCATGCTTAATAATTTTCCTCCTATTCAGCAAATTATGAAACAAAGAAAATCCATAGCAAATATGTGTTCTTTTTCCCTAGCTAAAGCCCTTTACTAGTTATCACCCCATTTTTAAACCATTAATCTAATGTCAAAATTCCTTATGTATTATATTTGTGTGTGTGTGTGTGTGTGTGTGTGTGTGTGTGTGTGTGTGTGTGTCTGTGCACGCGCGTGTATGTGTCCTAAATTGTTTTATTGGGGAAAGGACAGTATTAGGGTCAGAAACCAGGGTCTTGAGTTTGCTCTATTGTTAACTACACTCTCAACCCCAAATCCCCCAGTTCTTTTAATTTAAATATTCCTCATCTATTTTTGTATTTTATAGAACTAATTCTTCCTAAAGAATCCAGGCCTGTCTGTCAAAATGTCTAATTTTGCCAGCTTGTCTGATTACTCCCTCTGATTAGATGGGGTTTACTATATTTGGCAAGGATATGACCTGCGTGACACACCACATCACAGCCAAGGACACATAACGCAAGGTTGTTCCCTTCGCATCGAGTGGCCTGGATGAGGCAATCACCACTGCACAGAAACAGTTTTCCCTTTGTAATAGTCAAGCTGTAGGAAACGCTTGGGACCACCTCAGTGCCTTGTGTCTCACTGCCTTCCTCCAAAAGATTCTACTCATGTTTGCCTCACAAGTTACTGCAATGCCATGCTTTTTCTGTTTTATGTATTATAAGTTCTCTGCTAAAAGAAAAAAAAATAAGAGGACTTCCAATTAAGGTGATCTAAATATCATTACTGATTTGTGCCCTCAAGTTTTTATTTACTATCTTTTAATCTAGTATGATAAGTATTCATTTTTGATGCTGAAATTATCCAAATTTGGCAAGTTATATTTATTTAATGCCGTCTCCCAGTGGTAGACACAGTCTCCAGTTGATTAGCTTTCTGTTGAGTTGCTTTAATAATTCAGTAGCCTTTCACTTTAAAAGGATTTTGAAATTTCTACACAGTTTAAGTAGTTGAAAAAATTATTGTTCACCTGATGGGATCTTGAAAACAAACAATCTGGGATGTGCACTTGGAGACATCAAGTCATACAATGCTGCTATGCTTGATAGAAAATAGCTCTTTAATTCAATTTTAATGGGGTTTATTTCAAGACACTTTATATAAACTATTAATGCTATAATAAAAGTAGCATTAGAAAAAAGTAACTCAAGACTCACTAACCTCCAAAACAAAATAAAACTCTTGTTTTCAAGTTGCCTCTAACATTTTTTTCATCATTATATGGTTAATACATATATCATTATTTCTTATTTCCAACTAATAAGCAATAAGGTCATTTTATTTTCAGAAGGAGCGGATATGAGTTTGAAGAAATTCGGGTTTAACATGGTACATCATAAAAGCAAGCCCTATCACAGAAATAAAAAAAAAAACAGTTATTAATGTGTGTTATTCCAATCTTATGGGCACATGATAAAATAGGACATAGCACAAAGCAGGTGTAATTAACGCTCTTTACTACCTGAAAGCATCCATGCTCACATCTCAAAATCTCTTCATACACAGCCGCTGAGCTCTACTTCAGAGAGCTCAGATTTACAAAAGCAAAGTTACTGCTCCCGCTATTGATGTAGCTTAACGGCAAGTGTATGCCAGTGTTCTGCATAGGGCTGGTTCCCAAGCCATACTTGCAGAAACATTCCTATCACCACGTGTCTGTCAGGTAACTCTCCTTGATGAATATATTAGTAAAACTTCATGATATCATCTCATTGAGATGTAATTAACCCACTCTAAACTGTTTGACACCTCTGTTAGGTGCTTTGGACTGTTTGAAGCGATAGGCAGCATGAGCTGTGTATATTTGACTGGGGACATAGTGAAGGCTCCGAGAGTGACCATTTGCTACCAGAATTACCAGCTCAAAAAAAAAAAAAAAATAATAATCAGAACATGTTAGATTTTGAGCCTTGTCAGGAGTGTGTGACTCATTTGCTCTGAGTCTTGGTAACACTGTGATATAAAAATTATTTATCCTTGCCGTTTTCTGGTGACAGAGGAAAGGCAAGTTTAATTTTTGTAAGAGATCGAGAATCATCCAATATTTACAGATGTTCTACATTTCTGCCAGTAGCTACTGCTTTGTACTTTTATTGAATCACTGGCCCTTTGTTTATGATTTTGAAGGAACTGTTTCTTAAACGAGTGATGTGTCTTTTAGCTCGATTTGTCTTTTCCAGAGTTTGTTTCTCAGGTTTGGGTTGCTTATGACCCACTGTCCATGTGTAGTCACATTGATCACTCTCTCTGCATGGCGTCTGGTTAGTATTTCCCCATTTATTCCCCATTTATTACAAGTCCTTGCTGGATAACATTTTATTCTAATGTTTTACAGTAATGTTTTTACTTTGGACCCATTTATTTCTTGGTGTTTGGTAAAATGAATAATCAACTCTATCTTTTTTTTTTTCCAAATTGTTAGTCTGGTGATCGGTATACCATATATCTAATTCTTACCACTTATCTAAAGAGTCATACCTGATATAGTTCATACAGAATGTTTATAATCATGCCTGGTCAATGGTAAGTATTTAATAAATGTTGTTTTTCTCTTGCAAACATCTTCAGATTATCCCTTTTATTTAACTTCCTTTTCTGCACACCAGGAGTGACTTGATGATTTTCACATCCTTCTTTGTAATAAGCAGCCTCTAGGACAACACTCTACAACTGCTAGAATCCACACCCTTGCCTAGTCTCCTCTCATATTAAATAAGGCTGATTCTTGTAACAAATAGAAGATTTGGAAACTGGTGGCATGTAAGACTCATGGCCAGGTTAACAAACATGTGTGAAGGGATTTCTTTTACCACTTGTAAAACAAAGAAGATAAAAACCTGGGTTACCATGGTCACTATACCCCTACCACCATTATTCTTCTCCAAAATGGCCTTGCAACCTTCCAGCACCCTCCTACTCTGTCCCTTTGGGGGCCACTCTTTCTCTCTACTTGGCTCTCCAAGGACTCCTTAATCCATTTGGCCACCGGAATGTGAACTCTACCTCTCAGACTAAAGGCTCTATTCAATTGGATAAGGGACCAACGTGTGTCTGCCTTTCTCCTAACCTTCTCTGCATCACTCATCCTGGAGAAAATCAGGCATCGAGCTGTGAACACATTTAAGAAGCCTTTTCAAACACCACGGAAAAGGCATTGATGGCGTGTCATGAACTTTCTCTACCCCAACATCCAGAGGAGAACCACCTGGGAAGCAAGGGCATCTTCAAGACCACCCCCAGCTTCGAAAGAATACTTCACATAAGACTCATCCGGAAACATCCAATTCCCAACAATCAAATTCATGGCAGACTGAAACTCTATGAAGTAACAAACACCCATCACTTTGTGACACTGAGTCGGAGTAGATTCATTATACAGCAATATTCATATAAGTCCTCCTGTTCAAAGCTTTGTTCTGAGACAGACATTGAATTTATAGAGTGATTTATGGAACATGACCTCACAATTTAATGTGCCTGTACCACTCAGGAAGAAATTCCGTCCTTCCATTTATCCAAGGCATGCTTTAAAGATTCTATAAGGACTGTTTGTCTAGTTCTAGCATAGGTCTCTCATTGTTTTATGGCTATTTTACTACTTTGTCATTGCATTCATTAAAATTATGTTTACGTTATCATTTTAACGCAACAATTTTCATTAATTTTCTATCTAGTCAAGTTAACGAAATGTATTATCTTTTATTCTTTTTTATTTATTTTTCTTCTTTTACATATCGATCCCAGTTCCCTCTCCCTCCCTCCCTCTCACTAACCTTAACATGACCCCATCCCTCCCCCACTCCACAGGGAGGGCGATGTCTTCCAGGAGGGGTCAACAAAATCTGTCAAAGTCATTTGGAGTAGGGTCTAGGCCCTCCCTCCTGCCTCTAGGCTAAGGGAGTATCCCTCCATGGGGAATTTGCTCCCAAAGTCCTTTTGTGCAACAGGGATACATCCTGGCTCCACTGTCTGAGGTTCCTTAGACTGTCCAGGCCTTCTAACTGAGACCCACGTTCAGGGGGGCCTGATTCAGTCCCATGCTGGATTCCCAACTATCAGTCTGGGGGTCCCATTAGCTCCTCCTTGTTTGGGTCAGCTGTCTCTATGTGTTTCTATAGATAGGTTGGTCTTGTCCTCCCTCTCTGCAACTGGATTCCAGGAGTTCGGCTCAGTGTTTAGTTGTAGGTGTTTGCTTCTATTTCTATCAGCTACTAGATGAGGGCTCCATGATGGTGGATAAGTTAGTCATCAATCTCATTATCAGGGAAGGGCATTTAAGGTAGCCTTTCCACTATTGCTCAAATTCTTAGTTGGGGTCTGTCTTGTAGGTCTCTGGACATTTCTCTAGAGTCAATTTTCTCTTCAAACCTATAATGCCTCCCTCTTTTATGGTCTCTCTCTCTCTCTCTCTCTCACTCCCGTCTATTCCTCCCCTGACTCAAAATGTACTATTTTTAGTAACTGGATGACCAGTAGCTTTTCTTTTTTCTTCTTATTTATTCTTTTCTCAACAATACACCCCAACTGGAGCCTCTATTCCCTCCACTCCTTTCAGTCCTCTCCATCTCCCCCCCCACACACACACACACACATCCTCTGCTCCTCCTTTTCCCTTGAGAAAAGAACAGGCTTCTCAGGGATATCTGCTAAATCCAGCACAGGACGCAATAAGACCAGGGACAAATCATCATATGCTCGAGTATGCATTAGTACCATTTGAAGGCAACGCTGGCCTGCAGTTCCTCTCCTTTGTAATTTCATCACCAAGGCGATAAATATCAACCCTGAAAATTCAGTTGCCACTGTTTACATAGATTCAGTATCACTGGTTCGTTTTCTTCCTTTCTTTGCAGTAGTTGCATGGTTTTAAAATGCCAATTCCCTCAATTTGGATGAAATAATTATTTTTTTTTCATTTTAGAACATCTCATCTTAATAGAAATATCAATAATTAAAATATTAAATTATACCAAATCAAACCTTGCTTCGAAGTTCTTAATGATATGACTAGAAATATAAGAGATGGAAGTTGTTTGCATAGTTCATTATCTTTCATTTGTTATTATTAATCCTACTTATACCTACTTTTAACTCATCCATCAACAGCTGAATTTGGAATCACAGAAATAAATTTTAAAATAAAAAACTTCTTAATTTAATAAGTTTAAAATTGAAAGGGAGCAATATCTTACTTGGAAAAAGAAAATCTGAACAAATAATTATTCCATTTAATAACTTACAAGAGTAATGTAATTTCTAACATACAATGAGGGACTATTTTCAACATGAAACTGGAGAGAGGGGGAATATTGAGGGTACTTTCTTGAGAGCTGAGAATATGAGCAAGCTATGCTGCATCTGATAAATTGATTTTTAATAATGTTAGAAGCTTGCAAACCTTCTCTCTTCAGTATACAGCATTAAGGGACACCCTCTGAGGATTTTCAATTTCGTTATTATATCAGTGTGAAGGAGAGAACGCCAAAATAACAACCAGGTAGCGTAAAAGGTTCATTATCACCCAGAGTTGTTTAGTGTTGTTTTCTTTCTCTTATCTGCAGCTAACAGAACAACTAAGCACTTTATACAGAAGGCAAAATGAACATGTAAGCTTCGAGTTGGAGGCACCACATTTTCACAGATTCTAATTCTAGGAATGAGTCTTGCACATAGAAGATAATGCTTCTTGAGAAGCCCCTTGTCTGTACTTTGCAGACAAATATTATGCCAAGGCTTTCCAGAGTGACTTATCACAATGCCAGGTTTATAAGCAGGTTTGATCAACACTAGCTGAGCCATCTCACACCAAACAGTGCAGGATTTACGAGAGTGCCAACCATGAAGATAACACATAAGCTGGCCTTTTCTGCGCTTAACTTGGAACTGCAGACATTTTAAGCTCAAACCTTTTCAAGTCTCAACATCTGTTGTGAGCATGATGAAAACAATAGACTTGGGAAATTGGATTTACTTCGATGCTAATTCGAGTGGCCTGACTTAATGTAGCTACAGGATCTATATGAACACTGGCAAGGATGGGAAAAGGTTATCTAATTTAGGCAAGGAAATTTTGTGAATGTTGAGACTGTAAAATTAGAATCTGTGCTTGGACTTTGCAACACCATTCAAATACCTTGCTTGCCCTGAGGCAGCATAGTGTAAAATTTGCCTCAATACCTTAGTGTAGACCTGGAGATCCACTTTAGTACATATACCCTCTGAAGAAGGTTATAGAATTCTCTCTGAAATAAACACACTGTTAAGTTTCCATGTGTCCTGCAAAAACTCCATTTGACAATTATAGCAATAATACTATGGATATTTGTATGCCTTCAGATTTTCCTTAAATCTTTTGCTTAACAGTTACATTGAAAACTTGACAGGAACAATTCAGCCTTGTTTTCTTTGCAAAAATAAAAGTTAGTTTCCTCTTTACTTTTGCTGACCAAATAAATTATTTCTATGTGTTGCAATCAAGCCCAACAGCACATGCTAAAAAGTAGTTAGTTTTTGAGAAGGATGACTGGCAAGTTGAGACTTGCATTGAGCTAAAGCACTAGCATGCCTTCAGAGCTAAGCGAGTCTCCATACTTGCAGTTCTCCTGGGTTTTAGGCACGATGCCCTTAGATATATGTCCTTCTTCAAGAGAGTTTCTGATAGTCTGTTTAAATTTGTGTAACTTCTACTGGTTATATTCTTTGATAAGTTCATACACGTATAAAGTGTATTCTGATGATTCTAACCTCAGCCTCACTTAATAACATGCTTCTCCCCACAGGCTTTTTCTCACAATAATGCCTGTTGATTTTTAAGATCTCTGAGCTTAACCAGGATCATTTGTATGACCGTAAGTCTAGAACTCTCCATCAAAGGCTGGTAGGATCCTCAGTAGATACACAACTGAAGACAGCCCTGTCCCACCCAGAGAATTCATCAGAGAAGCTTCACCAATTCCTGACTGACTGCTGATAGGCACAGTTTTGTGTAGGCTCCTTATAGATATAGGTAGTAGTGGCTGACATGGGATTATGACTCCAATGGCCAGAAGACCACATTCTATAACATGCCACCATATCTCACAGGCTTTCTAATTACTCATCTGTAATGATCTTTGAGCCTAGACAACATGATGTAAATGTCCCATTTAGGAGTGAATAAATGTTCAACCACCAATTGTTCTCAGAACCTTGAACAGCCTTAAATTGCAAAGAGAAACTTCTCTAACTTAGACCAAAAGTAGTAGTATTTGTCTATGATATAAACATTTAGATGTCAGCTTGATGCCAAGTCATCCCACTAAACTCCCCTTGGGGCCTCCTCAGCCTAGTGTCCAAAATAAACAAACAAAATAACTACAGATACAGTACCAAGTATGAAATCCATCTTGTATCGTGGGCCTCAAAACCAATCATGAAGTAGTAGGCTATACCCATAACCTTCGCAGCACTATTGTGTAGCAATATCTTGCCTGTATTGCCTGTCTGGTTAGTGTAGTAACTACAGTGTTCACATCTGGATTACACTGTTAATGGCCTGTTCTCCCCCTAGTAGTCTAAAAGCTCTATAAAAGATGAAAGGCAAGCAAGAAACCTGACTCACTTATGACTTGATTTCTCTATACTTTGCAATTAAAGAGTGTTTGTTTAAAGCAACAGTGTTGTCAGCTAGCTGTGGAAGACAAAGAAGAACATGTATCACCCAGTCCTGGGCAATACACCCAAGGACTCCATATCCTAATACAGATATACTTGGTCAAGCATATTCATTGTTGCTCTATTAATAATAACTAGGAAATGGAGGTGGCCTAGAAATCCATCAAATCTTAAATAGACAATGAAAAGGTAGTGCTATAAATATACAGTGGAAAAAACCCCAGAATTTTGAGATTTGCACTACAGTAAGATTATAGTGAGGAAGCTGGGCCAGGCTGAGGAAGATAAACCCCATATATTCCTTCGTATATGTGCCCAAGCTTCCGCTTTGGAGGGGTAGGTTTAAGTTGGGGTGCTTGTAGAATAAGGAAACTCTAAAGGATCCATTGGGCTGGGCAGTGCCTTAAGGGAGGGAGGTAGCAGAGCGTGGGTCATGTGGAAATGGAGAAGGGGAACTCTCAGTTAGAAATCGAGCGGGAGATGAGAGATGCAGGAATCAAGGGGGGGGGTTTAGCCCAAACTTTTTCATTTTCTTAATGCCGTGCAGCAATATTTGAAAAGGTAAAGGCAACAACAACAACAACAACAAAACAAACCCAACAACACCCTATGCCAACATTATAATTCTGGAGACTCTTATCATGGGTTTCAAAGTCTTCCAAGCATAAGTTCTACCACTGGGATGTCCTTCCAGCAAGAAAACTATGATTCTATATCAAATAAAATCAGTCAACTAAAAAAACACCACAATAGCAACAACAACTAAAACTTTCCTCAAGGAGAAAAAAGTGCAGAACAAACACAGTTGATTTTAGACTGGCTTATTCCAAGCTGTGGAGAAGTGAGAAATCTGAGTGAGGACAGGTTACTTACTTTGTGTTTTACCTTTAATTTATCAGAACAGTCTCTATTAGTATGTGTGAGCTTGGAATCATGCTCTACTGTAAAAAACAACCGAAGATACAGAAAGTAATCAGAATCAAACATAGGTTCATACATTTCGACGCTTAGTCATCAGGGACTGGCATTACTTGAGAAGGAATAGGAGGTGTGGCCTTGGAGGAGGCGTGTCACTGGGGGTGGGCTTTGGGGTTTCAAAGCCCAATCCAGGCCCAGTGTCTCTTCTCCCACTGCCTGATGACCCAGATGTCGACCTATCAATCACTTCTCCTGTACCATCTGCCTATGTGCAGCCACGCTTTCTGCCATGAAGATGGTGGAATAAACCTCTGAAATTATGAGCAAACCCCAACAAATGCTTTGCTTGATAAGAGTTGCCATGGCCATGGTGCTTCTTCACGGCAACAGAGCACTGACAAAGACACATATGGAATCAATTCTTCCACGTGAGTTCATAAGTTTCCATCTGGGAAGGTCTGACATTTGGGGCATTGCTTGTCAGCTGAGAAAAGACTTCAAGAATATAAATTTATAGAATAATCTTTATTTTTCCAAACAATAAACGTGTTGAGTCTTTCTCCACGGGTTGTTCATATTCAAACATTTTTCACTTTCCTTAGTGGCATGATCTATAAAACCAGTTGCCAAAAGACAGTTAATTATGATCAGGATTTTTTTTTTTTTTTTTTTTTTTTGCTTTTATTTTTCTTTGAAGAAAAGATCTGGTCACTAAGAATACAGGTGGCCTAAGGGTCCAAATGAACAGGGGCAGCCTCCCTAAGTGGTACCCTTTTACATCCTCCCTAAGTGATGCCCTTTTAAGTGTCCTCTCTTGAAGCTTAGCTATTGGGACACCCCAAGATGCTCGCTCTCTGGAAAGCAGACACCTGGGTCTTTGTGAAGATGGTCCCAATTCCTCTAGAAGGAGCTGCCACCACACAAAATTTAGGACACTTCATTATATCCACAAGCACTCGTGGTAGTTTGTGATCTTGAAAGTTAAATCTTCAAGGTCAAAAGGATATGAAAGCATATTTGCCATTTATGTCCCATCCAGAGACATGTTTCTTCTTGCACAGTCAGTCATTGATTAGTACCATTTCAAAAACAGAAACAACTCTACTCAGACTCTGAGAGTCTCTCAATATGATATCACCACCATGGATCTCAGTGTTATATGAATAACCAACACCTCCTGATGTACAGTAATTGGAACTTCAATAACGAGTCCTCGACTTGACTCTAATGGATTTCTGAATATTACACCTCCCTAGATGGCCTTCTCTTTGGCAGAATCTATATGCATCATCCTTCAGATTTCTGGGAATGAGCAAATATAATACCACAGGGAAGCTGGTGTTAGTGGGTTTCCATGACAGGACCAGTATCTGGTGAATACATGCCTTCCCTTATTTCTGCTGACTATATTGCTAAGAAATTACTGTCTGCCTATTACTGATACCTACATTCATTTATTTAAAAATATTTATTGGATGCTTATATTATACCAAAGAATATATGAGTGCAAGAGATTCAGGATGAATAAGATTTATGTTCCTTACTGTGATTACCCTAAATCCCATTGTAAGAGATCTGGGGACAGATACCCAGTAACCAAAAGCAAAATACATGTTCTAGAATGGGAAGCACATAGAGGGGCACATAGCCTAATCACGAAGGAAGAGGCAGAGTGAAAAGGAGATTAGACATTAGACAAGATTTAAGAAATGACCGGGGGGAGGTGACATGCAAAACGTGTGTGTGGGGGGGGTGCAGAGATATAGAAAAAAGGTCAGGGAACTGGCAATTTTCTTATGCACAGAGGGTAAAATTACATGGGCAAAGTTAAGGTGACCCTGTGGCTATCATCTTTTCTAATTAAACTATTATTTTCTATTAAAATTAACCGTAGTATAATCAGAAAGGAGGGATTTATTGTGGTTTTTCAGTTATGAGGTCACTTTGCACTATAAAATGTCCACAGATATGCGTTCATCATACTGTAAACTTAATGACTACAGAAACAAAGGCCATTTGATCAGTAATGAGTTCTAAGAGAGGACAGACTGGATGTGGGCTGAATGGTTGACGCCAACGAGCTTTTGTTGGCATCTCCATCACATGTTTCATGACAGAGCTGAAGTCTCGGCATACAAATCCCACGAAGAAGGCTTCATGCGCTATCTTATTCCCATGAAGGTAATCCTGCCCAAACTTGATGGCTCCGCACAACAGCTTTATCATCTCGTACATTCTGTGGCTCAAAAGTCAAAGCAGACCCATTTTGCTTTGGTTCGTCCACTTAAAGGCTGTCTCACACCCACAGTGACAGTGATAGTCAAAGCTTTGTTTCATCTGTAGCTTTTGGAGCAGGGGTCCATACAGAGCTCACACATTAGCTGTACATCTCGCCTTCTTCCTGGTTGTGGCTTGAGACAGCCCCCAGTCACTTACTGTGTATAACTTCCCAGCGTTACAACTTATATTGTCAAATCACAGAAGGCAGACATGTCTCCCAGCAGCAGAGAAATAAATCCCTATGTACCACTTGTGACAATCACAGAAGTCCTTTTCAAGCTATCAGATACTACATGAGAGAGAAAGGTTATTCCAGATGAGGAGTTACATAAAGCCACTAATCCCAGGAGGCTAGAATCACTGGGGACAACTGAGGGTTTGCTTTACAAGATGATGGATGGTCCATTTTATGAGTCTTGGTCGATGCTGAAAGGACTAGAGTTTTAGCATATTTCCCCTTCTCGAGCAGAGATATATAAACAGAACGCAGTAACCACTTTCCTTAACATTATTTAAGTAGTATTTAGTCTACCTGCAAGCATAACTTGCCCCAGTAGGAAATTCCTTTACAGATAATTAATCAGTCAATCAGAATTATTCTCTCTGTGCAGAATACAATGAGTAGCTAGGAGTTAAAAAAAAAAAAAAAAAAAAAAAAAAAAAAAAACCTGTATCCCATAGAAAAGCAACAGTGGCAAATACAGATACGCTCATCCCTTCATCCCTTTCCTGTTGCTGTGACCAAATGCCTCAGCAATGCAAGAAAAGAGAAGGCAGAAGAGGGTTCTGGGTGCCGTGGCCCGTGGCGAAGGTCTTGTGACGAAACAAGGCAGTTCACTTCAAGGTGACCAGAAAGCAGAGGGTGAGGACATGCACGTCTTTTCTCTTTTAACTCCCTTAGAGCCCCTAGACCATTGTAAGGTAACGCACCAGGGTGGGTCTTGCTCTCTTAGTCCTCTCTGGAGGACTCCCATGTGCACACTTAAAGGTATGCTGCATTAATCTCCTAGGCTCTTCTCAATCTGATAAAGTTGACAGTCAAGATGAACCATTGCAGTAGAGGCAGCAAACATAAATCCTACTAGGCAAATGAAATCTCTGCATACCTAATGGTTTCTTAATCCATTATCAACCTCTGCATACTATTTCAATAAACAATATTGGACCCTTGGTATGGCCACATCACTTAAATATTAATAGTCCCTAAGACTAGCATGCCTTAATCAAAAGCTGTCTAGCCTGATCTCAGCAATGCCCTGAAACTACAATATGAACAGGAATATTTCAGGTAAATTGCTAGAGGCTACATTTTGTTTTCTAAGTAATTGCATTTCTCAAGGATTGATGATAGCCTTATGAAAACAAGGCTCCGTGAGCACACCTTATGGAAGATTCCTCCCGCACGCTGCCTAATTCAGTGCGAATAAATCTAGAAAAGGAAGCAAAGAGCAAAATGTTCCCAGCACCCCTCACCCCAGTGTGTGTCACAAAGGATGACTTACTTAATCAGTACTGTGGGTGAGATCACTACCAGGCAAAATGCTTCTTCTATATGAATCCTGAAAATAACTTTACTGAAAAATATGACTATGTTCTTTTACGTCTCTTTATTTTTTTCAAGTCTGAGTCTCAGACAACAGAAAAAGAGAATCGCTGTTCTGGCCTTCTTATTTATATATGAACAAGCCAGTAGTGAGAGAGAAAGCCAAAAGATCACATAATAAGATTCCCCGTCTAGCTATGAGCAAAGCAGGCATTCATATAGTACCCTAATCAGCAGCTCATCACCCTGATGGTGTTACAGAAGACCAGTACTCTCCACAAGCGATGATCTTCATTATACAGAAACACCCAGCATGAAAGACACCCCAGAAGAAGGAACTCAGAAGGAGATGAGGCACTTCTCTGTAATAGAGGACAGCTCAGGGTCACAGGTGCCCCTCACTACCACAGAAGAGAAATAAATTCAATGAACAAACCAAAATGCAATAAGGCCACTCACTATGTTTAAAAAGTAACCAATCAATAACAGAAAGGAAGACCGGCAGCAAAGCATGGATCTATAAATATTCATCAAGCAAGGTAGCATGGCACAATGCAAAACTCACAAGCTCAGGTCTCCCAGCTACTTGTCAACTACCAACTGTCTGACCTTGGGAAAGTCCTCCCGACTTTGAGATTCAATTCTCATCAATGCAGGTAGGGTACCTCATAGAGGATAAATATGTAAGCATGACTCTCCTAACATAGATTTCAATTCTAGCCTAACTAATGAATAAGAAAGAATTGTATCGATTGTTGAGAATCAATTTGACAAACTGCGATTTTCTCTGTGCCAAATGAAAATGCAGCCTATTTTAGGACAATCTTACAGAGTTCTTTCGAAGATTAAGAGCATTAGCATGTTGAAAAGATCATTTTGATGGCACCCTCAAACATGGGTCTATTTAACACATCCTGGATAGAAAGATAGATACAATAGTAAAGGATGCTGCAGCTAAGGGGTTGCAGGGAAGAGATAAGGAGAGTAAAGACTATAAATACAAGCATAAGGATTGGGATTAAAAGTTACTGAGAGAGTGGCAGGAGACGGATACACTCTATCCTCCACAAACACACAGATACCCTATTTCTGAGCCCGTGAGATGTTATAAGAGAAAAGGAAACAAGTTGCTTGTCGGCTCACCTGAATGAGGAGACTATCCCACAAAGAGCATCGGGAGGTCATACTGGCACAATATTGGGATTCAGCTCGAAGACTGACGGGAGACATAAACCAAACGGCATCTTGAAGATGCCGGAAAAGACAAGACCATGGATTTCCCTTGGAACTGGAAGAAAAGAATGGAGCCTTACAAGCACTGTAATTGCAGCGTCCTGCCTGTGACTTACAAACAGTGCACTTGCTTTGGTTAAAGCTTTTTGACTCCAAGGTTTTCTGTTATAGCAGCAATAGGAAAGGAACCACACAGAAGGCCTGGTTAGTAAAGCACGGCCCACTCCTGATACAGTGGCAACAGGAAACCACACAGAAGGCAGAAGAGGAACAGACTGGACCCGCTGACTGCCATCGATGGCGATGGCTCAGACACACCCTCTATGGACGCACAATTTTGTTAGACAAAAGGGAAGAGTCTACGAGCTTGGCCGGGTTAATTCTATGCCAAGGCCCTTTTAGGAGAGGGAGAGTTGGTATTACTCTAGGTAACAGAAGCAGATAGTCAGGAGGTAGAGCGTGTAGTTCTCAAACACCGAGAGGTACTTTCTAAAACACATCAGTTCTCTTCAAACTAGAGCCACCGCCTTCCTGCGCAGCACAGTACCGTCAGTGGTGTGCAGAGCACATGCCTGCCCACACACATGGTTTGTGCTCAGCACAGCATGGCTTCTCTTTAGCTCTTTAGACAGGGGGCGTTTTTTTGGTTTTTTTTTTGTTTTTTGTTTTTTGTTTTGGTTTTTTTTTTGTTTGTTTTGTTTTGTTTTGTTTTTAGCTAATAATTCAGCACCAATGAACCATATGGAAATTAGAGTGCCATGAACAGAAGAAAATTAAATTAAATCAGAATTAACATAGTAGGTCCAGGCTGAGTAAAGACAGATCGTTGCTTTGTCTGGATTCTGCCTCCTTAAGAAGCTGACCTTCAAAACATCCAGCCCTAAAACGCAGGCGACGTGGATGATACTAGAAAGCACACGTGACAGCCAGCTCACTGAAGCTCAAACAAAGGTCGAGCAAACTTCGAGGAAAGATAGGGGTGCATTTGGTATTCAGTTCAATTCAACACACACAACTGAACTATGCATATTAAATGCCTAGAATTTGTGGTTAAAAAAAAAAAAAGAGAGAGAGAGAGGCACGTTCCTTACCCTTCAGGGAACTCAGTCTAGAAGGAGGATGCACGGTGGGCAAGTAGATAAAACATAAAAACAACTTTCAAGAAATGCAAGCTGTCAATGGACCTCAAACCATTAAAGTCCAGTGTCGCGGGAGCTTCTGGAACCAATCTTTGCGTTATCTCCTCCCTGTGAGAGCTCATGTCCCACTCTGCTCTCTTTGAGGGGCAGAGTCAGACTGGATGAGAACCACATTACTAACCCAATTTCACCTTCATTCCATCTGAAGAGATCCTACCTCCAAGTATAATCTGAGCTACCAGGGATTAAAGCTTCAACATATGAATCTCGTGGATGGGCACAACGAAGCCAATAACAACGTGTCAATCAATGAATAATGCTGACACTGAGGAATTACTAGAAACTTGAAGCTACTCCAAAAATCTTCAAACCTGATCTGTCTGAATGGAATCCGGCAGGCTACAGATAGACCAAAAACTACTTTTTCTGTTGTACTGTCATTTTTAAAAGCCCCTAAATAAGAATAGTGGGAAAACTAAAATTGGGATGTTTAATAAAAAAATCATGAAAGTGTGAGTAATACAGAAATACATTTAATTATCCACTGGTTAAACTCTGCAGCTTATTGGCAGATGCTTAAGGGTACAATGTTTTGTGACATTTTCACCATAAATACTAAGAAAATGATAACAAGCCAAACAGAACTCAAGGTATTTTGAAATGCCAAACATTCAGGTTTATTTCATCCCAGGCACCCATAATGTAAAGGGTGGCTCATATGCGCAGGACACACACACTGGGCCTGATTAAGAAAAGAGTTCATGCTTCCACTGACATATGAAAAGGCCTTCTTTCTCCATTGTGTTCTATGTCTCTATATTTAAAACTGAGAAAGTGACATGTGCAAGCCATTAATATCCCATCAAAGATGACTTTGAATTCTGGGGACACCACCTCTAAGAAGAAGTGTCAGTCAATCCCCCTTTGAATTTATAAAACTACATTCTGACCCAGGTATTGGTGGCACACGCCTTTAATCCCAGCACTCAGGAGGCAGAGGCAGGGGAATCAGGGGGTTGGGGGATCGAAGCCAGCCAGTCTACAGAGCAAGTTCCAGAACAGGCTCCAAAGCTACACAGAGAAACCCTGTCTCCAAAAAAGAAAAAGAAAAAAAAGCCATGTTCTGTAGAAAGCAACTCAGACAACTGGCCTCAAGTCCTCAAGTACCAGCCAAAACTGCCTCCTCATGTTTCCTGACTCCAGAAGTTAGAATTGCCATGGAAACATCCATCTCAATTATAGCTAAGAGACTGGTGTGGGTAGGAAGCAGACTCCTGTCTACAGTGGGACCTGAGAGGCATGCAAAAGTATGGTTGTCCCCATTAACATAAGGCAGAGCATTGCGCTGCTAACTCACCAAACACGAGTTAGAATTCTCTCTGAAGCTGCTTCTAGCAGTACAGGCCTGTGATATTGCCTACTTCAGAGGATGAAGTAAAGGTCTTCAAGTTATAGGAAAGTCTGAGAAATTAGCAAAACCTTGTGTCAAAGGGGGAAGGGGGTTTGACAGAGTTCAGAAGCAGAATGTTTGCCATGCATGTACAATCTCTCCATGTTATTTATTTTATTTAAAAAGGAATGTCTTTGGAGAGACAGCACTGCCTAGGTGACTGGAGGTCAAGCCTAAGCCCTGAATAGAGAATAAATCACTACTTGAAACTTGAAACACCTGCCCCCCCCTGCGTCAATAATAGCCCTAGGAGATGCCAGAGCTCCTATGACACATCACACTGGATGTGGCCTTTGCATTCTCTCTTGGCATGACCCTAGACTCTTCTGCTCATGGGGGTGGATGTAATCTCCTGTCCTAGTTTGCCAATTAGAAGCAATGTCTTCTTCACGTCAGTAAACTGCTCATCCTCCACAGGAACTCCAAATGTCCAACAACCACACTGGCCACATTGCCTGCATCATCAGCTACATCAGCCACTGCAGCCATGTTGACCATGTTGGGCACATTGGGTACATCATTGTCTACAAGAGCCACATCAGCGACGTCATTGACCACATCAGCCAAGCTGGCTATGTTGGCCACATCAGTCACATCAGCCAGTGTTTCCCTAGGTCCTGGTGTTCCTGATGATCTGTCCTCCTACTACTCCCCTCCCCCACGCAGATAGTAGAGTCAAGACAAGTCAACTATGTACTTGGACACTATGGGTGTCTACTATAGCACATGTGTTTGGGATTGTATAACCTAGATTTAAGACTCTGTAATGTGTAGCGTGTGTAATATTAAATGAAGTCACAAACTCTCAGAAAGAAAAGAGGAAGCGTGTTTTCCATCATATGAAGAATGTAGACAATAACGTATGGATATATGTAAACAAACGTGCATGTGGATATAGGATAATGTGTAGAAGTGAGAACAAGAAAGCCTGTTAGGTGATGAGGAGGGACTAAATGTAGGTCACGAGCGTGAGTTATAAAGACAATAGTTATAAAGCCAATTGTTTTTCTAGTTCTCACTCTGTTGTTGACTTTTTATTTGGACTGGCAGATAAGAGTATAAAATATGTTTGATAGTGAAAGTATAAAATCCAATTTGAAGCCCCACAGCTTCCAATTGAATAGCTATTCTAACTGTATGGAAGTTCATTGATTGCATAGTCTTTGGGTCCAGATAATTTCAGTATGTGATGATTTTTCCCCACATTTTTATAAACTTAAAAGCATAAAGTTTTTTTTTCTTTTTTCATTTAATAAGATACTGGCTAGATGCCAGGCAGCTCTCCTATTTGTCGAGCTAATCAAAGCCATAGCCAGTGACTTTCTTTGTGGGTTTCTCACACTCTGGGTCACCCAGTACCAGAGGACTAGAGAGGACTCCTGTATCCCAGAGCCTGTGGAACCATTTAAGCTTGTCAGTCTGATCAGAATTCACATATTCTTAAATTTCACCCACTTTTCCATACATAAACTAGTTCCCAAATCACTACCATCACTTGTTCCGTATCTGGGTACATCCCCTTTAGGACTCTACTTAGCAACCTCCTCCATTTGAAAGTAGCAGTGTTCTGTCTTCATTCCATTGCTGTGACAGAGTACTGGGTCCTGTCATCAAGAGAACTTCCAAGTCTTACAAAGCACCTATCAAAATCTGTACTTTGTAGAACATATTTGTAGGGATCTACTACATCCTTATTCCCCAAATACAACGACACCTTTCCACCCCAGCCTACCTCCTCTGTGAATATCAGAACTGTTGCTATCTCCAAAGTTTGTTAACAACTAGAAACAGGTGAAGGTGTCACCAAAGCCTTCCACAGTTGCCCCCAATACAGAGCTCTAGAAAGAGAAGAGGACACAAAGGCCCAGAGTCTTTCTGTACCTGGGCACATTTGTTTTGTCTTGTGCCTGAGTCTAAATCCTGATAGCAGGCAGCCCCATAGAGTAATCACCTCAGGTTAATGATGTGCCAGGAAAGGACAAGTGTATTTAGTGGGAATACTGCACTGCACCTTATATCTTGGATTATACACATGGACCCCTTTCTAAAGGAGTTCCCTTTGCTCTGGTGCTGAGCTCAGCTGTTCTAAGGTGCAGACATGGTAATAAATATTAGCCCATGGCTCCAGAAAGTACCAGCAACATGCCTACATTTATATTTTCTTACATATACAAATCCAAATAAATGTTTGCCTACGTGTCTTAGTCCAATGTATCTTCTATAATACAATTCCAGTCTGAGGGGCTTATACATAACTTATTTCTCACAGTTCTGGAAGTTGTAATGTTCAAGGTCTGAGAGATGTCAAACAATGTCTTATGAAGACCTGTTTCTAGAGCAGGAGAAGCCAGTTTCTTGTTTGGCATCACCACATGGCAATAGAGGTGACACTTCTCTGGACTCTGTTGGAGCCTGTAGGGCCTAAGCTTTTTCCAGAGTCACTACCCAACACTTGCTGTCCCTCAAACACCTAAACTCCAACCCATGGATTTTTCAGACCACAGCCCTACTTGTTATGGGTTAAGGATTAGCTTGGTGTGAGAAATTTGAGTAGATTGGAGGATGGTGGCAAAGCTGATGGAATATATTTCTGGGTATGTTTCCAGAAATTTTTGGTGTGTGGTTCAGTTAACTGAGTGGGAGGTTGCATCCTCATAGTAGACAGGCACTGCTCAATGACTGAGAAGTCACATGAAAGTGGAAAACACTTGGAAGGTGCACTTCCTTCCAAGAGTACGCCACACTCCAGTTGCTGAAGACCAGTGCTCTAAGTACCTTGATTTGTGGACTGTGGATCTTGTACAAGCTGTTGTTTTCCCAGTTCTGAAGCTTCCAGACTTGGATTGAATTGCAGTAATGGCCTTTCTAATTCTCCATCTTACAGATTGCTTGCCATGGGCCTTTTCAGCTTCCGTAATCATGTGAGGCAATTCCTGAATGACCCCCTCTATATGCATGTGTGCTGGCTGTCTGTCTCTCTAGATAACCCTCATTGGTATACTGATGCAACTGAAACCATGGTTATACATGCCTGTGCACATGTCCTTTGCTAAGCACTTACTAGTACACTGTACAGTACCTTCATTTTGTCTAAACACAAGCTATTTAATCACACCGTTCTTTAAGATTTACAGGAACTACACAAGTTTTTAGATGAAATGGCCAAAGAGAGACACTCAAGGTCAACAAAATTAAGGTCACCATCAGTGAAGACAAAGATCATCTAAAACAAGGGAACCTTGCAAACGACGCCACACAGAGTGGATCCTTGGGAGAAATAACTACATATGCAAACTCTACCAAACCCAAAAAGCCCTCAAAAAACAAAATAGCAGCCTGTTAGGACTTAATTGCCAATGAAAACAAAAATCAAGATGGTGAAACACTTTTCTCAAAGTTACCAGTTAGTCCACAAAACTAGAGCTAGAAATAAGATTCAAAACTACATCCCCACTGCAGTGGTTTGAATAGAAGTGGCCTCCATGGAGGTGTGGCCTCTTTGGAGTGGGCGTGGCTTCACTGGAGAACTGCATCACTGGAGGTGGGCTTTAGTTTTCAAAAGCCCAAGCCACGCCCAGTGGCTCTCTCTTCCTGCTGCCCACAGGTGGAGATGGCTCTAAGCTACTATGTC
Source organism: Phodopus roborovskii (assembly GCF_943737965.1). Classification (NCBI taxonomy): domain Eukaryota; kingdom Metazoa; phylum Chordata; class Mammalia; order Rodentia; family Cricetidae; genus Phodopus; species Phodopus roborovskii. The sequence continues at coordinate 4,184,600 of NW_026126511.1, forward strand.
TGCCTACATGCTTCATGTCATGACAAAAATGGACTAACCTCCATTTCTACCTGTAAGCCAGCCCCTGCTAAATGGTTTCTTTTATGAGTTGTCTGGGTCATGGTGCCTCTTCACAGTGATAGGACATTGACTAAGACACCTACCATCTTATAGGAGAGCACACACTGAAAACTGCTTTCAGGGCTGACACAAAATTGTTATGTATCTTTGTATAGCGGCATTTTAAGATTTGGCACAGAATTTGAGGACTGAAAAACTAAAACATAAAAAAAGTAAAAGATATATGTCAGCCATGAATAAACTGGATTTGGACAAAGTAAATTTAATATATTTAATGCTGTTATTTGAATAGCATTTCCCTACTGTCTTCAGACTATCATTGATTTAGTATATGAGATTCCCTGTGAAATTTTAAGCCACTGACCTCTTCTTAGATTTCCTTTTTCCTTTCTGACAATAATTTTAAACCAAATAAAGTATTTTTAAAATAGAACTCTGTGTATATATTATCATATCTTAAGGTAGATAATGAATACAGGAAGGGAGATTTTTTTTAACATACAAAAGTTGTTACCAACATTAAAGTCTGTCAATTTAAATGCATTTTATATCTTAAAATCTGTCTCAGCCAATTTAAATGACCAAATTTAAGCCCTCAAAGAATAAACTTTTCTTCTAAATTCCATTTATAATCACCATAGTTAATTTTAAATATTTAAGATTATATAAAAAAAATTTCCATGGGTCAGAAAATTCTGAAAGGACATAATTTTTACATATTGCATTTTAAAGCACTATTTACCAAAACTATTTCTTAAAGTATAGTAGTCATATAAATAGTTAAACATAAGCTGTCATTTTATTTGTAAAATAAGCATTCTAAATTATGCATCTGAAAAAGTGGAAATCCTCATTTCTTTTCATTAAGTGTCTGAGAATGTTATGCTATACAGCAGAATTTTACTAGTGAATGAGTAATAAAGGGAAATTTTCCTTAGATAGTTAAAACCTAAATCTCTGGGATTTAAGTATATTAGCAAACCCCAGCTCTATATGTCAATAAAAATTTTAAAAAATGAAGAAATTCAAAGTAAAATCAAGAAACCACAAAGCAAGTGGTTTAAATGTTAAGAATACATGTCCAATAAGTCTAAAAGTTAGACATATAAGGTCAATGACTGTGAGGGAGAAGCTATTTCACATCTCTGCCCAAGCTTCTGGGACCCTTGGACATAACATTCTCCCTGTATCTTAGTCCCTACCTCTATATCCAAACTCCCTAACTTTTAATAATAATAAGCAAAATAGGTGTTCTAAATTAGGGTTAAACTCAACATAACCTTTTCTGTAAAGATCACAAAACTAAGATATTCTACAACCACCTGGACTGGAGATTAGAATTCCCACATACATTTCAAGAGAGGTCCACAATTCAACCCATAAGAGGTTCTGTGTTCTGTGTATTGTGAAACGCTAAACCTATCTCATTACAATTCCTCCATTTACTAAAATTATGAGGGGGACTCTTACAGTCCTGTCCTGTAGAGCCCTGGGGAATCTTACACAGTCCTGTCCTGTAGAGACGTATGATGCCACCTTCCATTCACACAGCAGTAAAGTTTTAGAGATGTTTAAATGAGTGTCAGTTGCTCTTCTTGCCTATGAGTGCCCAAAAGCTATGACTGTTAGCCTCATCCTCTCCTGATGGAACATTCTATGCATAATGACACAGAAGCTATGAACAGTACCCAGTGTCCTTTGTGGGAAAACGGAGCTTAAATAAGAAAAAGTGAAGCTCAGTAGAGAGAGAGACTCCAGGTAACTACCGAGTACGTAGCTAACCAGGCACCATCCCTGGAGCTGGTGAAGAAGGGGAAACTCTCTACTCTTCTGAACCTTGCAGTCTGCTGCTGGAGGAGACAGAAAACCAAAATGGGGTACAAAATATATAGCATGCTAGATGCTGTGACACAGCATAAAGAAGAGAAGAAAAATAGAAAGTGCCAGAAGGCAGCAGATTGAGATTCTTTTAAAAGTTCTTCAGTGGAGATGGGGCTGTGTATGGAGAGGAAGGAAGCATACAAATCTGACATTCTAGGCAGAAGCAGAAGCAGGACAGAGGTCTCAAGGTGAGTGTGTGTTTCCATGGCATCAAAGAGGTCGGTGTTGGAGGAGAGAAGAGCTCTGTGTAGTTGGTGAGCTAACTGAGAAGAACAAGAAGGCAGTGGTGGCAGCTGCCTTGGGCGGCAGTGTTGATGGAGATGAGTGTGCTTCAGAGAATTGTAGGATTCACTTAGTCAATTCCAAACATCAGAGAATAAAGAATGAGGAGTTAGAAACAGCTCGAGATTTGATGCCTGAGCCACAGGGAAAGGAACGCTGGGGGCATAAATCTGGAGGGAAAGTTCAGGAGATTGTTTTGAAAGTGTAAAAGTGAAGTAATCCATCAATTATCTGCCTGTGAAAAGTTAATGAATATGCAATCAGATATAGGGAGTGATGGGAAGAGGGGCAGGCCTGTGTTTATTGGCTTGGAAATATAAATTAAAGTATTGGAAGTCATGAGCAGAGTGAGGCCATCAAGAGGAAAAAATCTAAGGGCTGAGTCTTGTGACGCGCCAACGCTAGTAGGCGACAGAGGTGAAGGGGATCCAGTAAGTGACAGAAGGGTCAACCGGGAGGTGTGAAAAAAAAAAAAAACCTATGTCCGGAACATGAAGTAATGATGCTTTAAAATAGAGGAAGTGATATTGGGCTGAAGGCTACTGTTATGGTAACAGGACGAGAACTACTGATTGGTCACTGGCCCAGTGAGCCGTCTTCTAGACATTGCCCTGACTAACTCACAGCTGTGGTTGCCTAAGCAAGACCTGCGTGAGACCAACATTCTAGTATGAAGCCAGGAAGGCCCCTCTGACTGAGGAGCTACTAACAGATGATGGCTTCTGCGGGAGGGTGACCCTCAGTCAGTCAACCACACTCCTGCGGACAGCCCCACACCCATAACTACATGGGCAGTCCAAATTCTATAAGAGAACATGAAGTTGGGAAGACAGGGGACGTAAGGAGTGAATATGATCAAAATGCATCGAATAGAATGATCAAAGAATAAAGATGTAATATTAAAATAAGATACAGACTGGAGTGCTGAGGAAAACTACAAGGATAAAAGTTTGTGAGTGGAAATGGTGGTAAAACAGACAAGAAGCAGGCAAACAAAACATAATACTTACAAAACTGAAGCCACTAAATCATGGCAGGCTGGCGCTATAAGGACACAGTGATGTAGGCCCTCAGTATCAAGGGCTGGAATCAGCTGGGCATCAACTTCATCCTGGAGGGTGAGGCTCTGTGTTATCTTGTCTTGTAATGTGAAACTGAAAGCCAGGGTGTAAAGGGACTTGTTTCCTTAACATTATTTTTCTTTTCCTTTCATTAAAAAAGAAAGCAAATGAAAACCATCTTACAATGTTTTCTTTCTTTAAAAAGGTGAATTTGCCAGACATGTTCAAGGTATGCTCATGATTAACGATAGTCAGGACAAGACGAAAGAGTGTAAATGGGCAACCAGCTGCTGGCCGCAGACCTGTGTCCTGAGGAGGGGCCAGGACTCCACATTGTAACGGTCAAAGGGATGAGACACTCATTAGCCTGACCTGGACCACTTCCTATGGGTCGTACCACAGAAGCAGGAATGGCTGTGAGGAAGCATGATCATCAAGGAGGACAACAGATGGGCCTGAGTTCTGGATCGCATGGCAGAGAGGGGTCCCAGTGTCCTCACTCTGGGGGTGCTGGAGCCAGCCCAAAACCCTGCACGCCAGCTGTGGGGCCATGCTGAGGCCAGCAGCTGCCCGCAGTGGAGAAGCAGAGGATGCGCTTCCTTAAACAATAAATAAGGCACGACTGGGTATCACAACGTTAAACTGGGAAACAGAACTATCCCCAAAATGAAAAGGGGCCCATTTTCACCTTGTTTCTGTGCACATTAATGGCCTGGCACAGTCTATTTGCATAACAACATTGCTTAGTACAATTTAGGAAAGTGAGTCAAACTTAAAAAGTCGGTTGTTTCTCAGGTCTCAATCAGAGCGTCAAGGTGAGAGACAACACAGCAAAAGGCAATGCTAAGCTTCAACAGTTCCGCCGCCCGCCGTAGAGGAAGACAAGCAAATGCACATGGGATTGGGAGGGACAAGAGCGATGTCAGAATCCAAAGGAAGAACTGCACGGCACGGAGCATCCTAAGATGTGCATGAAGTGTTGGGATCCCTGAGTGCAGGGGAGTGGCCTTTCAGGGAAACTCTATCCATTCTCCAAAGCACTAGCAGAGGGCCAGGGGGCTCTGATGGCCTCCTTCCAAATGCAAAGAGAAGGCACGTTTGGGAAGTAACAGGAGCCAAAGCAACACTGCATCACTCATGACTGACCTCATCTTCAGGAGTCCAAACCAAGCTTCCAGAAGCACAAATCTCATTTCCCAGTATTCAGAGTTCCAGTTTGGGAGAAGTACATTATGACTCCCGCCAAAGCTCTCTGGAAAAGAAACTCTTCTTGAAGACTTTAAAACTAAATCCTACAGTCCCTACACAAAAGGTCAGAACAAATTTGCCAAATATTATTTCTGGTGTCAACATTATTGTGTTGAGGTTAAACAGAGATCTTTTTTTTATCATCAACTCATCAACAAAATGTCCAGTTAAAAGATGACATCAGAGAATGGCCTGGACTGTCATACCCCATTGGGAGGGACAGAAGGTAGGGTAGCCACTTTGACATCCAGTCTAATGATTCTTAAAACGCAAGAAATACACACTGGTATGACAGATATGTAGACTGCCTATGGAAATCTGCTCCCTGGGGAGCAAAAAGGGGATGGGAGGGGGGCTGGTGGGGGGGAGGACAGGGGAGGGCAGGAGGGTGCGGGCAAGAGCTGGGAATGACATGTAAAACAAGCCTGTTTCAAAATCAAATTAAAAAATTATCAAGAAGGAGGAGGAGGAGGAGGAGAAGGAAGAAGGAAGAAGGAAGAAGAAGAAGAAGAAGAAGAAGAAGAAGAAGAAGAAGAAGAAGAAGAAGAAGAAGAAGAAGACCAGAAGAAGAAGAAGAAGAAGAAATACACATGACCTGGCGATTGCACTCCTGATATACACTCAAAATAAACAGAACACATTTCCACACAAACCCACCTTCATAAACACCTGAAACAGAGTTTCAAAGTAGTGTAAACATGGAAATAACCCAAATGTCGACCAAAGGATGAATGAGTAAGTAAAATGTGATCAATCCATTCAGAGGAATATTGATTATAAAATAAAGTATCAGTCCATGTCTCAATATGATGGATCCTACAATAATGCTAAAGAGAATCTATGTATAATATGCTATATATTTTTTCATTCCACTTATGAGGCTGTTCAAAATACACAAATCCACACAGAGAGAGACCAGTAGTTGCTAGGAAATAAAGGAAGATGGGAAAAAATAGGGATTGACTGCTAATGGGCACAGTTTCATGGTTAAGGAAGATGTTATAAAGTTGAGTGTTGTGATGGCTGCATTATGGCTATATTAGTAATCATTGCATCATGCACTTGGCATAAACATATTGTATATCCATAAGGCTATTAAAGCTAAGAACAGATTCCAGGGCAAAAGCAACATTACTCATTGATCTATCCAAAAGTTGGGTTTTTGTTTTTTACATGTGATTGTTACAACCTGTACATAGATGTGATCAAAATCTAAGCAGAAATGATCTGCGGTTTCAGAGGGCCTTGCCACGCTATTTTCTCTCCTGCTTCAAACAGACTACAGGAAACAGGGAGAATAGAAAAAGGGGAAGGCGTGCGTGTTAACAGGAGGAAAGGAAGTGTCCAGGAGCCAGAAAAGCAGCATCTGCTCCCGCTGGCTGTGCCTGAAATTAAGCTCTAATTTAGCTTTCAGCTAAAATTAACATAATAGAAATAAAACTAACAAACTGGATGTGACTTGCAATTTTCTCATCCTTTAGTGAGGAGGAGGCCAAATGGCGACTTCAGAAGAACGGGCATCTCCATTGGAGCAATTCTTGAGTTTGGGACGGACAAAGTCTCTCTGGCTATTCCTACTCTGCTAAGAGCACTACATTTATTCTCCCTAGCTCCTCCAAACCCACAATAAATAAGTTGGTTTTGGACAAAACACAAGAAGGCAATGGGCTGAGAACCCTGGGGATGAGTTGAAACTTAGGAAATTATTTCTTCTTTTGACCATTCTTTCTCGGTTGTCACTTAAAACCAAACGTTCACACCCAGGCAAGCACTGAAACCCACTGTAAGTATATGATAGTAAACAGTGCGCATATATTTGTGTATATGTATCTATAAAACAATACACACAATAATACATATATGTATATCATCCTACACGTTATACTTATGATAGTCTGCAAGATCTGACTTAAGGAAACAAAGACACTTATCACAAATATGTGTTTAACACAAATTGTAAATATTAACGCAATAAGGATATTTTTTTTTTAAATATTGCCAGAAGTGAACACACCATGGTTCTGGGAAGCAGCCAAGTGCTGCTATGCGCCTGGATTTCTCTATAGTATTGCCCTCCTGTTTTTCTTAACAAAAAGCAGACAGGAAACGTGACCTTGTTATAAAGATAACCCACTGACTTCACACGGAACTTTTGAAAAGTCACATCTCTCTTGCGTATCTGTTTTGTCTATTCAAAGGAGTAGCAAGCACGCGTGCTTTTAAAGATAAAGAATACAAACATGCTTAGACAAAAGTGTGAGAAATACATATAGTCACAGGAATAGCACAGACACCACTTTAATATGTTTTAAAGTGAGAAGGTTCTATCACTTGCCTCTCTCTCCTCCTTCTAACGTAGCCTCCCTCAACCCTCTGTTACTCCCATTATCAACCTGATAGCACACATCTAGAAAATTCTTAAATTACGTTTTCATGTTTTTTTTAAATCAGGTGATAGGTAGAACTGAGTTAAAAGAAAGGAAATCAATGCATATGATTGGGTATATTATACAGCTTCAATTTTACTGCATGGTTCGAAGAGTTATATGTAAGGAGATTGCAATGGATATTATTTTTCCACTTTAGTCTCTGAAGGAGATCCCTAAAAACCTGAATGAAAACTTCTAACTGGCGTATTAATCTGAATGTCAGTAAAGCATTTATTCTAAGTGAAAGATCTATGTCTACCAGGAAAAAAAAAGACATATGCTATGTTTGTTTTTATTTATTTTGCAACTACTGGTAGCAATTGGTTGCATTTAGACTCTTCTGCTTCCACAATAACTGAAGAAGCGGGCGTCTCTTACTTCAGTTCATTTGTAATGGCTTTGGTCATAACCCGCCAATATCAGTTGTCAAGATCTCACAGAAATATGTCTGAACCTCCCAAGAATAATTAATCTAAATCCTTTGTGCAGACGCTGGGTGTAGAATGTTATGAGTCACTGATTTTCTCCTCTACAGTTGATATATATTCAGCGAGAAGAAAGACTTTGTGTTTGGTAGCAATTGTACTTTAATTTTCCCAAGGTCAAATGCATTCAAATGAGAACCTTTTCATGGACAGACCTAACAGCAGTACCTAATACAATTCTGACTTACAAAATGTATATTTAAAACACATAAAATACATGAAAGGAAGGGATGAAAATAAAAATTTCCAAATCCTGGACCAATAAACATAACATTGCTTATTGACTCCAAATCCATTTGATTTTGAGATATAACTTTAAATAAAGCATAATTTTTAACCTACTTGTTCCTATACTTCATAAACATGACGTTTCCATTTAGGACATGTTCACATTGATGAGAGTGAGCACTGTCGTGATTTTGGGTACTGTTCTACTTTTCAAAAATAATACCCCTCCATGATACACAGTCTGAGGCGTTGCTTTGCAATAAGGATAAACACGAGATAAATAGGTCAAGCCTGTTAAGACCAGCAATGGGACCTGCATTCGAAGACCTAAAACATATGAAGCCGGGCAGACAAGTTGGCTCAGTATCTACAGGCGCTTGCTACCAAGCCTGATGACCCAGCGCAGCCCTCCACACAGTGAAAGGGGAAGAGACAAGCACATACAAGGCCATGAGTGTAAAAGAACACACACACACACCACGATAACAAAGTAAAAATATAATGTAAAAGTATCAGCTACGCAGCAAATAGCCCTTCTTTCTTTCTTTTTCTCCACACCCCCATGCCCCTCAGCCTCATGCTTCATGAAAGGCGACCTGCTGTAGTTATTCTAGCTTTTCCTACCAACAAAAGAGTCCATACCAGAAGCCATGAAACCTGTGGAAACACAGGGAAAAGGGAAGCTAATCACTGCTCTATCGCTCTGCTCTCCTGCTCAGCCATGACACATGAAGTAGCTAGCAGCACATGCGTCCTGCCGGCTGGGTTCCTACCTCTTCGTGATTATACTGATAGAAGACGATGCTAGGAAAGCATGAGCCTAGCTCGGAGCTGATGGAAGTTATCTGTAATAAGGGCAGAGGTGGGTGCTAAGGATTTGCGTCAGGAAAATGTCCTGACAGATGCTTGGAGGACTGATGTGATCTTCACACTGTGACACTCCAGACATGAAAGAGGAAAAATCTAGTGTTTAACATTAGAAATAATCATAAATTTAAGGTGTGAGAATTGCTGGTAAGGAAGAGAAGCCGAGAAGTCGATGTAAGCCTGGAGCAACAGAGTAGGTAGAAGTATCTGAAAAAAAAAAAAAAAGAAAAGAAACAAAACAATTCCTGATGATAAAATAGGTGACCTCTATTTAAGAAAATGCGTGCAAAGTAGTAGTAAGTTCCTTTGTGCTGTCAAGTCAAAAATCCCCCAGTATTTTAATGAGGAGTGTTGTGGATAATAACTACCATGAATGAGTGACTTTCGTGAAAACTGAGCGGTAAAATGAACTTCATATTTTGTTGCTGTGCACAGAATAGGAAAAGCAAGCGTGCCGTATAATGATAACTAAGCCTGACGGAGCAGAAGGCTGGGACAGAGGGGTGAGGCTGACAACCACTTTTGTTCTCCAGATTAAGCCTCAAGTCCCTGGAGACACTGGACAGACACTGCACACATGAGAGTTGTTCCAGTTAGAGTTGTTCACCGTGAAAGACACAAAGAAACCACAGTGGGCTAGCCAGCATGGTGGGTAGAGCACAAATAAGTATTAACTTCTTTCTGGTTCCTACCTGGGATCATTACAGAATTAGAGAAGGGGAAACATTATCATAAGTCATATGGAAGTGAACTGTGTTAGTGAGGAAGCTAACCAGTCTTCAGAGGAGAAAACAGTAGGAAGCAGTGCACACACACGTACCGGGGCCCGCGGAGTTGGTGAGACCCAGCAAGATAGACGGGAGGGAGAAGACAATAGCACATAAGTGCAAAGACACTTGTGAGCTAAAGTAAAGAGAGGACAATTGCCTAAAGCAGAATCAAACCAGTGCCGAATGCAAGCGTGAATAACATAGGGATGTTCACAGCTGGAAATTTATACATCCTGGCAACTAGACCCAAATAAATGTCTAAAAATATTATAAACAATCTTTTCCAAAACTCTAACGTAGTTCATGACTGACCTTGAAGACAACAGAACATTCTGAGAGGACAACAGGGCACAAAAGTTATAAGTTAAGGTTGGGCTCTCTGTCCCTCAGGTACCAGCTAATTGCTATGGGCAGCACCACCCAGAAGGAAGGGGATATCTTTTATATTAATGAACATATTAACACAAATTGGAAAGGAAGAAGCAGAAATGTTTTTACTTGCAGAGGATATAGTAGCATACATGAGTGACCTAAAAAAGTCTATGTGGAAACCTGTACATTGATAATCACCTTCAGCTAAGTAGTTGGATACAAATAAATAACCCCTAATCATAGCCCTCCTATATACAAATGACAAATGGACTGAGAAAGAAGTCAGGGAAACAAAACGAAGCAGGGGCCTACAAAACGGGAAACGATTTTTACCAATTACACATCTGACAGAGTGCTAAAATCGAGAGTTATAAAGAACACACACACACACAAAAATAGATGTCAAGAAAACGAATAACCCAATGGGGTACATATGTAAACACAGAACTCTCCAAAGAGGAAACTCAGGTGACTGAAAAATACTTTTAAAAAATGTTCGGCACCCTTACTCATCGGAGTAGTGTCAATCAAAGCCACTTTGAGATTATGCTCTTATACCCACCAGAATGTCTAAGACCAATGAAACACAAGACAGCTGGTGAGGATGTGACACAAAGGAGACACCTATCCATTGCTGGAGGGAATGAAAACTTGTACAGCCACTTTGGAAATCAGCGTGGCAGTTGCTCAGTAAGTTGGGAGTCGATCTTCCTCAAGAATCAACTATGCCACTCATGGGCATACACCCAGAAGAAGCTGCGCCCAGCCACGTGGACACTTCAGCAAACTTGTTCATTGCTGGTCAATTCATAATAGCAAGAATTGGAAACAACCTAGATGCCCTTCAACAAAAGAAAATGGGCTATATTTACACAATGGAGTATTAATCATCCATTTAAAAAATTGAGATCATGAAATTTTCAGGAAAAAATGGACAGAACTAGAAATAACAATCGTCCTGCGTGAGGTAACCCAGACTCAGAAAGCAGAATATGGTGTCTATTCACTTGTATTCACTTGTATGTGGATATTAGCTGTAAATTCAGGGAGGCCAGGTTAAAGAGTGAAGATGGGGATGGGGTAAGGGGTAGCTCTCCTAGGAAGGGGAAATAGAATAGATAGTTATGGATGGATAGGAGGAAGGCAAGCTGGCGCCTACACAGAGCCTTCGCCCATACATTCTAGTGTCTCTGGTACAGGAAGGTAACTCCGCAAGCTGCCCAAAGAGAAGTGTAAACATAGGGACAGCTACAAACTCTTTGCTCTACAGTAGTGTCCTGCCTGCTGCATAGCCTCCGAACGTGATGACACAAAGCCTGTGTGAGTATCCAACCGATACCTGATTCTACTTAAGACTTTCTCCATGAGATGGAACCTGTACCCAGTACAGCATCAGTTACCAAGAAACTGATATTAGATGTGCTTCAACCTCTCAATCTCCCAAATCAGCCCAGTCCCAACTTCTCGGCCGACGAAACAGACCTTAAGCTGTGAGATAAAATTAATACTTTCTCCCAGTAATTTTTTCTGATGTTCTCTTACACAGTAAGACAGCTAACAAGATACCAACAGCACACAGCTTCCATGGATGATCCCTTAACTGTGGGCTGGTGTCGCATTGATGGCTTGCTTGGTAATGCTCACCCTTGATTTCCTTTCTTAAGTATGGTGCACAAAGCTGTTGGAAATATGTTGCATCTTAATGGTAACTGATTGGCTATCAGTGAGTGATCATAAAATCCTACTGAGTACTTCCTTGGTAGAGATGGATATGATACAAAACAACAAGTAATAGTTGCTGGTGACCCTCCAACAAACAAAAGCACATGCTGGGTCAGGGAGAAGTCCATGTCTGTGGTGGGTACACAGGTATGCACATGTGAGTGTGTGTATGACATGGAGGTCAGTGATGACATCTTGGTGTATCATTCCTTGGGTGTGTGGCAGGTTTTCTGTTAAGACAGAGTCTCTAATAAACCTGAACCTTCATCTGGTTGGTTAGGATATCTGACCAGGCATCTCTGAGATGTGTTTGCATCTACCTTCCATCTGGCCATTGCTCGGATTCAAGCATGGGCCAGCATGCCAGACTTTCTGTGAGAGTTCTAGAGATAGAACTTGGGCCCTCATGAAGCAAGTGCTGTGCCAACTGAGCCATCTCTGCAGCCTTCTCTCCCCACAGATCCATGCTTTTAGGAAACAAATATCACAGGTTGCCCTATAAAGGAAAAAGACAAAGAATCCATGTACTATTTAGCCTGGAACAAAGCAGGTGATAAAAGAAATGTCCCCTCCCACCCTCAAAATGAATGGCTAAATGAGCACAAACAAAATTAAAACCAGAAAATGATATGTATTGAGTTGGAAGTAAACAAAGGAGTCTTGGGAGCTCAGGGCACAACCTAGAACAATATTGGAATAAAAGTTGAGGAAAGTAAATATTTGCAAACTATGCCAAGTGTGTATTTGATCAGAAAATACGCTTAGAAATTATTTTAAATTGTTTTCCTCTGGCAGAAGACTATGCAAATATTTTGTACAAATATCTTTCTTTCCCTTTAGACAAAGGTTAATTTTCCTTATCTTCCCAGGAAGTATGTTGATTTTCTATCAACAATAGTCTCTTCAGTCAACAAGAGCATGCCTGTTCCCATTGGAACAGATTACATCCTGTACAACTCCCAGCAGCAAACTATCAGGAACAAACTCTCTGCTTTCAAGAAAAGAGGGTGAATTAACAAACTGTGAAGTTCGAAAGGACAAGTTCGGCAACGCAAATTATCTGTTCAGAGGGATCATCCTAGACCCCACATTCAGAAGCATAGGGTTACAAATGTTAAACACTGCTTGGGGACATCACTCAGGTGACCATGTTCTTAACCAGCATGCATATGGCCAGGGCTGAATTCCCAGCACATCATAGAGCTGGGCATTGTAGTACATACTTTTAACCCTAGCACTCAGGAGGTAAAACTAGAAGGGAGGTGGAGGGAAGAGGAAGGATGTAGGATGGAAGGAACGCCGAAGAAAAGAAAGGCAGAGAAAGGAGCAAGAATAATGTTTTACCTTGGAAACAGTCTTCACTGCTAACCTACCAGTGTTACACAGATAATATTAGTTTTACACCATATTTCATACAAGTCTGACTTTATAAGCTAGTGTTTAACTAATACTTGCTAGTTAATTACAAACACAAACCAAAACATAGATCATTTAAATAGCCACAATATCATCGTTAAGGTATTGGGTCAAGTATATCTCCTGTATTCGTCCTCACCACTAACCAGACTACATATTTTCTGTCTACTTGTACTTTCCAGAATAAATAACTAAAATAAAATCCCTGTCCCTCTTCGGTGGTATAATGAACAATAATTTGGAAGATCTTTGAAGATTTTTTCTTGAAGATGTATGTAAGGACCTGATCATATTGGTGATAATGTGCCATCAAATGTCGGTTAAGCAAAATGAAAGTCGTCTTAAGGAGTATAGGAATAAATATATTCTTCCAGAGTGAACCTGTCTTAGAAGACTAGCTCTAATATTTTAATGAATGTTTTCTCTCATTTCACACATCATCATATATCAAAGTGGTGGTTGAACATTATTGCTCTCCAGTATCAATGCCCTCAGACTCTCCATCTTATCTGCCTTTAAAATAAATTGGTTTTTTCATTTTTCAACAGCTGATGGAAGGAATGTACATCCAAAAAGCAGCAATTATGCAAAACCTGAAGTCACAGCCATTTTCTTTTCTCCCCCTCTCTAACAGCTTGTAAGCATAATTAATCAAATCAAGCTTCCCTCTCATCGTGGAGAGCTGTAATTTAAAAAAAAAAAAACCAAATTACAGCATCCTTGGAGCAGCATGTATAAAGTATATTAAGAAAATGTGTACATGAGTAGGAGTTCATACCTGGTGATAAATTCTATTTTATGAATCGCAGCTCTGTATGATGACCTCATATATTATATTATACTATAATTGTATTATATTTACTGCCCATGCAAGGAGGCATCTTAGCGTTTGAAATCTTGAATAACTCCAAATATTCACAACAAATTAAAATATTTTCTATGTCGCAATAAACCAAAAGAGTAAAATTAATGAACACCACATGCTCAGGGATAATCTCAAATATGTCTAAATAGCATTTCAAAAAGGAAAACTTGACAGCTTCTTAAGCACTCAAACATATGTAAAAAAAATGGGGGGGTTAGGAGAAGGAGAAAGAAAAGGAAGGGAAGGGAAGAAGAGGAGAAAGGAGGAGAAAGAGGAGGAGGAAGAGGAAAGGGAGCAGCAGCATTGGAATCAGAGATGTCTACCACGGTCTGGACGTCCTGAGCTAAAATGTTACTGGATTCTACTAAGATAAGGTTTTTATCACATGGCAGGAATTAGTTAATCGTGACTTCTGCTCTTCCATAAAAACGTACTGATACTACTTCTTCAGTGTTGAGGGCACATCCCATATGTGGATACATAATTGCTGAAGGTTATGAATGCAGGAGAAAGCACAACACCACAATGCATTGTGCAATTTCCTTGCATTGACACATATCTTAACCTCCACCCATCACCCCGGTACTTTCTTGGACCCTTCCTGGATTAACTGAATTCACAGACTAAAAGAAAGCCCCCCCTCCCTGTGTAATTATTCCTCTGGGAGAATATAATGCCATTAAGTCATCAGTTTGATGTCCAGGTTTGCAATGCACTGATAGAGCTGTCTGCCTCTCCTTTATTCATCTGAATCAAGGTCAGCTTTGTGCCCAACCCAGGAACAACTCCAGATAAGACTTTTGCAGCAGCAGCCAGCAGCTGCTTGGTATAAGTGATGGTGACAAAATTATTTGTTAAAGTCAAGATTTCTTATCATGTAGGACCCAGTTTTTCAGGGAAGTAAATATTTTTTCCCCCTTAAAAGTAAAGAGCTGATTTATTTGGGGTCAGCACTTCTTGACAGCCATGCTGGAACACAAAAGGAAGCTATCAACATGCATGCAGAAGCAAGGAGGGCGGGCTGCAGGGCAAGCAGAGAAATGCACTTACATCTTCTCCAGCATCAGCAAGATCCTTCCAGCCCTTGAAGGGAGACACTCACTCAGCACAGCGCTCCTGTATGGAACCCGCTTTTCCCGTGCTTATTTGAATCAAGAATAATTTGGATGGAAGGATTTAAACTCAGGAAAATGGCAAGCCTTGAAATAGGTGACAATTTACATTAAAGCTAGTAACAAACTGATCTTGAAACAGTCATGTATCTGGGATATTTTACAGATTTTATGTATGCTCTGTGAGGCTCGTATGAACTACAACACAAATAATAAATGATTGTTTTGATTTATGGAAAGTTCTGAAGCTAATAAGCAGCTAAGAGCATACATTGCCCTTGCAAAAGACCCAAGTTTTGTCCGTAGCACCCACATCTGACAGCTCTCAACACCCTGTAACTTCAGCACCACAGGCTCCTATGTCCCTGGCCTCCAGAGGCACCTGCATTCACCAGATACATAACTAAAAAGAAAATTAACTGTGAGAAATCTCTTCAGGGGTTATCCTTGTGGATTTCTGGAGTTTCTCCCCATCAGGTTTCTCCCTATCCCCAGAATGCCCACCCTCCATCAAGCTGTGTCTTTTGTTAGTCCATCCAAGCTAAGACTCCTAGCAATAGTGGAGAGGGTGTGTGAACTGGCCATCTACTGTAATCAGATTGGTGATCACCCTAATGATATTCTATCCAGTGACGGATGGAAGCAGCTGCAGAGATCCACAGCCAAGCACTGGGCTGAGCTCCTGGAGTCTTGCTGAAGAAATGGGGAGGGACTGTACAGTCAGGGTTTTCATGATGGTGGGGGGGACCCACAGAGACAGCTGACCTGAGCTCATGGCAGCTCATGGACTCTGGACCAACAGTTAGGGAGGCTGCAGGGATTAAACTAAGCCCTCTGCCTGTGTGTGATAGTTGTGTAGCTTTGTATCTGCGTAAGGCTCCTAGCAGTGAGAACAGGACCTGTGCCCTTTGTTTACCTGGCTTTTGGGAACCTGTCCCCTATGCTGGATTACCTTGCCCAGTCTTGACACAAGGGGAGGAGTTAGGTCCTGCTTCACCTTGATGGGTGCCAAGCTTTGTTCAAGCCTATTGGAGGCCTGGGCTCTCCAAATGGAGACTCGGGATGGAAGGGAGGAGGCAGACAGGCACTGGGGGGTGGGAGGGGGTGGGGAGGACACTGGGAGGGTAGGAGGCAGGGAAAGCTGTGGTCAGCGTGCAAAATAAATTTTAAAATGTTATTTAAAAAATTTTTTTATAAGAAAAGAAATTTCTTCAGGTAAGAAAAACCCACTAATGATTTTTTTTTAATTTGTATTTTTTTTTAATTTTACTTAATTTTATATAACAGTCCAATTAAATGAAAACAAGCATTTATACACAATATTTGGGAATTTGGGCATTGTTCTTTCCAAACTACTTCCTGCTGGTAAGGGGCGCTGTCTTGGGGGATTCGAAGAAGATTCAGATATCCTGGCTGTAGTCTGTAGGGCTGTTTTGTCCAGCTGTTTTGAATGTAGGATCAGCTTGTACTCTGTTTCAGGCGGTCTGGCGTGATCAAACCACATTAGTCTGGAAAGAATCCACATCTTTTCATTTTCTCCCACTAATGATTTTATGAGAGTTGGTATTTAAAAATATCTTTATGTTATTTATATGAACGTGATAAGACAAAAGGCTCAGTATTTAATTTTTATATAGGCTTGACATTTATATACAACTTGTATATTTATACAGAGACTCTGTATAAATTAGGTGGCATAAATTGTGTAACTTGTACAAACCAAGTATTTTTCCAAAACCTTATGAGAAAAGGTACAAGATAGAAAAGCCCACAAATGACGAATTTTATATATTGTTTACATATTAATAAAAAAGATGTTATCAAAGTATGTTGCCTGTCAAGACAATAAAGGTTACAATATTTATGAAATGCCACAAAACTAAATGTTTACTTAAGGAATAAATATGGCTTTTTCAGAGATATCTATAAATATCAAACAACTGTAAATGGTAATATTAGACAGTCATGTTCAAATTATCGCCAGTGTCTCCAAGTATTTTTCCAAACAATACATTCATTTGACTTTCCGTCTATAATAGAATCTATGTTTGTAAGTCGCGCATCTCAATGGGAGAATTAATGCAGGAATTAATCAGATACATCTGAACTTTTGATAAATAAATAAAGGTAAAGCAATGTAAACGGCGAAAGCACCGAGTATGAAAATGTGGAGTAAAGTATCCAGGATGGTCTGAGGCAGGTGAGGTCTGTAGCTTCCTACACTCTACCTCATCGCTCTACCCCCTTGTCCCCAGGCAATCAGTGGGGTCTCAGTGCCCTCCAAAGCCATCCCAGCTCAGAAATGATCACATCTACACAACCTCCAGCAGCACACACTGCCATTAACAAAGGCAGATCTCCATTAGGTGTTCACTTGATGAGACCTTGGCATCCACTGCAACACTTCAGGGCTCCTTTGGTCTAATCACGCCTCAGATGCAAAGAAAGGCATTTTTTTTTTTTTTGATTCACATTAACATCTACTGGAAGAATCAGGAAGGAAATATTTAGAAGCCAGGGAGACTGTGCTGCCCTTTGCTAGGTATTCTGGGTAAGATGCAGCTTCAGTCTGAAAAACCATCCACCGAGGAATGTCACTTCTCAATGACGACTGTGGTCACAGCCCAGGCAATCAAAAAGGAAATACGGCATAGGCTGAAAGCTTGAGACAAAGCTGGCCGTGTATGGAAGCTGAAGATTCTGTTCTTAACTAAATATCCCTAGTGCTAGCAATTCAAACGTTTAGGTGAACAAATAGAATAATTAATTACAAGCAGAGTCTGAAAACTCCTGGGCAGGATAAGTACAGCCCTTCCTTGATTCTGCCAATGTTATGATGTAGTTCAACTTTATCTTCTTTCAGACACGTAAACTTCCTCACATAACACATATCCTTTCTGTGACGTTCAAGGTAGTGTTCCCTTAATTCCTCCCTCCCCCACAGTAAGCATCCCTCTGCAATTTGTTTCTTATGCTTTGTCCAGGCTCACAGAATACCTCAGGAAGTACCTATCTGAATGAAGGAAACACTGTCCCTCCAGGTGGAAGAAATCAATGAAATGGTTAGTGTCCTCCACTCCCACCCACCCCACAAGATGAAGACACAGACAAATGACTGCAGACTCTGACTTCTAAGTTTCTAAGTTCCATTAAACTCACACTTCTGAGATGTTTGACCTTTTCAGGCTCCCTTACTAAACTATCCACAACCTTTCTCAAAGTAAAGTATTTATGGCTACAGAAGTTAAAGAATTAAAATACATGTGAAAATTAATATTACACTACATTTTAGATTAATTACTATAGTATTTTAAATGATATAAATCACCAACTCAACATCCTGAAATGGAATCAGAGAACATTTTCATATTATTATAAAGCAATATAATTAATATAATGTATATTTTAGACTTCACAGGCCTAACAGATTGCATTATAATTAGTCAACTGCACCATGGTCACATGAAAATAGCTATAAGAAATATGCAAAATAAGAAGGAAATCTGCCTTCCAATAAAACTTTATTGATAAAATCACACAAGCCAGACTAAGCCAATTCCTACTCTAAAACAAAATTAAAGGAACAAAGACCCTTCCTTCAAACAGGATATGTCACTATAAATCATATAGAACTTAGAACCGGAACTTAGAACTGGGATAAGGGAGTTGGATGAGTTAAGCATGTTTAAATTTCACTCTTTTTTGACAAGATTATTTCAAAAACAAATTTTTAAAACGGAATTAAACAAATGGGTTTCAAAGGCATGTTGCTTTTCCTTTGTATCTAGAAGACTAACAATTTCTACTTTTTCTTCCACTAATATGGAATCTCTTTCACTTGCTTCCCAGTGTTTTGTGAAAGCTAAGGCTGCTACAAAAGAGTAGGAACTTGCCTTCTGCTGAGTTGTTACTTCCTGCCCTTGAAAAAGGTAGAGGACACAAAGGTCAAACCCAATAGCCTCATTCTGTGTGACAGGTCAACCAATATCTATAAAGTTGAAATGGAGTTCAGTAATAAAACAATTTTGCCGTTGCTGTAGAACAACTTGGGTCATACTTCATCTTGATTTAGGCGGCAGATGATTGGAGATGTCTCAGGATTCGTGAATGTGCACAGGAAGAAGGTATGGCTACCAGACTCAGAGTGTGGTATGAAATGAACCAACACAGACCCCAGTCTTCAGTCTAAGAAGTGATATTCTTGGTCAATGATCTCAGGGGAAAACTGTGTCTTACAATACTTGTCTCAACAGAAAGCCTTCCAATGTGTCTAATACCAGGTTTTATTGTTATCATTGTTGCTGTGGTTTGATGTTTATGATTTCAGAGATGGGGTCTCATGCACACAGCCCAGGCCAGCCTTGACTTCCTACAAAGACCAATATGATACTAACTGAACTCCTTGCCTTCACCTCCCCTGTACTAGGATTGCAAGTGCATGTTACCATGCCCAGCAACAGTGCATTCTCTTACCCTCTACCCATTTGCTGCTCGAATTCTCCATTTTCACGACATTCAGTCTCTCAAACACTGTATGTTTTGGATGTTCGCAGCAATACCGAGTTTACTAGCGTGCAGACACATCTCACTTCAAAATTTCTGTTTCAGTTCTAGTAAAAATCCTCACACCTTTGCCCTTTACTACAGGAGCAAAAAGTCCATAAAATGGCCATGATTAAGCAAGATGCCTCTCTACGTTTAAATCCAGCAAACTTGAACATTTCTGTAATTGTCTAAACGTACTATATCCAACCAACTAAAATAAGAAATTTATCATATCCTTCTTCTAATCCAGAGTTCGTTCATGGAGAAGTCAAAACAGCCATTTCTATACGCAGTTTTCATTTATGTAGGGTTAGTTTTGAAAATAGTTTATAATGAAATTTGGGACTTGAAGATAAGTTATACCGCTCATTTATTCAATTCAAAATAAAGTCTCGATATGTGCATTATAGGCATGGCGGTACGTATGTCAGGCATTGTAGGGAATAGAAGCTGAACCAGTAATAAACTGTTGCCAAGGAGTGCCTCCTCTACCAGTACGAGAGATTATGAATGCCGGAAGCGATGGCAAAGGCTTGTGGGAGTGCAGAGAAGGACATAAATGTCACACGCCGGGGGGTCAGAAGTTCCAGGTGCAGCCTTCACCTGTATGCTCAAACTGATTCCCAGTGAGAGAGAAACTGCTACATTTGTAAGAATGGACACCAGACAAGGCAGGGCATAATAAGCCACACAATGCAGAGGGAACACTGTACTTGCCTGGCCTCTCCAGAAAGGGTGGCTGTGAGAACTAAAATAAGGAAAGAAAGCAGCTTCGGCCAAATGCGCCTAGAGCACCAGGGACCCAGGCTACTTTAGCCGGCACGCTGGTGGGGTTCTGGAGGTTTCTGAGTCGGATTCGGGAATCAGCTTTGGTTCATTAGAGAGGAAACAAGAAGAAACACTTCTTCCCCTGGCAAGAAAGGCAAAGGAAGAAGCAGCTAAAATACAGAGAAACGTGAAGTAGGAAATAAAGAAGCCGAGCAAGCCACATTAAGTGGCCATTGCTGCCCAGCTAGTTCTGTTTCTCTGTCTCTCACCATTTACTGGAAACAGAAGCTTCTCTGATGAGGGCTAAGAGATGGACTAATCTTTGAGAATAATGCCAGCATTATTAACATTAATAACAGTAGTAGTTCTTACCTAACGACACTGATTTATCTAGTCTCGGTGTCCTCGTTTGTGATTTTACTGCTGTGAAGGCACAGCATGATCATGGCAACTCTTATAAAGAAAACATTCATTTGGGATACCTCAGCGTTTCAGAGGTTCAGTCCATTATCACCATGGTGGGAGCAGAGTGTCCAGGCTGACATGGGGCTGTGGCGGAGAGTCCTACATCTTACAAGCAACAGGAAGTAGACTAACTCACTGGGCAGCATTCTGAGCATACCAAACCTCAAAGCCCACCCCTCCCGTGACACAATTCCTCCAACAAGGCCATATCCACACCAACAAAGTCGCACCTCCTAATAGCGCCACTCCCTATGCAATTATGGCGGCCAATTGCATCCAAACCACCGCATTCCACTGCCTGGCCCCGTAAGCCTGTAACAATATCATAATGCAAATTCATTTAGTCCAACTTCAAAAGTCCCCATAGTCTACCGCGGTCTCGACAACGATTACGTCCAGATTTCTAAGTCCCTTCTTACATCCATTCACTCTCTTAACTGCAGTCACCTGTAAAAATCAAACCCAAAAAGCAGATAACATACTTCCTAAATACACTGGCGCATGCTACATATTACTGTTCCAAAATGCCGGGAAGGGGCACAGGGAGGAAATACTGTCCCAAAGTAAGACCAAAGTAAACTCCAGACTCCAGGTCTGACATCGAAACTGTTCTCCGCACCTCCAACTCCTCCAGCTTTGCTGACTGCAGCACACATCTCTCTCCTGGGCTGGCTTCACTCCCTGTTAGCAGCTCTCCTTGGCAGGTAACCCACGGCTCCGGCATCTCTACCATCTTGGGTTCTCGAAGGCAATTCAGGTTTCAACTTCACAGATTCATGCAATGGCCTGTTTAGGCTTCCACTTGGGGAAAATCATGACACATGCCCGGCCTCGGCAGCTTTATTCCAAAACTTCTTCCTTCTATCCTTAACTCTCTAGCCGGAACCACAGGGCCAAAGATGACTAGTTCCGCCGCTTTCTGGGGCTGGAGCATGGCCCCTTCATTCAATTATGTCTTCACCAGCTTTCTGTTCTTCACTGCCTAAGCTTTGCTGTCCATACATGTGCTTTGTAGATCAGGCTGCTCTCGGGCTCAGAGCTCCACCAGCCTCCGCCTGCCCAGGGCTGGGATTAAAGATGTGCACCGACACACCTAGGTCTAAGCTGTTCTTTCCTTCTTTCCACAAGTTGGAAACTTAGCTGGGTGGGACCTCGGCCTGAGGTCACCACTCCCTGTATTCCATTTCTTAACCTGTTCATCGCCTGCAACACGGAATTTCCCTCCATTCCATTTCCTGGTGCGCTTTCTCTGCAAAACTTACATTTGTAATTTACCCTGCTTGGCTTGTTCCTTTTCATTATAAATTTTCATTAGAATTACCACCGATAGCCACATGGCATAGTCTATACCAGGCTGTTTTGAGATTTCCTCTGCCAACAGAATTAATCCAGGCAGACTCCGGACAAGAGCAAAAGTCAGCCATATTCTTGACCAAAAATAACACAAGAACACTCTCTAGGCATCATACTAAAATCCTTCTCCTGTGAAAACTCTTGAGTGCCCCCCACCCCACTGACAGTTCAAATAACTCTAATAGACTCTGTCTTCCATGCTCCTACTAGTATGGCCCATTAAGCAATATTTTAAGCATTTCAATTCTTTCATAACCTGAAGTACCAAAGTCTAATTTCCTTCAAACAAACACATGTTTTCCTAACACCAGGAGTTTTGTGGCAGTTCTTTCCATTTCCGTACTTCACAATTTTTACACAACTCTCAACTGCCCAACTGTCTCATCTTGGGTTATCTAGGTATATAGCAACAACAACAACTAATAATAATAATAATAACAAACAACCTATATTCCAAGAATGCATTATTAAAGCTCTGAGTTTAACTCCCATTCAGGGATTGATTCAATGTTTAGCTAGAAATGTTTCTACTTTCTGTAGAAAAATGTGATGCCTGATTTTATAAACTAGCAATTTTAAAGAATCAAGCCTGATGGGAAATTCCTTTTAAGAATGTGGAGTATGGGATGGGGTCACGGCTCTCCCTGCTGTGTGCAGATGAGCCTGCAACCCAGCACCGGGAGGCACAATCAAGTATCCACAGCTCCCCCCAAAGTAACACCCAGTAAATTCTCTGAGATCATAGAGTCATCCTGCTTGAATTATCCAGCCTAGTCCCCACAGGCCACAGGGAGATACTACCTAACAGCGACAAGTGCGAGTTTACACTGGGTTTTGAGTCCTGCTTCACGTTTCCCTGAATTTTAATAGCCACCTATGGCTCGTGACTTCTAGTCTGGGGGATTGGGACCAGGGGATAAACACTCAACCTGGGGGCTCTATCTGGAAGACTTGGTGATGACAGAACCGTCTTTGAGCAACTCTCATGGGAAGTCAGCCAAGGCCCCACCAGTAGCGACGTGCTCATGGAAGACCAAAGCTCTGCCTGCTTGCAGAAGTGCGGTGGTGTCTTCCCGACAATCAGTAGATCAAGCAGCCAAGGCAGGATGGCTCCCACACACACCCAGCACAAGTCCGCATCTCACACCAGACATCCTTGTTAGAGTATGCTAATGATTTCCACCCAATGCTCACTAAACTCCAAAACCTATCTCAGAGAACAAAAAGTATAAACACAAGGTTCAATAAAGCCCGTCAGGCTTTTAATAAGACACATGGGAGCATGCTAATCCAGATTTCTTTAGGCAAATTCTTCATAAAAGGTTAATCAAAGCGCTGGGCAATGTGGCAACATCTGCATCGGGATCAGCACTATTTTTTTTTTTCCAAGAAAGCCGAACATCTGTACAGGGGCCAGATCGCTCCACAGGGAGAACTCTGAGTCTTAAAACGGGAAGATTTGCAGCTGCATGGACTGTGCTTATGTTAACAGACTTCTCCTTAGCAGCCACTTCTAAATCACAATGACATGTTAGGGGGCAGAAAGACAGGGGGAACAAAAAGAAAAGAAAAAACATACCGTGATGCCCTGATGTTTAGTATTTCTCGTTACAAAAATAAAGACTCGAACATGGATTCCTCTATAATAACTAAATACTTGCCCTGTTAAATTTCTTAAAAGCAAAAGGTTTGAAATTGTATCATCAAAATAACAAGGTTTAAGTGGAAGTATTTTCATCTTATTATATGTATCCTGCTTTAAAAGGCGCAAAGTACCTCTCTTCTCTAGCCGACAGCCAGAAAGCAAATCCTGCCTTGTCAGTCTTCCTCTGTGATTTACCACAACCTTAGTTCTGATCACATGCTACATACTTAAACACAAAAACTATAATATGTCAGTGTTTTTGTTTCTTGCTACAACTTCTTTAAAATAAATCATACTCTACTCACACAACTAAGGAAATTTTAATTTGTACAGAATTTCAGGGATGTCTTTAAGGACCATCATATACCTTTAGTCTATATTATACTTATATAACATCATGTTTCCCATTCAGAGATTAAAGCTCTTTTCCATTATCAACAAACACATGACAGATAACATCGAAGGAGTTTTAAACAATCTGAAAGGTAACTTTCCCCACAAACAGAGATAATAAAGCGCTCTTTTTCTTATAAGCTTATATACCTGCAGTCTCCTTTCATGAAACTGTAACTTGAATGCTGTCTCCATCAACCCTTCACTAGTCTATATTTATCTGTTTACATTAACTCTCTGGGACAAGAAAATTACTTTTTCTCCTTTTAACTTAAAGTATTGCTTGTCAACAAAAATTACGCTGCAACGACCTCAGCCATTCTGAACTACTGCCTTACACTGTATGTTAGGAATATAAACACAGAGGCATTGCCTGAAATACCAAAAAAAAAAGAGAGAGAGAGAGAGAGAGAGAGAGAGAGAGGAGGATCAAAATACCTAAGTAGAAACTGTTCTGAAATTAACCCAAATGTTGTGTTGGTAACAATAAGGATCACAATCATAGTTTGGGTTTCACAAGCATTTGCAAGAAATTCTTTGTGTGGTATTCTCTTTGCACGGAGTATAACCTAGAGAAAAGAGGGCGGAGGGTTGAATACCAGTTTCAACTTCACCAAATCCATCTCAGCTTGAAAACTCAAGAGCCATCATGCCATTCCCCTAGATATAAATGGCTTCATTACTGGCTCTCTAAGCCACAGAGGCTCTATACACTCCGGACTATTATTTAAAGAAATAGTATGTAACTCCAAGACTCATGAAAACTCCAGGTAAGAATGGTGAGGTGTGTGCCTAATGTCCTCCACAATCCCTGTCCTCAGAATTTTTAATGGAGACCAAGTAATCATCAATTTCCTGTGAGCGCTCACCTCTCTCAGTCACCATGTAGTGTCTAATTCAGTACAGAGTTCAATGAGTACTCGTCACACAAGGTATTTTTGTTAGGCTGGCATATTATATTTGTGTAAGGGGGGGCAGTAAATGGAGCCCGGAGTGAAGTGAATTGTTGACACAGATGGGCATAGTCAGTATGAACCTTCAAACATACATGCACAAGTACACATACTATTCATTTCTGTGAGATCTGAAGACTTCATATTAATATCCATGAGAGTATATCCTAAATTCACTTCCAGAGGATGTCATCCTCAAATCAGTTATTGTGTATTTTGTAACACAAGTGGCCCATGGCCATTGGATTTTAGAAACAAAACGTTCTTAGATATTTACAATTTCAGAACTTCACCAGGAAAAATGCAGCATTGCTCTTAACATCTTGTAATACAGCTTTCCATGGAACACCAGTTTGACAAATGGGACAAAGTTATGTGATCATTTACTCAATAAATATTGGCTGTATGAAAAAGAATGTTGTTTTCTTTGAAATAAAAAAAATCAATCACTTACATCTTCCCGGATAGTGAATCAAATCATTACTTTCTATTGGATTCGTTGGGATGGGATGACATCCTGCCTAGACACACTTTTCAAGTCAATCATTTCTTGCTTCTGATTGCCTTGTGTCGCTTCTCCCGCTAACTCTACGGAGTTAACAACACTGCACGAGGCATTGTTTCCTACCTGGAACAAATTGTTCCTCGTTAATTCAAAACATTTTAGTTTCTGAGACTATGGCTTGTTAAATTAATGAACTCATCTTAGTCTTTTTCAAAACCACCAAGGTTTGCATTGAGGCAAGTATGGTGGTGCATATTTACATTTCCAGCATGCAGGAGGGCTGTTGTGAGTTTGAAACCAACCCAAGTTACATGGCAAGTCCCAGGTCCATCAGAGCTGCAACGTGAGACTGTCTCAAAGTTTACTCTAAAACTAAATGCAATGAAGACACAGAGAACCTTCATTTCCCTAAGAGTCATTCAACTTCTCCTGAGATCATACTCTACACTAAAGAAAACAACAGCCCTTTCTCAAACCACAGACTACACCATGAAGATTGAGAACACAAAGGTGTCTCCTTCTAAATCCTCACCTAACCACCAACACCATGAGACCAGGTTGGAAGCATCCAGACTTAATTCCAGTCTCATTGGATAATTATTATTTAAAAAACAGATATCTCAAAGACAAACAGACAGCTATCTCTCAGATTGTTCTGTGAACAGACCAAAGAGGATCTATAGTCTATGGAAGACATAAACAAAGGTAAGTAAAATATAGACTTTCACAGTAGCAAATGTTTAAAACATTAAAATTCACAGGTAGAGCCAAAGCATATAAATCATCATGGAAATGGGTTTGCAAGTTTTTAAAGAGTATTCAATATGGTCCTCAGAGAAAATGAAGCTGCTGAGAAAGTGATAGAAGCATGACTATAAGCCATGTCAACTCCCCCTGGGCGGGGCTAGCCCACAATAGATTTCTACCCTGGAGTAGACTGCCTTCAGAAGCATCAGTAGGACATTAGCATGAATGGAGGTAGGGGACAAGGGACTAGAGGCAATGTATAAAGTCCAGGATGGAGTACTGTCGAGTGGACTTTGCAGGTCATTGTTATGACTTTAGCTTTTTCTCTAAGGAAGTTGGGATGCCTGGCTTCTACGTCAGTGGTATTACCCAGATCTGAGGATGGGAAGACAGCAGAGGGAAGAAGGCCCACTCAAAGGCTCTCCTAACAGATGCGAGAGTGATGGCTGAGGGAGATTCAAAGATCTCCTAGGTGGACACCAGTTCATGACTCCTCCACCCTTGCCATGACAAATGCCTGGAATGTTAAGTCTATTGCACACCATTCACCTGTCACAGTGCCCGTGCTACATCACTTTTCTACAGCACCAAGTACAATTCTGTTGTCTCTTGTCAGATTTCCTTGGCCATCCCATCTTCCAAACCCATTAACACTACTAAGGAGACGGACTCTTCATTATCCCTTTCCATGTTATAATTTTCTCATCTATCAGTATTTCATAATCTTGAGTTTTTCATTTAATTTCAAAAATAAGGCTCCAAATGAAACTGTGCCGACATGCCAATTGTATCTTGTATAAATTTCTGGCCTAAGTGAACATAGCAGAGCAAGTGTCCTTGTGGGAGGATGGCATACCATTTGGGTGTATCCTCAAGAGTGGAATAGCTGGGCATTAAGGTTGACCAATTCCTAATTTTCTGAGGAACTGATATATTGATGTCCACAGTGGCTATACATATTTGCACTCCCACCAGAAATAGAGGAGTGTGCCCCTTACCCCACATCCTCCTCATCCTAAGCCATCAATTGTGTTATTGATCTTAGCCATTCAGATAGGTTTAACATGGAGTCTCAAAATAGTTTCGATTTGCATTTCCCTGATGGCTAAGGATGCTGAACATTTCTTTATGTGTTTCTCAGCCATCTGAGATTCCTCTTCTGAGAATTGTCTGTGTAGACCTGTACTGTATTTTTAATTGAATTATTTGTTTTTTGTTTTTGTTTTTTTATGTCTAATTTCTTGAGGTCTTTATATATATTGGATATTAGTCCTCTTTCAGATGTGGAGTTGGTTAATGGGCTGCCTCTTTGCCCATTGACAGTGTACTTAGCCTTACAGAAGCTCTTCAGTTTCATGAGGTCACATTTATGGTTGACCTTAGTGCCTGTGCTATTGATGGTCTATTCAGGAAGCTGGTTCCTATGCCAATGTGTTTTGGCTAGCCCGCACTTTTCCTTGTATCATGTTCAGTGTGTCTGGATTTATGTAGAGGTCTTTGATCCACTTGAACTTGAGTTTTGTGCAGGGTAATAAATATGGATCTATTTGCTTTCTTCTACATGCAGACATCCAATTTGACCAGCACCATTTGTTGAAGATGCTTTCTTTTTCTTTTTTTCTTTTTTTTTTCAGTATATAATTCTGGCTTCTTTATAAAAATCAGGAGTCCGTGTGTCTCTGTGTGTGTACTTATGTATGGGTATTTAATTTGATTGTTGAGACACCTGATATAAATCAGACTTCACAGAATATTAGACATTTAGA
Organism: Phodopus roborovskii; assembly: GCF_943737965.1. Taxonomy (NCBI): domain Eukaryota; kingdom Metazoa; phylum Chordata; class Mammalia; order Rodentia; family Cricetidae; genus Phodopus; species Phodopus roborovskii. The sequence continues at coordinate 4,212,538 of NW_026126511.1, forward strand.
ACTACATCTTAAGAAGAGAAATTAATTTCTGTTTTTAATTATAAACTGGCCAGGGACTTACTGGATATTGTGTAGACACTCATCTGACTTACTTTTATGAAAAAATGTTGAAGATTAGGATAGGCAGGCTAAACTGAGGGTATCATGTTCTGGCAGCAGAGAAGTCCATCTTCCTAAGAGCCATGTCAGCTCCACCCAGCAGCTGCTGCCCATGCTGTATAACACAATTTCTTTTCCAAGGTCCTTCCTCCCTGTACAGTCTATTCTAGCTGGAAGCCCAGGACCCCCTGTGTGTGTGTGTGTGTGTGTGTGTGTGTGTGTGTGTGTGTGTGTGTGTGTCTGTCTGTCTGTCTGTCTGTCTGTCTGTCTATGTCTGTCTGTCTCTCGCTCCCTCTCCTCAAGTATTGCTGAGGTCAGATAACCACACAGTATGCACACACTCATGGCACTTCTCCTCAGACCTAGCATAGATGCCCACGCCATCCTGGAAACAGGGCCACTGGGAAAAAGTTTAGTCATTGGTTATAGAAATGTGTGTTGTGCTTTATACTCAGCTCCTTGGTGGCAAAGCCAAGTATCCACAAATGTCTCTCTTATAAACAGAGTAAAGGGCCTTTTCTGGGTAATGTGTACTGCTTAAGATAAAGCTTAAAGTGTGCTAAGCTACCATTTGGGAGCAAATCATCCCCACGTCAATGCTAAGACTTTGGGATACATCCAACTGCTTATTTTTGTTACTATTCTTTATATTACGGTGCTATCCATCTAGATGGCTCTCCTGTGTGTTTTATGGGTTGGCACAATCTACAGTTACTCAGAGTTGTTCTTTGACTTAATGTGGTGTGGATATTTTTCTATGGTGTTAAAATTTTATATGGTTTGATTTTACATGTCAATATATAAACAAGTTCTACCTCCTTACATACACCCAGGAATTTTGAACAACTTAGGTATGTAACAAAGAGGGTAATTAAGAGAGAACATTCTAAATGAGAAGGATTTTAGGCTTAAATAGTTAAAAGAGATGAAGCATGACAGGTCAAAAGAAAGGAGGAGAAAACTAACGAGTTAGGTCACACAGATATTAGGTCCCTCTGCCCTTGGAGATTGCCAGTCACCAACTTCGAGAAGTGGGCGGCCCATCTGGCCTCTGGCTGGAAGACTGAAAGCAGAAGGGGGGGTGAGAAGAGGCATAGAGGGGAGTAGGGTTAAAAGAAGAGGGATGAAGGTAGAAACACATGAGCTCAGAAACTCATCTCTGCTATAAACCAGCCTCTCTTGAAATTGAAAGACATCTTGTCTTTTAATCTCAGCAATTCTCAAGACGCCCGCCGTCATCTTCTAGCATCTGAAGATGCTCCCACATGGGTATACACCCACATACATGAATGCACACACAAACACACCTATGCTACATCACTCACACACACACACACACACACACACACACACACACACACACACACAGAGTGGGGGGGCACACAACATTTCTATCTCCAGCGAGCTAGATAGATTCTCAAACCCCAAGTGCACCTACAAAATTCACCATTGTTTAAAACAATGGTAAACACTATGTGAAAAGCTTCATGATTTATAAGCCAAGACACTAATTCCTCTCTCAAGTCAGACAGCTACTATAAACTAAGAGCCCAATTATCTAGCCTATACCATTTTATTAAATCACATATCATTTGTGACCAAATTTTCCATTTCTCTGTGACTAAATCACTCCTTTAAAATGAAACAAAATTATAGTTTCAAAGTTTAGCATCAAGAAATTCAGTAGAATAAATGGCACTATGTAACAAGTGTCTTGGTCTCCCTGCAAGTGAAATTATTGCTAAATAGTATATCTTAAAGGCCATCGAAAGTGCCAACTGTTCCTTGAAATGTGTATGCCTGGAGCTCACAGATGATAAATCTCTGCACAGTAGAGAGGGCATCTATGCTCTGACTCCCACTGATGGAATTCTCAAAGCCCTGATGCCCCTTCTTGTCCTTTCTTCATGAGTTTATCTTACTCTATTAAGACCCCCACAAGAGTCAAAGGATCACATGGATGAACTCTGGAACTAAAGCATCAGTTTCAGGGCCCTGATGATACTCACACGATTGTCACGTGATCATGATACAAACACCAGCACACGTTACCATTGCCTGAAAACTGTTACTCTCCTAAAAATGTTGACCAGCTTCCTCCAATCTAAACCAAAATTAGGTTAGGATACTGAATCCTTAGACAAAAGTACTTCCTGTCATCATACTTAGACGCAAGGGAGCCAGCCCCAGAATTCTTGCCCCAATATTTGCCTTTGTAGTGATATTTTAGAGAAGAAATTGAATTTGGTGAAAATGAATGTCTCCAGGAAGGTATACCGGGATTGAGTACACAAACCAGTTATTTTGCAGAAAGACATCATTTATCACCTGGGAATGGTTGTGTCCCTACAAATCCTGTTCTTCAAAGTATTAGCTCAAACCAGCAATATCGCTAATCCTTAGGAGGCTGACAGGGAGAGCCTGGGGTCTGGGCAGGGACAGACCAACCCAGAGTCTGTGCTCTAATGGGCACCTAAGGCACCACTCTGTGAGGGAAAACATCTAAATTCCTCTAAAAATGTAGCATTGTTTAAACAAAAACTAAAGCGTAGAGAAAGTCTATGTGTATTCATTTTGAGATTACAAAATACATAAACCAGTTATATTGCTCAGCGATGATGAAAAGTAAAGTTACAAACTAAAAAGCAGTTAGTACCTGAGTTAGCTCTGGGTGTAGGAAGGCACAAAGAGGAAAGAATTACATTCGCACACGCTTCTGTTTACGATGTAATGCATGTTTTATATACTCAGGTAAGTCGTGATAAGCATCTTAGAAAGGGGTGAAACCACCTCTTGAGACTGAAATTAGTACTTGGCAGTCACAAAGTTGTTAAGATTGTCTTTTGCATGGTCCGAGTATCTGAAAAGGTCTTACTTAGCTACTGGTAACGTTACTAAGCAACATATAGACAAAGTCTAACACACATAGGTCATAAAATAATGCTTTAATCATTTGGAAATTTGAAGATAACAAGCATTAAACATAAGCATATGAGCAGACAGGTCAAATATTCTCCTCAAGTTTAAAAGAAAAATCTCTATTCTGTAGATTCCGCCAACGCCTGTCTGAAGCAGTGGAAAGGATGTATATGAGGGTCACGTGATGTTTGGGCACTGTGAGGATAGAGCATCAAGAGTTGTCAAGCCAGTTTACTCACCAGAGATTTTTGGAACTAGGGATATCCATAGAGCGCATGGGTCTCTCAAACAAAACTAATGCCCTCAGATAACTATATTTATGCTCCTTATTTCCAACATTACACCAAACAGCTACAGATATTAGAAATTCATGCTGACCTCTAAATTCTAAAATTCTGCCTGCAAGGAAGGTTGAGCAAATGTGAACCATTCAAATTTATGAGAAATCAGCAGGTTTGGTTTAGAGAGCTCAAGGCCACCATTAACCAACCTTCCAGATCTAAATTCCTAATGATGCACCCTGAAAATAGCTGGTCTTAGGAGCTCCACACCAGAGCCAACACATAAGATTCCCAGTAAGGACACTTGGAATTGATTCCCAGATTCAGATTACAATCAGTTTGCCCGAGAGGTGTGACCTTGATGTGTGTGGTTTGTTTTTCTGTTACCTTATTCTGCTTGAATATTAGTAGTTGATCTGTGAGAGAGAGAGAGAGAGAGAGAGAGAGAGAGAGACAGAGAGACAGAGAGAGAGAGAGAGAGAGAGGAAGGGAGGGAAGAAGGGAGGAAGGGCTCATAAAATGGAGCAGAAATTTGCATGGATCTCAAACACATAAGAAACATTTGGTTACATCAGTCCTGTAACTGAAAATAAATCCATTCAAGTTTGACATCACAAGGCACAAGACAGACAAAACATAATTCACCTTGGAGTGACCACAAGGCATATACTCCCTTCAGAGTGCTTTGACCCTGATTGTTCTAACTATTTAGTGAAAACCTACTTTCTGTTTCATTTCTCACTGAATAGAAGACATCCTGAGTTTTTCATCTTTCCTTTGTCTTCACTGAGTCCCTTATGCTGCAGCCAATCTTTTGGATTACAGTGGAGTTACCCGATGGAGCTCACTTACACATTACTTCACTGATGGTAATAAGTGTACAAAGAGGAGAAAAGATAAATTTTTAATGGATGAAAAAGATAACATTCATTGGCAATGTTTTTGTCAGATACACCTTCAAAGACTAGACCAGTTGGCTAAGGGAAAGTGGTTCATTTCTTGAAGAAACGATATTTCCATCGCAGTCATTAACCACCAGGTAAGAGACTTGTCAGAAGAGCAAATTTCGGTGACACATTACTTCTGTAGAACTACCCAGTAGCTAGCACTGCACACAGACCAGCTTGGTGTTGACAGATAGTAAAAAAGCTGCCAGGATAATATGTTGCCAACCTGCTGATTGAAGACACCAAGGCAAGGAATTGACAGGCTCCAAAGCTACTGCCTCATACAGTTGATTTCATAGGAGCAGGTGTTTATAACACTGTAGAGAGAAGCAATTCCTGCTTCTTATCTAATACAGTTTGATCACTTAACAAAATACACAAGAGCTCTTATAAAATCAGAATATTCGTAACCTTAAGAAGCAATATGGAAATGAGCAGCAAGATGAGGCTTCATGAGGCGACTCTGAGAATGTCTCAGACTACGACAGAGAAGCAGCTGAGAATTCCTAACTCTACTAACACAGAGCAGAAGATATGGACTGACTGGATGCCAATGACTACTCTTCTATGAGATATACAAATGATTAAAGAAGGGCTATAAAATAGAGAAATCAAGTAAAATGAGGGACAAAGCAGGTAAGACAGGCGAGCAGCAGAATTTATTAGCAAAAGTGGCCATAACTCAGACAGATGTAAGGAAAACTGAACTCAGCTTTGAGTTCCCAGTTTGGAAACTTATTTTATGGACCAAACATTTCCTAGGCTGTTGTGTGATTTTAGACGTCCCTCATGGGAATGCACGTAACACACAGAAAGCTACCTTTTGCACCACTTACGATATGTGTAACTAGATATTTAATATTCATATTCTTACATACTGCAACACTAAACTCCTTAGCACTGCAGAGCATGTACCTCCTGGTCACCGAGGTACCTACAGTGGCCTAGAATGTGTCATTCACTCAACAAAGATCAGAACCAACAGATTCAATGTAATCACGACACTAAGGAAATGATACACATTGTTCCTTCACATAGCATGCCTTTCTCTTCTATTCTGATCATCTGACTCCTGTGCATCTATACTCATACAAATACAGACTTGGCTATCCTAACAGGGAGGCACAAATAACAATACCAAAGGGGAAAACAAACTACTTATATTACCAATGAGATTCTCAGCTGCCATGATAATTCTCGCGATGATGACATCCTGCTATCTGGAGTCATAGACATAGAAGAAGCTGTGTTCACACCACTGCAATATAGAAGCCAAGATGGCTGTCTCTGGTCTGAATTATATTATCTCTGACCCACCAAGAAAGTTGGATAAAAGTAAGGAAGTAATAATAATACTTATTGCCTTAATTACAAGACCCAGAAGTCACGCATACACATACACACACACACACACATACATTCACACACACTCACACACACACATTCATACACATACACAAACTCACACAGTACTCAAACACACACACTCACATAAACACAAACATGCACTCGTGCGTACACACACACATACACATATTCACACACGCTCACACACACTCACATAAACACACACATGCACTCGTGCGTGCACACACACATACACACATTCACACACACTCACACACACACCTTTACTTCCACTCTGTTGAACAGTACAGGATCCCATGTCCATATTTCAGTGCAAAGAATCTGAACATCTGCCATCAGCAGGCAGACAAATCTTACCTAAGGAAAGAATATCTAACGGAGAAATAAGTAGTCTCCACCACGTCACCATCACATCAATGCCATGTCCTCCCAGGAGTCCAGAAACCACTTCCTGAAACCATTTCATCTGTTTCAACATACCATGTTGAAAGCCAAATTATTTTGATAGAGTTATGGACCATTTCTCCCTCCCACACATATCATCACATGTTTGTGAAGTAGATCCATATCCAATTCTACTCTGTACTAATTGTCCTGCTTCTATGAGGCAGGACTGTCTTGGCAACATGAAGGCCATTACAGTTCTACATGGTGGCCAACACAAACAGGTATAATACCTGAAAGCCACCAGATTACATTAGCATTTCAATTAGACGCATTCTGAAAAAGTGGGCAGAATGTGATGGCTGATACTCAAGAGTAAATTCATAAAGTGTAACTCCCCCAAAATAATGTTCAAATCATTTATGAGGCTATGAATGAGGGTAGATCACCTATTACTTACATTAATCGTAGCTATTTTTTTTTAAATTAACTATGGTTAAAATCACAGCTGATTCATTTTATTCACAGCTGATTAATTACAAGACTTGATCAGAATTAAGCAGTCGACATGAAACTTCAAAAGAAATTATTGATTCTTCTCATGAGCAGCAGCCAATTAAAACAGTATGGTGTGAGACGGCACACGTTCTTAGTGTTCTAATTTTGGGGTTTTTTTTTTTTTTCCTCTTTGCCTTTTTTAAACAAAGAACATTATATAAAGACTTCAAATTAGCTCTTGGCTTTTCCTATTCAATATCAACCACTTACCAAGTGCCAATCATTTTTGCTGAACCCAACCTCCCCCTGCCCGCCCCTGCCAGGCGCGCACGTGCGCACACACACACACACACACATGCACACGCACACGCACACGCACACACACACACACACTTACTTTCTTTTAAAGGAACATTGCCTTTGGCACTGTACATGAAAAGAGATGAGGGTGTGCTCACACCCTGGTGGGCTGATGTTTCTTCCCTGATAGAGACCCATGGGATACTGCATGCCAGCAACAGACGTGAATGAATGACATGAAGTCTCCTCTTGCCATACAGGCACAAGGCAAGAAAACCCACCAAAAAGCTTTTATAAGGATGTAGGGCAAAAGATGTTTTAGTATATTAATTGTCATGGGCCTTTGGCTCTAACTTCCTGGCAGTTCTGCCACCGTTGGTGACATGGACATTTGGGGTTTACAATATACGTGGCAGGATCCCAAGAAGGATCTCCAAAGGCATGACAGCCATGTCCTTAAAATATTTCCCATATTAACTGTTTATTGTTGTTTAAGCTAAAATAAACACACATGGCTATCAGAATCAGTGTATGCATTAAACTGCAGAATCAGTGCCTTTGAGGCTTTTTAAGTCTCTACATAATCATCACTTTCCAGCTCTAGAAACTATTATTTTCCATAGCTGGCAACAGTCCAAACTGCCTATTGCCATATGTTCCAATTATTATGGAAGCAGTATTATAGTATTAAAAGAAAATAATTCACCCATTAATGTATGGTGCAAATATAACTACTTTCATATTTTGGTCTTTAGTCTCGGCCTTTATTCATACTATACACAGCTATAGTTACAGTTTAAGCACAATTTTACGTTCTATTTTCTTCACTTAAAATGCAACTCATGATATTCTCACGCTGACATAACGTGTTCACAGTTGCAGTTCTAATGAATGCACATATCCCAATTGATTAGTACAATATATGTAACCATCAACCTCTTCCAAAGGCATTTGGAAAATGTTGTTACCCTCGTGAAAACTTGCATTTTTCAAGGTTCTTTCTCAGTAATACAAAAGCTCTATTTTTTGTGTTTGCATCTAATCAGATGATAAACAAGATGGCTGTGTACTGAGCACCCACTAGGAACTCCACGTTGTAAAAGATGTGGCATACGTTGGTTGTGACCAATAGAAGATAAAACCAATCAAGCCCCAGGATAAAATAATAGTCAGATAGACCATGGTATCCATGGAATCTTCCTTAAGCGGGTGAACATGGGCAGAGAGAGCATTGGATGAATGAAGAGGCATTTGAGAAAGGAAACATTAGTTTTGAATGTGTGAAAACAAAGTTATGGAATCTGTCCCAAGCTGAAGCGGAATGGGATCTGCAAAAAGAACATTTCCTTCCTTCCACTTATCAGGGTGGATGGAGTTTGGAGACAGACACTGGTTAGGTCTGTGAAATCACCCTTCTGGCTGTCTGCACCCAGACTTTCATAACCATGAGACAATCCGTTTCTGTCAGTGAAGGCACCCAGTTTGTGACTTCTTGCTGCATACAATCCATAAAGATCTAATGGTACATAACATTTGTCTTAAAAATATAGCTTCCTGAAGACCATGGCAGACAAATCACCAGAACCTGAGAACATGGAATGCAAAGAATCCAACGGTCCTGATTAGCCAGGTCCTTCTGACTCACTTGAGAACATATGAGCCTGCCATATCACTACTGCCAACTGTGAGACGGCAATACCGGCATGGGAGCTTTGGGGCTGCATTAGCTAATGAAGTCTACTGAGGGACCTGAGACAGAGAGGGATGGCCCTGCTGTTAACAATACATAACGCTCTTGCAGAAGACCCAAGTTTATTTGCCAGCACCCACTCAGTGGCTCACAATCACCCCTAACTTCCGTTTCAGAGGATCCAGTGAGCACTTCTGACGTCCACAGACACTGCATGCATATAAACACAAACTTGCATTCAGATACACAATTTTACATTTTTTTTCTAAAGTGAGACAGATTGTAAATATTTGCCAACAGAAATCTACATGTGTGCTGTTGAAAGAAAGGAATTAATGGCACTCTTTCTAATGACATGATATATTTTTCACATTTTGTTATATTTTGGATCCTCTTGGCAACTATGTACTAGATAAGTTGAATATTCATATTAGTACACTTTTTCTCAATGAAGAACTGAGGCTCAGGATATTTCTAGTTTGCTGAGTGTCACATAGACAGTAGGGTGCCAAGCAAAACTAGTGGCTGGATTTCAGTACGTGCGCCAAAAGTGTGCAATCGATGGGTGGTAAAGGTCAAATTCAATCACCAGAAAAGACTGAATGACACTAGCAGAGAATAATGTTCTAACTTCAAATAAATGGCCTATTGGCTGAAGAGTTTCACAGAGAGAAGAATCCTGGGTCTAGACCCACAGGAAGGGAGCTAGGTTTAGAGAAGGGTAAGGGAGACGATTCTGCCTCTGTATGATCATGTCAGGACACATATAGACAACCAAAGCAGAAAGTTTATTTAAGACCCTTAGTAAAATTTACACAGACAGGAAAATCTGGGGTCTGAGGGCAACCAGGGGCTTTGAAATCATGATGGGCATGGAAAAGAAGGTGGGCAAAAATAGGTACCATGTAGACCCATCCCACATCCAAGCATCAAGGCTGTCCCTAACGGGCAATTTTTATGTGCTCAGGAAATTAATTCAGAGCCACAGAACAGCAACAAAGACAAGAAAAGAAATAAAATAGTACTAGCACTTAGATTAGTTAACTTCACAGCTAGTGACATTTCATGAGAGTCATGATTGTCACCTTGAACCTTACATGAAAACTGAAGAAAACAAAGGGATAAGGCTTGAATAAACAAATCTCTCAGGGGATGCTTTTAACCAAAAGGACAGCTTGTAGACACATCTTAAACTATAAGTTAATTTTCTACTCTGCATGCACAGTCCCTTAATAACATAGCTAAGTGTGGCGGGATACGATCATGATGTTTTACGAACATTATTCTTTTGGTAAGAAATTTCAATAGAAATGAGGAAAGGAATAAATGGAAAGTCTCTAAAACCGAGAATGAAAATGCTCTGCTGAGTGCTTCCTGATTCAAATTCCCCAAATGACTCTTGGTGAGGCCCACTGTGGACCAGTTGTATAAACACAAATGAGCCTATGATAACACCCAAAGCTCAAAGAGTAATGACAGAGGTGGACGAGATGGGCTAGTCAAGCATGAAATTGATTTTATAATAACAAAAATCTGTTGCTGTCCAAGTGCTAAGTAAATAATTCTGAAGCAGGGGGTAAAGATAATAAAAACAAAATCATTAACTGCTTCTCCTAAATCAAAAACATAAAGAAACCTATTGTCATGTTGACCCTGAAGCCTGTTTGACGGCTAATTAAAGCAATTATTTTCATCTTGACATAGTCCTTAATCATAGGGTATGCCGTCAACACAGTTGGTTCATAACCTTCTGCAGATAAAGTTTATACTCTACTTCTCCCCAAAATGTATTGTATGAAACATGATTGTCAAGCAAGGCAGGAAAAAGGGAAAGTCAGGGATCAATCCATACTAGAGTACATGATAGAATCATAGCCTTCAACGTGCCTTGGGCGACTTTTAAAGACTGGCTTAAATGGATATCAAAGAACTTTTGGCTTTTGTCATTTGTAAGGACTATGTAATTTTGGTTATGTTAAGCCTTAAGAGGCCACTTTGAATGTTCTTTTATCACTTATGTCCTCAGGGTATGGGGTTGGAATATAGTCCTACCAAGTGCAGTGTCTGTGGTTCAATACCCAGGTGGGACAGTTACTGTAGTATATTGACTCCACACCTAATTTTTCAGGAATCCAAGAATTTTATTCAAAATGAATCACAAAAGTAATACAGAGGAAAAGTAATATTGACATGTTTCTCACATTTGAGTAGAAATATCCAGTAATGTGCTTTACTCATGATTTCTACCACATCTATGAATGCACGTGGAGTAAGATCTGTGTTTTGGCTTTTACCTGGGCACCCATTGTCCTCATATGTATCTTGAAGATTTGTTTTCTTTTCACACATGTATGTGTGTATGCAGATGCCACACATGTGGGTCCTGGCGGCACTCAGAAGGCATCATTTCCCCCGGACCTGGAGAGCGGCCTCTGAGAATCAAACTCATTTTCTCTGGAAGGTCAGCAAGACTTCTTAACCACTGAGCCATCTCTCTGGCCCCCTAATTCCTGAAGCCTTTCTTACCCCTGTATCTCAGTAGGAAACCAAGCTGCAGCGATAACAACCCTAACCCAAAGTCACTTGAAGAGATAAAGTTTAAAGTCTCAGTGGTCACGTATCCCTGTATATCCAGGACAGCACTGCCTTACGCCAATTGTCTCAGCCCCCTCTTATAACTTAAACATGCTTTCATTTGAATGAATGTGCGTATGATTATCCTATCCACTTATCCATGACATGCGATCCAGACTAAGGGAGCAACTGTAGACAGATTTTTCCTTGGGCTGCCGGCTGACAGAAATAGCACAGAGCCTTATCCTTAATTATGAATGCTTGGCCTTAGCTTAGGCTTGTTCCTAACTAATTCTTATAACTTCAATTAGCCCATATTTTCAAATCTGTGTTCTGGCACATGGTTCATTTCGGCTCATGCTGTTTCCTCCACTCCCGTTGTCTGCCTGGCAACTCTGCCTTTCTCCTTCCCAGAGACCTCTCTGACCCTAGAAGTCCTGCTTAGCTATTGGCCATTCCGCTCTTTATTAAACCAATCACTGTGACACATCTTCACAAGGTGTAAAGTAATATGCTGCAACCAGCATCACCATTGGATCATTAATATTCAGTGTTATCAGGAGAAAATAAGAGTTCTGGTGTCAGATGCTCCAGCGTAGAAGCATCATTGCTCACCAGTAAGTCATTGGCTACAATCTATCACAGTCCTGTTATAGCAGGGCATCTGGGAAAAGCCATCTTACCTAGATGGCCAAGAACTTAGATTGTTTGATGACAAGTATTAGTGACTTCATTCCCTGCCTCCTCTGAATTGCACCTTTCTCAACTCCTAAATCCATCAATCACATTCATCCTATCTAAAAAAGATATTGTCTGCATCCTTAGCTTTGATTTTATTAGGTTTTCACTTATGTTTCTTCTTTCTAAATTTAGTTCGATACGTATGTTGCATGACTTCACTCTACATCTGTCAGATGTCTGTGGGTTAAATAGGGTGGCCACCTTGAAGGGTAACACTATGAACAGGACATGATGCCATTCCCAGAATCTTAGAGCACTTTTTAGTATTCTTCAGGGTATCTTTTGGTTCACTGTAGCAGTGATTTACTGTGTGAGTCCTTCTAGAACTTCCAGAGCTAATATCCCTACGGTATGGTTCACTCACTTGAAGGCCTACTAAAGAAAATCTCTATGCAAATTTAATATAGCTTATCCTTCTAATTTAATTTTAACTATATAGCTTATAATCTTTTCCAGATAAAACTCTGCTCCTAATTAAATAAGCACAGTACATAAAACCATATATAAACCACTGGCGATGTTCCTTACATATTTTACAATGAATTTACTTTCACAGTATAACTACTAAAATGTCCTCCTTTAACTAGAATGTCCAGTCAACTACTGGACTACCCAGAAAATAACCTTTCTTGTTCTTATCAAAACTGAAATTCCATCAAGATGTCCCTGCTCCTGAAACTTAAACTCTACAAGAGAATTAAGTAGAAGGGATGTAGAGACGGAGATGCAAGAAATGTGAACCCAGCGGCAGAGCTGCAGCTTGAAAAGCATTTTCTCATAGAATGTTCCAGAAGGTGGTAAACTATTACATTATCATTGCCATATTTCAGCAACACTTTGAGCTAAATGGCTTTTTATGGACTAGTCTAGAGACAACACTACCATTTATATCATCGTTATTAGGCAGAAATATGCTTTAAACTCTAAGAAATAAATTACACATTAGCTTTTGGAATATGATTTCTTAAGTCAGGCCTATCTGAATTCTACAGGTGTGAGTTCAGGATGATTAGTGAGCTGTTCACTACACCCTTTCCTGTTGAGGCCATCGCATCATCACCGCTGTTTCAGATTCTCAGCACCTTGCCTAGTCATTCAACCAACGAGTCCTAAACACTTTATCTCCTCAAGGCGGTAGGCTACGTGGTGATGTTCGTGTTTAAGTAAGAAAGTACCTCTGCCTACCACTGGAATGGAACCATCTCTGTTCTTCCACAGATTCCCTAGACGCAAACACAATCTTGAATCCGCAGGTTTTATAATGGGTTACCAACATTGTACTGGGTTATTTATAATGATATAGGTTATTACTGTTTCCATTTGTTACCTTTCTGGAAAAAATAAGACCATAATGTTGTAGACAAAACACACACACACACACACACACACACACACACACACACACACACACACACACTTTGAACATAGGACATGGCGAAGTCAAACTGGATCTGTACAAGTAGGCTCCTCGCTGAGGACTAGCTTTTCATAGTAATGTAAAAAGCCAAGAAAGCTGCCAGGGAGAAGAGCCACGTACAGTCCTACTCAGCTGTGATAACAAAGAACTACAGAAATGACCAACTTCAAGGTATCCCAAGGAGGCAAGAGTGGCATTTACACCCTCGTGGTAGCCAGAAGCTGTTCCACTGGACTTAAGCCTACTCAGTACAAGGTAATTCACACCAGCCTTTGTAAAGTTTACAGGATAAGCCAACAACTTGTAGCTGGCAGGGCCAGGGGTCCTGGAGGAGAGCCTACTGCTGGCCATTTCTTATTCTGGTTTACTTCCTAATGGCTTCTGTATGCGTATCCTTGTACCCATAGGTAAGTACAGCTCTCCACCCTCATCAAAGAAGTTTTGCTACCAATGAAAACAATTACAGAAATCCCAAACGGATGCACAGAACAACCGAGGTGGAGGGTCCTGCCCCTGATGATTATAGTTCAAACACAGCCCTTACATACAGGGTTTGGAACCCGGAGAGGTAGTGGAAAGATAAAAAAGTCAGAGTACCATAGGTCTGCTCAGAATCAGTCTCTCCTTTAAAGTGGAGGGGTAGGGAAGAGTGGGTTGCCTGGGATAGTTGTAGAGGGAGGGATGGCAATGAATATGATCAAAATACATTGTATGGCCTCAAAGAGTTGTAGAAATGTTACATTTTAAAAAGAAGAAAGAGAGTTCTTTCTAAACTTTCAGGGGTTAGGACACAGATCTGTGCTTGAGGATTTGCCTAAAGTATGTGAGGACTTGGGTTGGATTCCCAGAATCACAGTAGTCAAAAAAATTACATAAATACTTTCTAGCATTTAGTCAGTTGTCAGCATTTATTAGTTACTCAATACAAATGTGCCATATTCTCTTCTATTTTTGGTTATGAGCCTCATCTTCAATGGCCGAGCTATCCCTCCAGCCCTAGATGAGCCACATTCTTGTGTTATGCAACACTAAAGCAAGTGCTGAATTAAGATGGTACAATTTAATTATCCGATGTATAATGTCTATATTATATATAATGACATGGAAAGCATGAAATAATGAAACCAGAGAGAGAGAGAGAGAGAGAGAGAGAGAGAGAGGTCACATCTTTCAAAGTTGGCAATTACACAGACGGCACCCAACAGAATCTGTGCCCCTTGCTGCAAGGCAACACAGGATGACAAACAGAAATACTAGAAATAAAGCATCCCATGAGACATTCTCATCCCATGAGCCATTCTTGACTTCAGAGATTGAACGGTTTTGTAACTGTCACGCCATTCATTTCATATATAATGTAATGGTAACATCATTATTTATCTACCCCATAGCAATAGCCCCATATTCACTGAGTGCCCATGCTGTTTAATATACCCTCAAATCAAGAGTCAGAGTAAAATCACATGAACTAAAAAGTTATGAAAAGACTTGTGGTTTTAGGGCTTGTTAAAGTCATGTATTATTTTTACATTATTTGATGTAACACAAGTATGTTTAAAAATAAAACTATACTACCATTGTGCTAGATTTATGATATATTAGAAAACACATAATTTATTATAACAGAAAATTAATGTTGAGTTATATGGGTTCCAAAGAAGGCAAGGTCATCATATACCCATTCTTCCCATGAAATGTGACCCCGAGAAGCATCCGCTTGTTAACACAGACGGGGAGTGTGGACACACTGGAACCTTTTACATGAGTGTGCACCCTGCTTTTCACAAGTGGCTATGATTAAGAAACCTATAACAGAGAAATCGTGTCTACTGTCTTTAGCACCACGATGGAACTGACATCATAATACTGAAAAATATTGAATAAGATTAACATTGTGTTTAAGTGGGCTGGCTACACTTTCAATCTCGTTATCATTACCTTCTCCCAAAGTTGTGATGGCACGTGACACCCTTCCACATCCACCAGCAAAACAGTGCAATTTGCTCGGGAAGTGAGAATATACACAAGTAGACCAGATGCCATGGCAGTCGAATCCCTGTCTTAAGAGATGAGAATTAGCCCTGTGGATCCACCAGAATGCAGCCATGCCTTCAGTGAGCTCCTCTGCGGCAGGAAACCACCTTTTACTTGAGGAATCACGCTGGTGGGCTCTCTGCGCACAAGCCCTGCCACCTAGCAAGACTCACAGGAAAGCAGCCAGTCACACTATGACCTCAGATTAACCATTAGAACTCAGAGGTACCTGATTATATTTTCTAAGGCCTAATTCTTGTTCTAGTCCCACTATCAATAGATATCCTATAAACCCAGCTCCTTGGACATTTTTTATGGTCTGTGAGGAAGACACTCTTGTGTCAAGCCAAAGGTAGCCAATATCCAGGAAAGATGATGTAACTATCAACCCTTCCCCCTTTACATAAAAAGAACCTGGATTTTTTTTTCAGGCTAATACATTTTCTCATCATACTCAAAACCCTCTATAAATTTTATAGTGTTATATGCTACTCATAAAGTCAGCACTATATACTTTTAAATGAACAAAACCAGTTGACATAAGCATGAAGAGAATTAAAAGACGCAAGCTAATAGTTCACTACAGAATTTAAATCAACTACATGGCATTCCATGGCACATTGGCTTGACAAATCCTAACACAGATGCTAATAGCACAAATGATATTCAAAGAGGAGAACAGGATTTTCTCCATTCTCACCGAGGAAAAGCAAAGAAGTAGCTTAAGTTAAAACTAGAGATCAATTACACAGGAAGTAAATACTGTACATTCTCTCTTCTCTGCGGAGGCTTCTTATAAAGTCAATCTGAATGGAACAGTGACTCCTTGAGGACAGGAAGATGCGAGCGAGGGAAATGATGGATAATGGGCATCAAAACACAATATAAGGTAATAAGTTTTGCTGTTTTAGCTTTATTCTAGACAGAACAGAACACCCTCTTATATATTTTGTGAATAACAAGAAGAGAAGAGTTCAAAGGCTGCAGATATAAAATTAAATTAAACAAAAAATTAAATTAAATAATAAAAATAAATAAATAATGTCAAAAATAAAAAGTAAAGGGGAAGAACTAATTATTCTAATTAGGTCAATATATCATGTACACATATGCAAAAATTTCACCATGCTCCAGAAGTAAGAATAACTAAAATACTCATCAGTATAAAAATTGAAATCACACCTAAAGAATTAGAACCTGCTACACAGGATTAGGTAAAGACATCTAAAACTGCCCTTCTGAATATATATATATATATATATATATATATATATAAAATCTGCACCGCCAGACTGGTACCTGGTATCTCCCCTTGAGGTAGGAACTACATTTATTTCATTCGATTTTGATTTATCAGTAACAGAAGTGTGTCTGGCATATAAAACATTTATTGAATGGGCACTCAATAAGTGTTTGTTGGAAGAATGAATTTCTAATGAAAATCTAAAGTCAAGTATATTAGAATACATTCATCTTGGCTACTGCTAATAGTTACTGAAGGCAGCAGGATCTCAGAAAATCATAGGCTGTATATAGTTCAAATAAGGGGATTCATGGGGTGAATATGATCATGATACATGCATGAAATGTCTCACTGAAATCCATTGTGCTATATACAATATAGTCCAATAAAATAAATTTAATTTACAGAATTAAAAGTAAATAGCCATCAAAGGGTGTGTACAGAGTCAAATTGGGAATGATTACAGACTTAACATTTGGGTATCTGAGTCTGAAGCCTGGCTTTAGATGAAAAAGATGAACAAAACATGAAGGGGATGGCAATGAATGTGGAACATGTTATTAAAAAGGAAAAATAATGTATTTATAACAATTGTTACAAAAAACCACTCAGCAATAAAAATGCTGAGTTTTGAGCCCCTGATTCAACTTACATATCAATAACATAACCCTATGCCTGAGGCTCAGGGAGCATTGCGGGGTGGAAGTTGGTTGTTAGACTGTGTCTCCTGGAAATGTCAGAAAGTCTCACCAACATGGCTGTTTAAACATGAAATTAACAAGGGCAGCTCTAAGGTCATGGGGTTTCAGCCCTAGACAGAGTGCTGTAGGCAACTCAGGAATTCCCAGAGTGGGAGAAAAGCTCTTTCTGGCCTTTGCCAGGGATAAGCACACCAACTGGTTATCCAACACCAAGCAGTCAGCCATGAAAATCAGACCAAGCAGATTGTATGTATATATGTAGTTATTTATCAAGTATAAAAGCAAAGAGGGGTATGTGCAATAAAAATGAATGCAGGGTACAAAGGTAGGCTTGAAGAAGGAAAGGGAAGGGGGAAATGATGTAATTGTAAGACATTTTTTAAGGGAATATTAATTTTCAGTTTCTCATTGTCACCTAAGTATCGTGCAGGCGGGCAAATGGCAGCCACGGAAGAGAGTGGCCATCTCCTGTCCTCCCACCCAGATTCTACTCTGGGTGGCCAGAGAAGCACACTGCCCCCCCGCCCATTCTCAGAGTCTGGACCACACTCTCGGGATGGGAGGCAGGAACAGACTTGCGCAGAAGATTCCGAGACGGGGAAGGATGGACAACGCTTCCTGCAGAATGCTAGCCGAGTCGGTGGAACCGTTTGACCCCAGTCATCAGCTGCAGAGTGCTGCTGACTGTTTTCAGGACCAGAACCTCCCCGCTGCCCTTGGGCCCCAAATTACCACGCGGACGCTATATTAATTTAAAACTACTGCTGGCCAGTGGCTTGAGCTTCTTATTGGCTAGCTTTCCTTTAATTATTAAGCCATAACTATTAAGCTATATATTTCTACAAGGTCTTATCTTCCTGGAGAATGCCCGGCATATCATCTCTTCCCAGTCTCACATGGGAACCCTAGGCCTACCCTTCCCAGGCCTCCTAGACCCGCCTAACTTCTTGCCTCATTGGCCAAACAGTGTTTTATTCATCAATCAACCAATCAGAGAAATATATATATATGGACATTCCCCCATCAGCAGAGTCAGGCCAATGGACAAGACCTATACCCTCACTGGCTAAACCCCCAAAGCTTGAGTAGCAGCGAACAGAGTATTGTTTATCCTAATACTACTCCTGATAGTTGGGCTTCTCACCTTATATTATAGATAAGGAGAGAAGGACCAAGAAGCTTAAAAAAAATGTCTGATACCCCTCTGCTATAAGCGATTCCAACTGAGGCGTGTTTTTTGATCCTACCTCGGTGCCTATCTGGGTTGAAATGGGAGGAAAGCCGTGTTTCTATCCAGAGTCACACCTGAGGCCCAGCTGATGTGGAAGTTCACCTGAATCTGTGCTGCTCTGTCAAAAGAAGCTTGATTTTGATTGTACCAGACTGTGTCTGCTGCTCCCAAAATTCCTAAATAGGAACTTCCACTTTTACAGTGTAAAAATAGCTGGTGTATTTCAAGGGATGCTAAGTGAATCAGAGTCAACAACATATTAATTAAACTGGGATTGCTTAGAGAAAGTCAATTTCTATCGAGAATGCCCGGGAAGAGTAAATAGCATTTTGCAAGGGGACTGATGGGGGGTGTCGGCAGGTTGGATGCTAAGACCTCAATTTTCTACCAAGTATCACAATGTCATTCCATATTTATATAATGGCTTTAGAGTGAGAACTTGATATGAGAAGGTTATTAGCTAGCGAACTTCTTGGTGAATGGTAGGAAATGTCAATTTCCACTTATTATTGCTTAATTAGAACTTTTTTACTGTTATTTTCAAATTTCAGCAATTTGAAATGTCAACTTGCAGTACTTGCAAGTATTTTTTTTTTTTTTTTTTGTAAGAACCATGCAAAGTCTTACATCTTTGCCTTTGGGAGACAACCCAGGGTGACAGTGGACTACTTTGGAGAACTAGAAAAATCTCTCATTTACCCAGAGTTCATTCTCCTGAACTACAAAATAAATCTGGGAGATGAGGTGGGAAATGACTTGGATTAAGAGCCGCAGAGGTTCGAGATCAGAACGAAACAGTTTACATTCTATTCGCAGCCCTTCACGAGGGGCAGGCTCCACGTCATGAACGGGGCATCTTTAAAGAGACCAAGTTTTTCGGTATTTGGCAACAGAAATAGAAGTAATTTCTCACGGCTGCTGGGCTGTGTGAGTCACCTGCCCAGCGTGAGCAAGCGGGCCAGCTGGAACGCCACCTTTCTGTGGTACAGGGAAAGCTGTATTCCCTTACACCCTAGCTGAGAAGTGTCAGTGTGGAGGGTGCACCTCCTCGGCTGGCCCCCTCTCTGTGAGAAATGGGTAGGGTTCACTGCCCTTCCACAGCCTTGCACATTGGCGAAGCCAATCCAAGGATTCGGAGACACCTGAAAAATGTGGAAGATGCGCTTTTAGCATTGGTGTGATGAAAAGGGACATCCCAAATATGGTCACTCTAGCCTACCCAGGTGAAACCATGGGGCCATGAACCGTCTCCTGCAGCTAGGGAGGTATGGGTGAGAAATGTTCTACTGGCTTCATCATGCCTGGCTTCAGATCCAGTGAGACACACTAGCATGCATTCACACCGCGGAGCAGAGCAGGATCCATCCTCACCAGGCGAACAGCAGCCAATGCAAGGAGTTCTCCGGCCCTACAACAACTAGGAGGTTCTTATTTAAAAAAAAAATCTGTCTCTCATTCAAATTTGTTTATCAGGAAACATTTTGAATTGGTATGAAAATTTCAGATTTGACCCCAGGTCTATGCTGTCCTGTTCTCTTACAGACCTGCCTTTCTTAAGGCAACACATTAAAAACCCAAATATTGGCTACTGATATATATTTAACCTGTACTAGATCTCTTATGACTTACAAAATACTAAACACCATGCACCACAAACAATTTGAAAAAAAAAAAGTCCCCATTTTCTAAATGTTAGTTTGCATGTTTAAGGTAACTTTCCATCCAAAGTATACTAATTTCTTTCTTTTAAAGAGAGTGGGGGCTAGAAAGGCATTTCCAGAGATCAATACTCTCCACCAAAGCCTAGCATTCTAATTGCAATAAATATTTCAGGACTCATTTAGTTTTCCATTCATTATATTAGTGTTCGTGTTTATAGCCATTTTCTCTTCCTCTGTCGAGAATGAGATGAGAGACTCTACCTGATTCATTCTCAACTTGGGACCCTTGAACTCTCAAAGGGATGAGCAGCAGGACTCGGGGAAGTCATTAATCCGTATGAGGAAAACAAATCTTTATTTTGTCTGTCTCCACTGGAGGTTTACCACTTCTCTGAAATATGGATGTAAAGGAAATCACATGTCCTCATCCTGGCAGCCAATCTGGTGTCACCAAGACATTCACATTCATTTGCATACTGTATTAGCTTATAACAGCTATCTCTCAATTCTAATTATATTCATCATCACTTCAAAATCACAGCACTAAAGAGAGCTACCACATATTATGCTTTTGTCTCGTACATTTTGGAAAATTGCATCTTTGCATGACGGTTTCTTTTGAAATGTTGTGTGTGTGTTTTACTTCAATCATTCAAAACATTCTAGAAATTCATCAACCACCTTCTACAGACAAAACAAAGACATCCAAGTATAGAACTGCCTAAGAATCACTGCTAAAGCCTCATACTACAGCATAAAAAAAGTACATGAAGATGTACAAAATAAAAAAAAAATGTTTCTATCCTCAGATGTTCACATAATCTGTTAAATGTGCTCTGTTAAAGCTAACTGCACATTTCAATTCCCATTAGTTCTAATTGTCCTAAGAGGTAGCTCTTCCTCAGAATTGAAGATGGAGGATGCCTACAGGCTCCCTGGTAGACACGCGTATGAGTTGATTGGTTGAATAAAGATGGCAATGTCCTCCTCCAGAGGTCCATGTGCAAGAGGGTGGGTCTGCCCCTCCATGTAACCCTGACAAAAGATGGTGGAAAATCCAAGAGGTGACACCTTGTAGAAGGAAGGCAGCTGGTCATTAAGGGTATGTCCTTGTAGATAACACTGCGACCCTCAATGCCATCCCCTCTGACTCCAAAGCTCTGATTCACCATGAGGGGAGCATGTCTCCAGGAGCACATGCTTCCCAGCATGATGTACTGGGCTACCTACCACAGGCCTCACACAACAGGACAGAGTGACCATGGACAGTAAACTCTGAATCTGTGAGCCAAAATGAACCCTTTTATAAGATGATAATCTCTGGTTGTCCTAGTGAGAGTTATTATTGCTGTGATGAAGCACCACAAGCAATGCAATCTGGGGAGGACAGGCTGTATTCAGCTTACACTTGTACATCAGTGTGCACCACTGAAGGGAGTCAGGACAGGAACTCACACAGGGCAGGGACCTGGAGGCAGGAGCTGACGCAGAGGCCATGGAGGGGAGCTGCTCACTGACTTGCTCCTCATGGCTTGCTCAGCCTGCTTTCTTATAAAAACCAGGACCATCAGCGGAGGGATGGCCCCACCCCACCATGGGCTGGGCCCTTCCCCATCAATCACTAATTAAGAAAAGTCCTACAGTCTTGTCTACAGTCCAGACTTATGGGCACATTTTCTCAATTGAGGTTCACTCCTCTCTGATGATTATGTCTTCTGTCAAGTTGACATAAAAGTAGCCATCACATAGGTAACTGTCATAGTAACAGAAAACTCCCAGATCAAAAACCAGCTGTGGTAAACTCAGAATGAATAGATGGCTACATTCATCATTGTACTAATCATGAAGATGTTCACAGAGACTTTTATATTCTCCTGCCTGACTTTTCATTTCGCCAATCTGTTTAAGGGTGAACTGTGCCATAGAATAAATATGATATACATTTGATTAAATTTTCTTCATTTTCTCCCACAGGAATGTACTCTCCTCAGACACATAAGCCCCAGGGCACAAGAACAGACTCTTCATGGGTTTCACACCTACTCCTTTAAATAATCCTGTCTAGTCGTTCAGCCAGAAAGTCCAAACTATTAGAAAAGGTCCCTGTATCCAACCATCTTTTAAAAATATAAAAGGTTTGCCTTCTGTTAATATTTTATTTTTTACGTTTTAATAATTATCCTTTTTTCTTCTCGTCTTCCTTATTAGAACCAGTGTTATTGGCTCTTCTCTGCCTCCTGGGGAAGAGTACACATTAGAGTACTTGAAATTTTACATTTGAAGCACCCATCAATGGCAGCTGTGATCCCCATTTTGATAACCTTCATACTTCTGAGATAAACAGTCCACGAGATAAATCTTCTCCTCCATTGTCATGGTAACATGCACTTACATCCTACAAGGATTATAAGATTCTGGAGCCCTTTTATAGAGGCATCTGATTCTTCTCCCGGCGTCCACACTCAGACCCTTGATGGAGGTGACCCATGCACTTGCCATGGCTTTTCTAATGAGCTGACCAGGCAGGGCTGAAGCGGATTAGTCTAGGATCATCCCATATGTTATCGTCATATTTCAATGTTCAAGACTGAAAGCACAGGAACCATTTTTCCTACAGAGCCAGGGCCTCTACATATTTCTATTATCCTACCACTAAGCTTTGAAGCAGAGCTCTTTAAAGACCCCTCTGTTCACCTGGTTCAAGCTCCTGCCTTTTATGATAAGAAAAGTAGATCTGGCAGGGTGTGTGACTCCAGTGAAACTATTCTGCAACCAGCACAGAGCAAAACAAATGTTCATGCATTTTTTTTTGGAAATGCACCATGCTATATCCTGATGGACATCATTAAAACCACCAAACACATCTTCAAACACAGTTAATAGAGAAAGCAAATCTATTATCAAGAATATTTACAAACACTAAAAAAAATAGCAGTGTGTGATCCATTTTTTTTTTAATTTACTAATTCATATACTATTTTTCAGTTTGGATACTACCACTACCTTATTCCATTCCCAACAATTTAAAACCTGGAGTTGCTTACAAATAAATAATTTTAGAATTGTACTACATTATTAAATTGTTTATGTTAGTTTGCCAATAATTAGGCAACAAATACATTATTTTTATATATTATATTATTGGTTTTTAGTGATAAGTTCTGGTTAAAAAAAAACTAATCATAAAGTGTTTAGGACACAATTTAAGATGTGTAAAATATTATTTTTAGCTAACCAGTCTTAACCCATAAAACATAACAGGTTCCAATATATGAAATTTCGGTTAAAAATTCCATTTGGGATTGCCCACCATCACCTCATGGAAAGGGTGCACTGATGAATGCAGAACACAAACACTTTGGTCGTAGGAGAAGGAGAAATTTAATTAGTACTGAGCAGGAAATGTTCTCCCCACTGGCTGGCGTTCATATGACCGGAAAGTGCTGGATGGCAGGGAGTCATCAGTGTGACCGATCTGTGAACCGTGTTGCCTACAAAAATGACGAGCATGGCAATGTATGGCCATGGAAGCAACAGTAATATGGATGGAAAGACAGACGTCCATAGCCTGCATTATTCTGTGGGTCTCTGGAATGCCTCTAATCAGCCTCTTCAGGGACGAGATCCCACACCTGACATTGGGCTTTTGATCTGACAACCAAATAAATAAATAATGCACAAGAAGCAAGGAGGGAATGGCAAGGTGGGGAGTCATTAAGGAAGGGGAGACATAGGGTTGGATAAGATTGAAATACATAGACAATTAGGGACAAAATTAACAAGTCCCAAGCCACAGGAAAAGACCTGTGTCAAAATATAATGTAGCTGTATCCTGAGAAATGGCCCCAAAGGTGATCTCTGATCTCCATGGTCACATGGGCACTCATACACATGGAGTCAACATACTTATGTGCCTGCAACATACACAATCGCACGCATAAAAGAAAGGGGAAAAGTAAAGCAAGCGACCTGGTAAATGCCTGGGAAATGGAAAGCTGTTCTGCGCTGGGCCTCCCAAGCAGTCTGCCTTTATTCTTACTCCGACTGGGTGAGGTGAGAGACTGACATTGCCTCTAACCACTGAGGGCCATGAAATATGTGCCACAGTCAATTCTTAAATATAATGCTTCCTAATTCCTTTCTTATTGTGTTTGTTTGTTTGTTTGTTTGTTTTTGAGACAGGGTTTCTCTGTATTGCTCTGGCGTCTGTTCTGGAACTCACTCTGTAGACCAGGCTGGCCTTGAACTCACAGAGATCCGCCTGCTGCTGCCTCCCAAGTGCTGGGATTAGAGGTGAGCACCACCAACGCCTGGCTCCCCACAGCCCTTTCTTCTACATCCTCTGTTTTTCCTAATCATCTTGCTGCTTTTCCTTTCATTCCTGGACATCCATCAAGAGACCTGGGAACCAGAGAATAATACCATGGCCTTGCTCAGACCACTCTGTGACAGCGATTCTGAGGCCATTCTACCCAGGATTTAGAAGCAGTCCATACTGGATGTTGTCTTGTCAGGTCTGCAAATGTTTCTGTTTCCCTGCTTCATTCAGAGAGCTCAACAATAGACAAACTAAACCCCCTATGGTCTCATCAGACTTCAATAAGAAAAACAAAAACTATCATTTCTAAACTCATAGGTCTAGAAACTGAACCCACTGTGTTTAACACATAAAAGTGAATTGCAAAAAAATAATCTAATGGAATTTATATGTTATGGCAATGATTAAAATATTGATGATTGTGGTGACAAAATTAACAACAATGAGAATGTTTGCAGGAGAAACCCTGCAAAGTTCAATGGCTTCAAATAGTAAAACAAAAGAAATCTTACATCTGTCTCTAGAGTACATTATCCTCAAAAAGTCCCAAGCTCATAACAGAGATTTCTGTTTCACAGTCTCCTGTGGAATACGTTTCCCGCTGTTCTATTAAAACCCTGTTACCTTCTATAGCCTTTACTTTCCTTCAGCCCTTCTCTTTATTCCCAGATTTATGTGTGAGAGTTTTGCACCTCTAGTATCTGATCATACATAGAAACTCTATTAGCATTTTAACTTGCAAATATTCATATAGTTCCTACAATGTTTCCATGTGCTGTTACAAGCCTTAACAAAAAGCCATCCAATCTGCCAACAAAACTATGAACTAGGAAATACTCTTATCCCCATTGTTTTATTGGCTTCTAAGTGTTGGGCATATTTATGGTGTCAAATGAAATATTTTTAAGCACGTATACATTGCCCAAAAGTCAAACCAGGATGATTAGTATATCCATTACCTTAAACACTGATCATTTCTTTGCTGTGATAACTTTCCAAAATTCTAACTTCTAGCAATTAGAAATACATGCTGCATTGCTGTTAGCTACAGTCACCCTAATAGTCAATATTCGTATAAGATCAGTGGCCACAAAATTGCTAAGTATACAGAGCATGATTCCAATCCCAATCACTCTGGTAACAAACAGTCTTTGTTCTAACCCCCAGTCATACCTCTCACATAAAAGCCTGCTAATCCACTTAGCACATTTGAATAACACCGTGTGTGTGTGTGTGTGTGTGTGTGTGTGTGTGTGTGTGTGTGTGTGTGTTATTGAAAATCTGCAAATGGTCTCTGAATCACAGAGCTTTGTACTTCAGGCACTAAATGCCTCTATGGATACACAGTAGGTAGAGGGTAAATGACTTTTGATACAAATGTAGTAAGATTGGGAAAGTGGAATTCTCCTCCTATCCCATGATAAACTCATTAGTCTATAGATACTGTTACCCCTGTTTCATGATTATAGTCAAGTAGCCACACTCTTGATTCACCAGCACCACAACTCTTCAGACAGCAACCATCCCTGACATGCACCCAGCCAGCATTAGAATGCACTAATCACATCAGTTCATCGTGAACAGAGTTCTTTTGTGAAATTCTCCACCTTCAATGGAAAGAAATCCAAAATGAAATATGTCCAACACCAGTCAGAAGATCTACTCTCTTCACTTGCCTTGATGATTCCAGATTTCATCTGTGATCCAGATGTAGACATCTAGACACATATTTGCTTTCAAGAGCACAGTTACTGGTTTTGAAGGCAAAATGCATCACACAGTGAGGGACGTTGCACAGTGGGGAAGGCAGATACAGCACCTACTGCATCCATCCAGCAGAAGGAAATCCTCTCCACGGAGCAACCTGCACTCTTCATCTAAAAATCTCTTGGCTCACTTTAACTGATTTATAACTTTTCATCTAAAATTCCCTTCATTTTCCAAATCACCTCAAACATCCTAGTGAGCTGGGAGGAGCTAACAAGCAAACATACTTATGAACTGTGGAAAACATATGCAAATACTCACAGGGGCAGAAACAGGGCCCTGATCTCTGGGAATGCACCATTAGCAGAGGAGATAAGGATGGAGCCTCACTGCGGGCCCCCCACCCCAACGCAATCAGCATTTTACCAGGCCTATACACATCCATGTTAGCCAGCTTCACATTACCTCAGTAGGTACCCGAAATGAATTAGCATTAGGTACCTTAGGCTCATGGATTCTGAGGTTTCAGTCCATGGTTACTTTATATTATTGCCTTTGGGCTCATGGTGAGAGGTAACATTGTGGCAAGCTTGGCTCCTAAGGGTGAGTGGGCAACTAAGAACAAACAGAATGGGCTGTGTGTCTCCATACCGTATCCCCTTCAAAGGCACACTGCTAATGACCTAATTTCCACCAACTGTCTCTTAAAGAGTCTAAAACCTTCCAATCGTGCCCTACATGGGGGACCCAAGCCTTCAGAACATGGGCCTTACAGGGACATCCGATATCCCAATTACTGAGCAAACTGCTGAGTGGCAGTCTGTGAAGGAGAAATCAATGCCCCGGTTCATGAAGGTAAAAAAAAAAAAAATCTGAGATTCAGAGGTCACAGTTGAGTTGATTGAGTAAATTAATAAATCAGACAGAAGAATTTTAGTTTCGATGTCTACTGCACTTTGGAGATGACAAAATGTTTTAATATATACACCATGAGACTGCCCGACTTCCAAATTACGAGCCATGCTTCCATTTACTCTGCAGGGGAACTCCACTTGCGTTCTAGCCTCAAACGCACCGTGTATATATCACCCGATGGAGCGGCATGCCGAGCACCCACGCCACTGCTGTTGACTGTAGAGCGAGCAGCATTTGGGTATTTAACTTCAGCTGCTTTTCTGCTTTACGGTGCGCCATAAAAGACACCAAAATGAATGCGTCAACAACGGCACTAACGCAGGTTAGGACAGGCACGCCGTTATCAAGCATGGCAAAAGCCAGGCGTCACAAGCTTCTGGGAGATGAGCTGGTTAACTGTGTTCATTCATGAAGGAAGTGACAGTCGCTTAAGGAACAGATGAGCTGAAAGGGGAAGGTGGACGGCTATGCGGAGTTACAGAGTAAGAACCTAAATCAGAAAAGTTATCCATGATTCTCGCGCATTTACAAAGATGGAGGTCGCTGGGGTTAGAGGTAAGGATACATTTCTCTTCTGATTTCCTAAGGGAAATAAATGCTGGGTTAGGGCTCGTGAGATGGCGCAGTGGGTGCAGACACTTGATGTCAAGCTTGGAGACCTGGTGAATCCCTGGGACCCACGTAGCAGGAGATAAGAAGTAAGCCTTCCCCATCGTTTGGTCTTAGCCTATATACATCCCCTCAGGACACACATATGCATGTGTCCACACTTACCTACATACATATTTAATTACATGTAATTTTTAATAAATTGCATTCCCCTTAAACTCTTTATCATTGACTTCCTTGAGGGGTTTCCTCATATCTTCTTTAAACTCCTTTATGGTTGTTCTTAAATTTCTGTGTCTTGGGATTCATCTGAGTAATTCTCGTTATGAGACTGTGTCCCCTAGTAACATCAGAAGCTATAACCCTAAAAATCTCACCAACATGGCCGCCAAGCTTCATGGGAGAGGCTCATGAGGCTTCAACTCTACACAAAGGACGACAGGCAGCTGAAGTTGGGAGTGGGAGACCTGTCCCTCCCACAAGATGAGTTCATCAATTGATTGTCCACTGCAAAACAGTCCTGAAAACATTCATACAGGTAACATTATGGGCACTCAACAGCTTACATTTAGGAATATATATGAATGTACATGCATGTGTGCAATGGCAGGTGATGGAAACAGAGACTATGAATTTGAAGGAGTACACGGGAAGAACGAGAAGGAAGAAATATTATAAATAAACAACAGCATCAAAAATGAACGAACAAATAAACTTTTAAAGAAAAGGCTGGCTTCCACTTTCTCTTGGAAAATTTCATTTGGAAACTCCTAAGTTCCATTAAAATCAGATGGCAATTTTCTTTTGAATCAGCTGAGAAAAAAAAGCTAAAGCAGGAAACTATCTTCAAAATTAATTCACATTTATTTACTATCTATTATAGCTCTTGGTGAATCTGACAGATATAAACATTGTATTACTTTGTTCCTGTAAGTTGTTATATTTACAAGTGATTGCTATCTAGTTGCTATAAGACAGAAGGTTATGAAATGACATTTAAACCATTTGCTGGTGTGGCAAGCCTGAAGTGGTGACAGTCGGATCTCCCTTGACCCCTCACTGAAAGATTGATCCCTTGTGTCTGGAGACTTTGAGTTTGCCGAGCCCAGTCCTGGCCCCAACAGGCCAGGATTGTCTTTTGGATGAATTTTAAGGTCTAAAAGGTTAAAGAATCTTGCCCAAAAGTTAGGAAAGTGGCATGTCTTTCCTGACCCAACTCTCAGCATTTGCTTTGACTCAATCTTCTCAGCCATTTCTTCAACAGCTGGACCACATCATTCCTGAAGAGCCCT
This sequence comes from Phodopus roborovskii, assembly GCF_943737965.1. Taxonomy (NCBI): domain Eukaryota; kingdom Metazoa; phylum Chordata; class Mammalia; order Rodentia; family Cricetidae; genus Phodopus; species Phodopus roborovskii. Next base: position 4,241,467 of record NW_026126511.1, read on the forward strand.
CCCTACCTATCTGCAGCTCTGGAGAAAGGAACACAGGCACAATCAGATTGCTTACCTGCTCTCTCTTGGTTTCCAGAATGGACAGCTTTTTCATGTCTGGAACAGCCTCCAGTCTCTTCTTCTAACTCATCTGTTGTCTCCTTTTAGGCACGTTTCCGATGCTAGGTTTCGCTAAGCACCGTAGTTCTGAACTTCCCTCTGAACCTTGACTTTGGTAAGCACTTGGTCTTCAGTAAGTGTTTTGCCTTCCTGCCCTAGGAACCTAACATGGCATCATTCTTGGGCCTGAATGCAAAAGAGTTCTTCCAGCATGAACTGTGAAGATCAGCTAAAAGTTATCTTGTTAAAAGACTGGGCCTTTGGGGAATAATAAGATCGGTTGCTAGGCACTCTTAAGCGGGACTGTCCACTACGTACTGATCAAAAGAAAGGACGTAATCAACTAATAAGCTCTTTGATAGAATCTTTGTCTTCATAACTTGCACACACCCAGAAAACAAAGGGGATGCATGCAGACTACTGGGATTCGAAGCTGATGTGAGTTCTATCACTTTTTACACGCACACAGTGTTTGAAGTGTGTGTTTCTCTTAAAAATAAAACAAAAACCAAAAAGTATTCATTTCATTTTCAGCATCTCAGAACACAAAGGCCCTCCTAAATACAAGGGTGAACTAATGTGGCCCCACCATGGATGAGATATATTATTGGAAACAATGTACCCCGAGAGGAACACTATAACCTCTGATGGCATGAGCCAAAACACCCTCTTATGGCCTTCATTATCAGTATTTTATCACAGGGACCAAAGACACTGCCTGATACAGAGTAAAGGTAGATTTTTTTTCTAAGTTAAATTATTACCTATATACAAAATATGAAGATACACACACACACACACACACACACACACACACACAAAATACCTACAAAAAAATTTATTCACTAAATACTGGACTGCTGATATAGCTGCAATATTATGAAATACAGGAAGGTAAAAAAAATCAATCAGTAGCATAGTAAGAGACTGTCAATGTCAAAATATTCTCCTACTATAGTACTCTGATAAAGGACCTCAGGTCCTGGGTCTCCTCACCTACATGGGACAGGGTCTCCCTATCTATCTCATTTACCATCTTGAATGTGGGTCAGGTGCAAGAGACACACTTGATGTTAAATTATCATCCTGTTCCTTATTATCTCAAGCTTGAACTCTGACCTCAGTAGCTAGCCACCCTCAAATCCCGGCCCCCGTCTCTTAGAAATGCTGATCTACCTTCTGCCTCTATCGACTTGACTATGACAGATGGTTGATGTGAGAGGAACCACGCATGAGTGGTTATTCAAGTTGTAGTTCGTTTCCACATCCATAATGTCCTCAAGGTTCATCATCTGGCGTGCCTCAGAATGCCACTTTTTTTTCAGGCTGAAAAACATTCCCTGTGTGTGTATATCCTTTGTTTACACACACATTGAACTTATGCATAAGGGGGTATTTGCATTATTTCTACCATTTAGTTATTGTGACTAGTGTAGTCATCATCCAAAAATTCCACAACAAAAGAAGCCCTAGCCTCGCAAGGCAGTTGTGTACCACACTCGTTGGGAAGATGAAGCCCGTACTTATACTGCAAAGAAAATGTTTAAGCCTGGACATGGCCTGAGTGTGTGCCTTGTCACTGCAAAGGCCTCACTTTCTTCTCCCAACTCCATCTGAAATTCCAGGCGCGTTTCCCAGCCACTCCTTCCTGTTCACTTCCCTCCTCCTAGCCTCTTCTTATCCGCTCTCAAATTTCTGCTCATCATGCATTCAGGGTCAACCAGCTCCCTTTTCATCTTACCTTCGGTTAATCTTTTCTGTCTGAGTTTCAGTTTGTGACAGTAAACGCTGCCTTGTCCTAATCGTTGCTTCAATCTCCTCTCCTTGCTAAGCTTCTGGGATCTGCACGTAGGACACCATGCCCTTCTGGCTATGTTCCATTACAGGTAGTGCTGGGCTCCCACAGCTGCAGGAGAGTAACTGAGTGAGAAGGGGAGGTGGGGATGGGGGAAATAGAATGGGCTTCAAAATACAGAAGCCTGTTCCGTCTCCCTAGACTTTGAGGGAGGAATGAGAATAATGGTAGTCTCATGCAGACAGTAGAAAGAGGGCACCCAAGGCCATCCAGAAGTCCGTAAGAGGAGTTTACAAAAGGCTGTAGACCTCTCGGGTAGTAGAGAAGGTGGCCATGTCTATGACAATGCAGGCCAAACATGAATATTTGTTATGCATAAGAGGTCAATATAACTTTACCAGCATAGGCTATATTATAAATTAGAGGGTGTGTGTGTGTGTGTGTCTGTGTGTGTGTGTGTATTCATAACAAAAACACAGGACCCCCCCATGTGAATCCAATTAAATAAATAAATAAATAAAACCCCCAAAACAATGTTGCACAGACATTTCCAGATGCTAGGGGCTTGTCATCTGTTATTTTAATCATTAAATGTTAATTTAATAACTAATGAAATTAACACATTCCTTATTGATCCAAACACTTTTACCACTTCTTCAAATATTAGCAAAATAGTTGTGAATATATATGTAGTCATCCTTATCCACTCAGGTTACAAAGTACAAATTAACTCAATTTAAATGTCAGTGATTGCCGGGTATTGGGGGTGTTCGCCTTTAATCCCAGCACAAAGGAGGAATGTAAGACAGGAGGTCAGTGCAGTCTCAGGGCTGTCTGAGGTTTGGTGGAGAGCAGTGCATTCTGGAGATGCAGTCTGAGGTTCAGTGGATGGCCCCTTCCGTCTGAGCATTGGTAGAGGTGAGAGCTCTCTAGTGACTGGCCGCCTGGCCAGTTTGCTTCCCTCATCTTCAGCTTTAACCCCAATATCTGCCTCTGAGATTTTATTATTTGTGCTGCAATATGGTAAATACATTGCATTTCTAGATCTATCCACAGGAGCTAACTCTGTAGTACTGTCTGTCATATTTGGTTTGTCACATCACACACACACACACACACACACACACACACACACACACACACACACACACGGAAAGTAGAAAAGAAGGGAGCAGAAAGAAGGAGGCAGCTAGCAAGAGCATGCACCATAACAGATGTTTCTTTTATCAAGCACCCTACTAAAAATACTGCCACTGAAGAGGAAGGCCAAAGATGGGTTCAAGGACACAGTACAAAAGGGAAAAATCCTTATGGAAAGATTTTTATATAATAAGGAAAAAATGGGAATGTCTGGTTGGCTATTCAAAATGTCACTCAGCCACTGAGTCATGAAATTCAAAACAATTTCCCTAACAGTCAACCAAGTTTGGATACGTCCTCTCAGAACTGTGAAGACTCCATCCCTTGTCCCCCGTTGGGTTTGTTTTAAGTCACTAAGCAAAATTTATTTCCATTTTCCATAAAGAGTCCATCAGAAATAAGGTTGTGAAGCTGCCACATCTTTTTGCACTATCTGAGCCATAAAATTATAAATCCTCTCCCAGTGGAAATGTCTCCATCATGAAGAAAGAGCTGGAGCTCTGCATGGTCCCTTCACCCTGGGCCTAAACACAATTTCCATCTTAAAGAAGCCTCGCATTTACTTGAAAGGGTGGATTCACGCTTCCTCCACATGGCACCATGAAGGGAAAAAAACAGCGATTTTCTGGAATTTAGAGGCGGTATGGGGCATTCTCTGGTAAATATTTCAATCAACTCAGTATTAGTACACCGTTTTTGAAGTATCTGCCTCAAAATGATGTAATCTGAAAACTAGGTGGGGAAAATCACTTCAATCAAGTCTGATTTCACAGGACTGCTTGTGTGCCTGAGTAAAACATGAGGCTGCCTCACCATCTCCTCAAATACATTCTGTAAAGGTCCTCGATAATGTATCTCCACCCAAGTCTCCAAAGTTCCTCCTGATGGGTAACCCATTTCCTTCCATATCAAAAGAGTGTAATTCTTCAACAGGGAGAGAAGAAATTACCAAAGTGTCCTGAGTCAGATGACCTGGTGCCATGGAGTTCCTCGGTCACATTTGCTGTGGGAGTCATGTGGACTATCCGTATTTTAATGCTCAAAAGAAATTACTGGGCTAGAAGGTATTTACAGATGCAACCTTCACTAAGAGAGACAGAAACTAGCTATCACAAGTGAAAATAGGAAGTCATATCAATGTACGCAATGTGTATGTTATTGATTTGGATATGAAATATATGGTATTTTCTATGGCTATTTTTTATTGATTAGGCCTAGTCTATCCATTTTAAACTCTGATTGCTATTCAATTATTTTTTTAATTATAGAGAATGATAATGTACAATATTAACAAGAATGGCTTGTCTATGCCACCTCCCATATTTCTGCAATCCAATAAAATAGGTAAACGTGTGAGGCTTTCCATTCATAGAAGAATTAATCAAGAAATCCTAAACTTAATGTCATTCCCAAACCAGAATGAGGGCCACATACTGTCTCCTAGCCTGACTGTCCCACGTGACTATTTGAGTTTACGTTAGTGATTAAGACCCCTTGTAGAGCCTACATAGAAGCCAAAGACTCAAGAGAGATGGAGAATCTTAGTGCTGTGTCTTATACATAGAACACAAATGGTTTAGCACCCAACATAAGCCAGAGAGAAGACTAAAGTAGGCTCTTGTGTCTTTTTTTGAAACCATGAGCAAGTTAAGGACATTCTAAATTGTTGGCCTTGAGCTGTCAGAAGAAGTGAAATGGAAATAAGTAAGGTGCCTCATTTGAAGACTCTTTCATGTTGGTCCTGAGACTTGGTCCACTCTGTTCTTCTCATTCCGGTCTCTGAATGTAATACGGCCTCAGCACTCATCCCAGTGTGAGTGTGATGACTGCAGGGGAAGCTCTTAAATAGGGACCATGAATAAGCTCCACTGTCCACGGGTGTCATGTGTCAATTCAGAATCAGGACTTGCCATCAATTAGCTATTACGCAAAATTCCGGTGCTATGGCAAGTGACTAAGATTGATGTCCGGCACATGCTGTGACTTCTAGGCACAGAAATGCGAATAGCATTGAAAGTTAATCGGCATTAGATGCAACAACAATTTTATTTTCAAACATGGTTATGCCTACCTTAGGGAGAAAACCCAGTGTATCTAAATTTCCCGTGACGAAAACTGACAACACTTTATTATCTGGGTATGGAATACATCATATTTGGAAGACTTCTGTTGAAGGCCACCCATAGATTTCAATCCCTGGAAGAATACACCTCGATAATTAACACCAGAGGCATGAGGTTTCAATTCTTCTTCTGGTAAAAGTTTGAAACTAGCTTGCATAAAGCTCTTGCCACCCACAAACACCTAGAACTGAATGACTGAAACAGCTTTACTGATGTTTTATTTTCACTGATGAATGGCAAAATAGATGAAGTGTATGAGAAGTCAACATGGCTTGTATTGTGAAAGTATTTAGGACTCCTGGTTTCTCACAATGGTATCTCCTGCAAAAGCTTCAGGGAATCAGCCCCATCAGTCCCTTCCTGAGTTCAGTGAACAGGATGAGAGAGGGAGAGGATGTGTTCTCTTCCTAGGAAACTGAGCTCTCAACCGCAACTACAAGATTTCCTATTACAAAACTGGGTTTGATATAATATGTTTACTTCAGGTCATCCAAATATAAGGGCAGATAGCTTTGTTGTTTCCCACCTCCCTACTTAGCAGAGATGTGAGGTCTCCCAATCCCACAAAACTGTACTTCAAGAACCTGCGTCATCAGGGGCTGAAGAGATGGCAAAACCTCTAAGGGCACTGGTTGCTCTTCCAATGACCCCAGATCCCACTCAGTGGCTCACAAATACCTACCTGTAACTCCAATTCCAGGGGATCTGACCCTCTCCTGGGCAATGTGGGCTTCAGGAAAAATGCCTACATGCATAAAATAAAAGCAGGTTTTGAACTTAAAAAGAAAAAACCTGCATGTTAGATTCCTATTCCTTGGTTCACAAAGGTAGAGGCTAAAATAGGAAGGAAAGAATCTTTTTTTTTTTTTTTTAGTCTTTTTTTTATAATTTTTTTATTTAATTTTATATAACAAAGTCCAATTAAATGAAAACAAACATTTATACACAATATTTGGGAATTTGGGCGTCGTTGGAAAGAATCTTTATAATGCTGAATAATTACTTTTTTTTCCCCTCACTAAACCTGCATATAACAGTGATACAATTCCCCCAAAGGAATGGTCAAACTACTTGTGCTGAAGTCCAGACCAGCTTTGTAAAACAGCTTTATTATCTCCCTGCATCCATCTTAATTTAAACAAATTATGATCCTCATGGGACCCTTTTTCGGTTTGTTTATCATGAAGACCACATCTCTCAGTATTTCCAGAAGATAAAACCTTTACTAGACTCTAGACAAAACCCCTGCAGTCCTCTTGAGGAATTTCTGAGGGACTAATTGGTAGATCTAAGACAATTTAGTTTTGATCTATATCCTTAAATAAATCAAACATAAATATGATAGTTTTAACCAACCAGAGAAGCATTTCAGAGAAAACTTACTCCTAAACTTCTTAAACAGTACCTAATTCCTTCCTGAAGAACTATTAATTTGTATGTAAAGATGTTCACACTAGAAATAAAAGCTATTCACACTGGATATAGCTAAAGCCACCATCGTTCTAACCCCCCACCCCCCACCCCACCCCCGAGATGCTCACAAATTTAAATGATTGTCTAATTATACAAGCAGGAGCTATTAGCAGCCTTGTCTATTATTTAAACGCTGACAGCTTTGTTGTTACAGAAAGAGCAACTTGGTCCCCATAGGCCCAGTCAATGGAGTGATATTATTAAGGTGGCTTTACAAGAAGTTTTATTAGTTACAATGACTCAGTGAATGTAGCCCATCAAGTTATCCTACTATGCCTGAGTTTCGCCACTGAGCACTTCGGGACTATTAAAGATGTTTAAAATGAATTCAATCCTTGCCTTGAAGGAAATTACAGAATACCATGGAAACCAAAAAAAATACTGGAGGAACATCTCATAAGTAAATGCTCAGCACCAACAATTGTAAAGCTTTGAACTGCCCAAAAGAGAAGCTACTATCTACGGTGTATCTTCCTTTTAAAAGTGAGCATCTCAGCCACACTGCAGAGTGAGCCACCATGCTCAAGTCTCTGGCTAACACCAACAGGACTTCATGTTTTCAATGGCTTTTCCTTTTGTTTTGGTTTGCTTTGCTTTGCTTTAAGAGAGAAGGCAGGAACTGTGAATCTGAGAGGAGTTTGTGAACAGGAAGGAATCTGATAAAAAAATAAACAAACAGTATGAAGAGAGCAAGTCAATAAGCACAATAAACTAATGATAGTATTAAAACAAACAAAAACCTTATGTCCACTAGAGAAAATTATCACTGCAATGAACATGAGCATGAAGACACTACTTCAACATCCAACTCCAATTATTTAATATGTCCACCAAAAGCTGAATTGTAGCGAAATTTGAACTTTTTGAAGACTTGTGATACTGTTGCACATAGCTATTATGTTACTTTTTATTCTCACCAAGTGGGTAGTAGTAGGGTTTCAATTTTATGGTGTGTGTGTGTGTGTGTGTGTGTGTGTGTCCCTGAAGACCTGTGCATGTGTGAACATGGACGTCACAAGTATCAGATGACTTTCTTCGTTGTTCTATTTTTCTATTGAACCTGGGTCTTCAGCCACCATCTGATGTTCTTATGTTCCCACGGTCTTTGAATATCTGCTCTTTCATACTTCCCACTCTCCAATCCCATGTGTGGTGATATCTTTTTTGCACAAATAAAGCCTGTCAGAGACTGGAGCTTGCCACTAGCTAACCATAGAGGTCTGGGGGTCTGTACAGACAGACAGGAAGTGACACAGCTGGGCAGTAACAGGAGATGAACAGGGATGAACAGGAAATGGCTCTCTTCTCTGCGGAGATGCAGTCATTGTGTGGCAGGCAGAGGAGTTGCAGGTCTGACATTCCCCAGTAAGATAAGACTTCGTGGAAATACATAGGGTTGATAGAAATGGGTTAATAATTTAGACAGAACTATCCAATAAGAAACCCAAGCCAACGGCCAACAGCTTCATAACTAACATAGTGTCCCTGTGTTTCTTTGGGGCTGAGAAGGGAAACAGCACCTGCCGGACCAGAAAGCTTACGTTACACCTATGAACACAATGTATGAACTTCTGGAAAGCAAGCTTTCCCTATGCCTTTTCTTATTCTGGGGTTTGAGGTAGAGAGACTGTTGTCCCTAGTAAAACTATGACTTTATGATTTCTTACATTTAGGGGAATTTTATGATAATATTTAAAATATAACTGTTACTTCATTCTTTCAAACATGGCCAATGTTTAAAGCATGTGAAATCACCAGTGATTTCATTCCTGCTGTCATCCAATATAAAAAAAAATCACATGAATGAGCGCTCCTCTAACATCAATAAATTTTACATTGTTCTTTTTCTCTTTGAGCTCATGATTCTGTTCTACTTACCCAAGAACACTTAAATGCAATATATTTTGTGCTTGAATGTGTTTTATTGATCACCTTATCATACATCTTTGGAAAGAATGTTGGTAAAAATTTTTTTAATCTCCTGAGACTATAAGGTTTTCAAGTGATAACATTTTTCTTCTGTATTATGTTCCTATTAAATTATCTTCAAATATAATTGATAAATACAACATACCATACTTTATGTTTTGTCAAATATATGAACTATTTAAAAGAGAAGTTAGATGGAGCTATTAATTAAAATGGTTTTGATTTTCTCAATTATGTCTGTCCTAGATTCATGGATAATAAAACAATTCAAGAATGAAACTGTTTTATATCAAGCTTATTCCTATTCTTCATCTTTTATATCAGTGCTTAGAACATTTTTTTACATAAATAGAAGATAGAAATGTAAATTCTATTACAGTGATGCCATTCAATTCTTTAAACTCCTTCTGAGCCAAAATTCACACAGTGGTTGAACAACAAAAATTATTTTAATGAACTATCATTAAAGTTCTATTAGGCATTCCTTGCAATTATGAGGGGGTGGGAAGATCCTACCATGTACCTAAGTTGTGAAAGGATTTTAAGACTTTTCGTTTGAGCTGTCCACTTTCTTGACGTAAATACTATTATTTCTCTGTGAGACCCAGTAGGCAGTAGAAGTGAGCATGCAGGTCTGCCTCCTTTTGTCTTCTATGAATCCATAAATCAGTCACTCTACTCACACCACCTACCAGCCTCCACAATGGTCATTACAACTCAGAACTTCCTTGACACTCTTGTGTCTACCCCCGCTACAGCCTAAGAAAAAGTCACTGTGGTTTCTTCGTAGGATACCTTAGCAACCCCTCACACACCTCCCTGCATCCACCATCATTTTCTCTTCATGAACTCTCCATCCTAGAGTGAGAAGGCTAATAAACTTGGATCATGTCTGTATCTCCTTAGAGTCTTCAGTTGTTTTCAGCATCAGCACCAAGTGTAGGCTCCTACATGTGGCTTAAAAAAAAAACACAAGGTTGTTCTCTGCCCATCCCCCCCAACCCCCAGCTCATCCCCAGAGCTCATCCCTTTATTTTTTTTTTTTTTTTTTTTTTTTTTTTTTGTAAAACTCTAAAGTCTAGCCAGTCATGATTTGTTTACATTTCTCCAAAGCCCCAAGACCTGAAAACACACTCATTCTTCTATTCCCTACTTAAATAAATGGCTTAGTTTAACCATCATTTCTGACAGAAAGCCTTGCTAGTTCAGAACACAGGTAAAAGACAAAGATATTTTTTAAATATACAATTATCCATTACAGTCACTCTTGTGTTCCATAGATTACTAAGGTTTATTCCTAAAGTGGAACCGACATTTGTACCTTTGAGTACCAAATCCCTAGCCTCCCTCTACTGTTTTCACACCCTGCCATGCTCTGGATCCCTTTGTCCCAGCCTATGTGACACGTCACAGTAATAACCTGTTTATTTCTTCGTGCAGCTTGGAGACTTTCGAATACACACAGCAAGAACCAGACCTATCATGCTTTTCCAGTGCTGAGACATTATAAGAACCACAAAAACAACAGGTGGATTAAAACGTTTTCTTATTGCTTCATGAGAAAGATTTTATTGTCAGCATATTCACCATTGTCAGATCCCAACTGTTTGAAATGTATCATTCCTTGTTATCCCTTAAAGGCAAACTCAGGTCTCCTCCCTAATGACTCATAAAGTATCAAATGCTCCACAAAGACTAAACATGAAGATCTGAACATCAAGAGATTGCTTTTCTTTATGATAAGGTTCTCATAAAAAAAAAATCCCTTGAGAAGACGGGGATAAAGCCTTTACCAGGATTTCATTTAGATAGAATCGTGTCATCCATCTAAGTAGCAAGTAGGAATTTAATTGATTTGGATGTTTTCTTCCCCCTAAATGCTTCAAAGAGGCTTAAAATAGAAGTTATTAATTTCTGACAAATTTATATAGACTGTATTCATGTCTGCCCTACCTCATATATAAACTCTTTGTTTGATAACATTCATTATTTTTATCTGCATGCTCACAGTAATTGACTATTAAGTATCTCAAATTTCTTTTGTACAGTAAAAATTAGCCAAAACAAATGTAAAATTGGCTTTAGTAAAACAAATGAGTGCACTGCAAAAAAACAGTATTTACTAAGGACAGCTAAATTGCTTGCTCTAACAGTGTTTTCCTTATTAAACCACCCGTTACCTTTTATTTTATAGAGAGAATGTTTCGTACCAAGCACTACGATGTGATAAGCCAACTGCTGTAACATGAAGTTCATCAGTGCAGCCAGGTGAAGCGACATCAAATCAACAATATAAAACACAAGATATCACTGAAGTTATTTTTCATAATCAGAAGGCGTCATATAACCTCCATAGTAACCTTTACAAACCCTGTGCTTATGGACACACATGCAGACCCCAAAGACTCGGTATCTGCTCAAACTTTCTCAACTTTAGGGCCTTTATAGTTTACATTTCATATTCCACATCTTTTAATGAATTCTATTTTGTTAGCCAGGTTTCCTGAAGATACTATGAGAAGATAAAGTCATCCTCACATGGCAGAAAGCGTAGAACTCGTTGTGTTTCCTCTTCATCCCGTCGCAGCCCCAACTCTTCATCCACGCAAGATATAATCACGTTGTCATTTCTCAAGTTCTGAATCTTGCTGTAGTGTTTGTCATCACCATATTTTTTTGCCGCCAACGCTCACTCACCACTTATCATATGACACCAGGATCACATATAATCATCGTACCAGCTGGGAAGTTTTTATTCTTCCCATCAACACTAAAGAAAGCCAACACCTGGCAAGTCACCGTGCAAATATCTGTGGAAAGTATGTGGCGTGCTCCTCACAATCACTGTGACAGACATGTGACAAAGCCAGTGACTTGGGGTAGCAACAGCCTGGACTTCATGCATCACCCAGGCATGCCCGTCTATGGAAATCGTGGTTGTTGCTTTAAAAAGCAAAACCTAGAAGGGAGTGATAACTATCAAGAAGGATGCTTGCAGAAGCCACATGAAAACCTCCTATTTTATGTTTGCTGAAGAAACATGTTTCAAAGAGTTAAAATTCTTTCACCTTACACAATGGGGATGATGCTCCTCCCAGAAACCATTGGTTATCACCCAAAATATCAGTGTCAGAAATCAATACCTCCTTTGAAGTTTCCTGTCAAGGGAATCCCAGGAAGCCTCATAAATAAAACAAGATACTGCCGTTGCTCTTGGTTGCCCAACAGAACCCAAGAGTAGCATCCGATTGCTGAAGACAATATATATGTGGATTGTTGGAGAAATGCAGGTGATACTGACCCTGAAGTTTTCCCCTGCTGCCCAGGTTTCATGGAGCCAGAAAAGCTGGGAAAGAATGGCCATCAACAGTCTTACCCTTGAATGGGACATCTGAATCACACACACACACACACACACACAGAGAGAGAGAGAGAGAGAGAGAGAGAGAGAGAGAGAGAGAGAGAGAGAGAGAGAGAGAGAATATCATGAAAAGGGTACTGGGAGACTCTGAGGCCCAGAGGTTGCAGAGGAAAACAGACTTCTGACCCTGACACAGAGATTGCACTCTGAGCTCTCTTCAGCTGTGGTTGCCTGCAAAATCTGCCAAAGATCAAGCCAGGGAACAACCCAGCAGGACGCACTCCTGAGTCTCTGCCTCTAGTGAAAGCACTGGTGATAGCTGTGAGGGGAGGAGGAGTTGATGTTCTTCAGGGACATGGCCCACGACTGGCCCTACACATATCTGAATCTTGACAGCACTGTTCAGAATCAAAGTCGGGAAGGACACACAAGGTTAAGGATTTTAGGGATTTTTGTGCACTGATGTGGTAGTGAGATGAAGGAAGGCGGCTTAGAGAAAGAAGTTCAGCAGAAGGCAGAGAATTGGGGTACGAACCCATGGTAAGTAAAAGAACTGCTCTAAGAGAAGTCAATAAGGACAGGGGGGAGGAGAGGAGGGAGATGTCCCTGCCCTGAAATAAGGAAGAACAGCAGGGGTGATCTTATAGGTTGGGTCCTGCGGAAACAGGAGACATCACTTTGATGCTATCCATCCTCTCAGTGTTCTAAGAGGCAAGGCCATCGGCTGATGGAGATGGCAGGGAGCAGACATTTCAGGAAACAGCAAGGAGAAGTATGATGGGATATCAGTGTAGCACTGACCTACAATGGAAGGTGTGGATAGTGCCTTTAACACTAAACCTTGGCAGCCATTTTGTGTATTTGTGTCTCACAGAATCTCCCTCTGCTTGGGTGCCGCCAATGAAATGAACTAACTGACTCACAGCGCTAGAGTTGATTTTTCTTTTTAGAATAAATAATATAGAGACCAGCGTATTCTATATATGAAAAGTTAGTCCGTGAAAATATTATTTATTTCTCACTTGTAGAGTATGTATGTCTTGCCTTAATTTTTCCACTTTGCCCAAATTTATTTGGATTGTTCAAAACTAAAAAGTATGAAAGCAGAGTCAAAATCTCTGAGTATATACAAATATTGTGATGTATCAGTCCCTATAGAACAGTAGACTTTGTTTCCAAAACTATCAACAATGGGTACATAAGTAGCATTGTATGTGATATGAAATGGTCTACTGTATTAATATTTAAAAATGACAACAATGAACAATTAGCTGAGTAGCATCCAACAGTTGCCTGATCCTTGCAAAGCTGAGGTTATGATTTGTTTCCCTTGTTTATCCTGAACAGATTAAGAAACAAGGCCCCAGAAACAAGTGTCTTGCTTGCAAGTCATCATCGCATTTAGAACTTATGAGTCCAAACACCACTGTGTTTCCTAGCCAAAACACAGTAGGTGAGACATTTGTCCCACACACACCCCTAAAATGAACTCTAGCTTCTCTCTGCCTCTGCCTCCTGGAAGCCAATTATTCTCCCTGCTATCATCTTGAACATATCAGTTCTTTCCAGAGTTTTAAATTCATCTGTAGACCTGTTCAGACCCCATTCCCTACCTCCTAGACTCAGATAATTATTAGCTGACTGCCCAGCCTTACCAAATCCCTCATCCATATCAAATTTAATTTCTGGATGAAAGCTCCCAGGTAAACACAAATTGCTATCATTTCATCTTTTCCTATTATGATTCATTGCCTCCTTTATTATTTTCTCAATTTCCTTTTGTGTTTTTGTTCTTCCTCAAAATCAGCTTTATTTTGATTTGTTAGGTATCTTTCTTTTCCAGTCCTCGTCACTGTATCTCTTTCCATTTCAAATTTATTTTGCTGAAGTTCTTCAAACTAGGGTTATTTCTTAGGTATTTCAAACCTTTTATAATAAAATGAATGGCCTATATTTTGTCAGGCTCAAAATTACATTTCCCACTGGCTTTAGCTTTCAATAAGACAGTAATAGCTGCTACACAAAGCTAAAAGAATAAAAAAGAACAAAGAACTACAATTACAACACTGTAATATCCTACCCATCCTGGTAGGCATGACAACCCTTTTGCATGTGGTCTGTTACACAGCTTTCAGAAAAATATGGCGTCCCCCTGGATAGAATTCTTCGCTTGCTACCCTCACAGTAGTCTCACTGAGAGAGGAGTTTAAAACTTATTCTACTCTATTTTCCATTTTGTAGGAAAGATAAAAAATTTCTACACCACAATTAGAGGAGGTAGAGTCACTAAACAGAAGTCAATGCTCTATAAAAGAAAAGCAGATGTGTCTGTCAATCAGTCAACAGATTCCCCTGCATTGACATTCAAAATGAGTGGTTATCATGCTCACAAAACCATGGAATCAAAGCTTTCATGGTTTCTTGCTTGGTATACACAACATACACAAATCTCTTTTCTGGCTGGCTGATTCCACAGTAGAAAAGATCCTGGTCTTACACCCCTCAACACATCACCCTGAGAACCAATTTGCCATTTTCCTTCCAAACGACTGCTCTACAAGCCTCAGTTAGAACCCGTAAGGCCGCATAATGTTACCCACAACTCTACTCCTTGCTGACATCTTCCTTAAAATGTAACATTTATTCATGCACGTGTGTGTGTGTGTGTGTGTGTGTTACGTGTGTCTGTGTGCAAACACATTCCAAGCATGCACATGTAAGTCTGTCTTTTCCTTACACTGTGTAAGTTCCAGGGATGACACTCAAGTGATCAGGCATGGAGGCAAGTATCTAAATCTGCTAAGCCATCTTGCTGGCCCTCATCTTCAAGCGCTGGCCAGAGATAATCATCTCTGGGAACCAATAGTTTCTCTTGTTTTCAAAGGCTCTCCACTTCCTCCTCTCCTCTCTTGTTCCCCCACAACCAATCTTCCACATCATCCTTTTCTCAGGCTTTTGGAAACACCCTGATCACTTTCTCTTTCCTTCCAGCCCCCTATGATGGTATCTCAGAACGCACAACTTCACTCCCATCTAATGTTGTCAAACCCATCTGTAGTGAACTCTACACTACCCCACATCGATTCTGTCAACCAGAGGGCCTGTTATCTTTCTTTGTCCCCTCCAGAGAGGCTTGCTTGCTCTCTCAGACTTATTATCAACTTCAAATGCAGTTCTTCTCTCAAAAGGGATATCAGATAGTTCATCTCAGAACCAAACATGAGTGCCCGTGGCCAAGAACACAGATTCAAGCTGCCCAAATACCATATTCCATCAAGTGGATAGCTTTATGGTTACAGAAGAAAATAATCCATAAATCCAGATATTTTCAAATACATTGATGGGAATGATGTTGCCCTAGTTACAACAAATTGGAGAAAATCCTGCTGTATGTTTCAGGTTCTGTCTAACGACATTTTCAGATTTGTGTTACTAAAACCCAGTGGTCTGTGTACATGGGTTTCAACTCCCAGTCAGAAAGATGCTCAGCCAGACACAATGGTAGGCAATGAATGACTTTTAAAGGCCCAAAGATAACCTAAGACAATATTTCTCCGAATATGAAACTATAGGAAATGAGTGAAGTCCTGAGCAAGTAAAGTCCTGAGTGACGTTGCATTGTTTGACATGAGCCAGCCATGTCAAGGCCCAGGGGGTATTGGCTAACCCTTCCACAGGTCAGGCTCACAATGGCAAAGCCTTTTCTTAGTTCAAGTATCAAGATTTAGGAACAGCACATGCAAAAAACTAGCAAATTCATCTTCATCTTCTTAGACTTACAGCCCAAGACTACCCACCTACAGAAGCCCCCTACTGAGACTTAGTTAACCCCCTCCCCTGTACCAAAGAAAACTGATGATGTTCTAGGTTGCTGAGGAGTTGTTTCCACCCCATCAGAGTGTGTACAATCTACCTGATCCCAGCTTTTCTGTATAAATGTCAGTAGGTCTGTCTTTCTTCATCCCCTTACCACCCCAGTTCAACTGCCAACAGCAGTGGATGCAACGTTCCAATTCTCCACAATCACAGATTTCAAACCAATCAACCACCCTTGTTGAATCTTTTGGTGTACTGGACCCCTTGCTCTCTACCAATGGAGATACATATTCAAGCCCATACACTTTTAATATAATAAACACATTGAACATAGGTAGGATTTTGGGGGGAATTTCAACTTTCCTGTCCAGCACCAAAATGACAGGACTCACACATAAGCACCTCTTCCACATACCACAGCATATGTCGAGGCAAACAAACTGAGTCACAACTAACTTTGTCTTGAGAATATTCGTGGCTATATAAAAGAACAAAACTACATCTTTAAATGGCTCAGCCTTTTGTTTCCTGGTTATAATCTGAAATTCTCTAAATTCACAAGGCATCCTCTGCCGTTTTTGCCTGCACTGCGTGAACCCTAGGGATACTGCCTTCTTGGGTTTCCTCCCCTCTCCAGGTGAAACTCACTTGCCCACCATTTTTCTTGATTTTCTTATAAATCCTTCTGGAGTTTCTCAGAGAATTGGTATGATCTTGGGTCTAGCATTTAATATAACATTTAATAACTTTTATTTTGCAACATCAATCATATTTTTCTCAGTTTCTTAGAAAACAAGGGAAATGCTTTATGACTTAGCCAAGCTCCATACGTGTATTAGAAATGAGAAAATTACAGACATGTGTTAACACCGGTATACTGCCTTTGTATGTTACATATATATTTACAAGGATCATTTAAAAAGAATAAAATTCTTGGCATGTGAAAGTGTCTGGGATTTCAAGCTGCACACACTATAAGGTGTGTGGTACGGGGCACATCCACACCCCCATGTGGATGAGTTTTTCCTATGGCTGCTTTCACATCACAACCACGGAATTAAATAGCTGTGAAAGAAAGCAGCATATGGCTGCAGTGTCTGAAATATGCCCTGCTCGATCCTTTGCAGAAAAAGGTTGTCAGTCCCACATTAGAAAAGCTGATTCAGTTGACTTCAGTGCTTTTCCTGCATACGTGTTCTTCTTTAAGTGAGTAATCAGAGGCGAAGGAGGAAACGACAATATTATAATAGCCAATAGTAGAACTATCCAAGGAATATTTTAGTGCTATGAAATGGTGATTTAAAAAAGGAAGATTGTGTCCCTATGTCATTGCATGCTAAAGAAAGGAAGGAAGGAAGGAAGGAAGAGAGGAAGAAAGAAAGAGAGAAAGAGAAAAAGCATGCTGCTTCCTCTTCACCTAGACAATCAGTATTGAAATTAATATAAGAAGACATTAAAGAGTGAGCTTCCTCTCCAGCAGCTTAAACCCATGTTGTGCAGAAGGGATATGAATCCTGGATTGGAAACAATAAGCTTCTTGGCTAATTAATCATTTTTATGAACTTGTCTCTCACTGTAAAATAGAGATCAGTTTTTTTTTGTTATTGTTGTTGTTTGTTTTGTTTTGTTTTAATGGTCTCAAAGCTGAAATTTCCATAACTGCAATTGCTCCTGTTACCCTCAAATAAACTTGAGTTTGAGCCATGAAGTCCCAGCACTGAGGTCCTTTGACCCAACTGTGGGACACTCAACGTGGAGACTTGACTGAGCTAAGAAAGAACAGCATCTGCCTCACTGTGACATCTGTCCTTGCCTGTCCATGACCATCCTAGTGCTGGTACACAACTCAATTGGCTTCCCACCTGAAACCTCGGCTTAATTAGGACCATTTATCAAAATGGCACTTGTTTCAGAGGCTAGATCAAATTGATTATCGTTCTCCTCCTGGATCTTCACAAATGTATAAACCCCTAATTTTAGAATAAAGGATGGAAAACATTGAACCCAAAGTTGGAAATACAGTCTGATGGTGTTTTTAAAAAAATGGCTGGCTAGAGTTAGGGTTAGGGCTAAATACGTGCTTTTAAGAAAACCTCTGTTTCTCCATGGTTGTATAAAATGGATGTTCAGAGGCTTGAAGGCATTATCATTTCTGTAAATTGTCTGTAAATTGTTCTACCTTGAGTCAGAATAAAATGAGAATTTCTACAACCATGAACTTAATGGCTTCATCATTATTTTGTGGGGTTTTTGTGGTTTTTTTGTTTGTTTGTCTTGTTTTGTCAGTTTCCTGTAGCCCCATATGACCTTGAAACTTCTAGGTAGAAAAGAATGACTTAGTACTTCTGGTATTTATACCTACACCCACTTCTTGACTGTTGGGATTAGAGGTATGTGCCATGGTGCCACATTTTACACTCAGGTTGTAACTCAATGTGCTAGGCAAGCATTCTACCAAATAAATTACATCTTCATTCCTGTATACATTTAAATGCAATAAAGATATGTAATAAGGCATACTATCCATATAAAATCAACATGGAAATATCAAAAAAGGAAATCAACTGTGTAACTATTAATCAATAAATATGAATGATGTCGAGATTAGCTGGCTTCTATAATTTTGCCTATAAATAAATCTTAAGATCTTTTTTTAATGTATTGCTTTTATATTCCATCAATGGGAATCATATGAAGATGTATATCCTCAATGGAAGACACCTCAAGGTCATAACCATGCCATCATATTCCTTTAAACAACAACAACAAAAATATTGCAGGGAAACTGTAATTTTGAAATGGGCTCTTCCATTTAAATTATGTTAGAAGAGAGTTCACATATCCAATTAACAAAATTATTAACAACTATCATTTAAACTAACAATATTATAATGAATTTTATTTCTCCATATGAGTTCTGCAATTCTTCAAGGAATGCCCTCTTTGAAATGTACATAAATCCATTCATCAGTTGTTTTCGATTGTTCCAAACTATTTAAATTGCTGCACCAAATCCATTTTTAAGAGGGTCAGATCCTCTCTATAATCAATCATCTCACACTGAGCTGACACTTCTAGTTGTTTCTGCTCTTCAGCTTGATTATTTTTGCTGTCACTGGGAAGCACAGGAAACCTAACCCAAAGCACTTAAAGTTCAGCTAGTCACTGAAGGGCTACATCTCCACTACTGAATCCAGAATTCTGTTCAGAAATCACCAAAAGCTTACTGGCTCCTTACACTCTTAAGTTTCTTCCATCTTCTACCCAACTGAAGTTCCTGTTTTGATGTTGCTCAAACTTTATGACATTTAATTATCATCAATTTCAGTTGTATGCAGAGAAAAATTATGGGCTTGGAAACTAAAACATCTGGGTAAGCAGAACTGTCAGGTAGTCAGCTAGATCTATCATAGCAAGATAAACAGAAAAACAACAATCGGTTTACAAACTGTTCACTTCTAAAGAGGAAGCAAAACCTTTGAATTGCCATGGTAGTGATTCCTGGTGTAAGCACAGATGCTGAGTGGGAATGTCAAGACTGAGATGGGCAGAGGAGAATTTTAACACACATGGCTTTGCCCTTTCCAGTACTATGCCCTCCAGGCATGAGGAGAGGTACATGGTCAACATGTTATCCAAAACTATCTTGTCTTTGCATTGAGAAAAACATTAGCAGGTAAAGTGTCTTGCTCCAATAAAACCCTGCTTCCTTGGGGGAAAAAAGCACAACCTTTGGAATATTAAAGTCTATTGTTTTCTTAATTTGTAGTAACAAGCACAAAAGTGGCCCAAATTACTTAATAGTGGCTCTAATTTGCCTGACTTTGGAAATTCTTTGTTAGCTCACTGAAGAAGCTGCAGGAGTGTTTACCCAGGGTCACTTGTTTGTGCCTCCTAGAGTGGGTGCCAAGTAATAGCAGCACTGGCATTCACAAAGACTTCCCTCCAATCATTTAATTTGCACATTTACGTCTAAATGGTTCTGAATATAGGCAGACCTGTCAGGTGCAACCAATTAAGTCGACTGTCTACAAAGAACATCTGTGATCAAAATTCACATTTTAACTTCCCAAAATACTTATGATTGCTTGGAGGAAATGTTTTATCCTTAGTGATGCCATCAATTGCCAACTTATAAGCCTATACACTGCTGTGCATAAACCAAACATCCAACTTCAGAATAATTCAATTACCCTTTGGAAAAATCAAATGAACTCCCAGTAACAATGCAAACATGTTCCACTTAAACAAACACTGAAGCCTTATTTAAGAGCAGCCTAAAAGAAATATAAGTCAGGATGTAAGAGGTGATGGTCCAGGAATTTGTATTTTAGATTGGAGATGCTAATCAGAATGATCCTGTGCAAAGGATCACTTTCCAGGTATCATGAGATAATTAGATGACCCTGCAACCTTAGACCAGCACACCTGTCTCTGGTCACGTGTGTGTGTGTGTGTGTGTGTGTGTGTGTGTGTGTGTGTGTGTGTGTGTGAGTGTGTGCTAACATATAAGTGTGTGTGTGAAATGTGCTTGTGTGTGTGTGTGTGTGTATACAAAGCACCATGTCTAGTCTGCCAAGAACAGAAAACTATGATCATATCTAAGCAAACTTATTCTAACAATTGTAAAGACGTGTTGAACAATTCGCCTCTGGGTCCTAGAAATAGAATTTGGCGTTGACTCTAAGGATTTACTTTCTCATGTCCACACTAGCCGAACTACCAGGGATGGGGCTTTGAGGTCTTTGAGGTCTCATTTGCAACCATGAATGAGCCTTAAGAACCACAAGATAACTTAAGGCACTGTGAAGGCTGATATCCTGACATAGAAATTGGAGCATCTTGAAAACCCACAGGTAACATGTCAAGGACTTATGTAAACCACTAGGATACATAGCTTGCTGCCAGAGCACTGAGGCACACTTCTACATGTTCTGTTAATTTATACTGTGTGAAGAGAAAAAGGGGAAGGGTGGGATGTATGTATGTATGCATGCATGCATGCATGCATGTATGTATGTATGTATGTATGTATATGTATGCTAAACCTGAGATAATTTGTCCATTGGTGTAAAGCAGGGGGAGTTGAGTAACCCCAAATAGATATTCAAGGTCAGCATTTTGAGCTCTCTATCAGATCAGTTACACACAATTATAGTAAAACTGTACAGTAAAGGTTAATTCAGCATCTAAGCAGTTACCTTTCTTCACATGCCCCTCAAGTTTGACATAACTATATTAAGAAAGCACAAAGGCCATGAAGGTCTAAAGAGAGATGAATCATGGCTGGAGAGATGGCTCAGAGGTTAAGAGCACTGGCTGCCCTTCTAGAGGTCCCAAGTTCAATTCCCAGCAACCACATGGTGGCTCACAACCATCTGTAATGAGATCAGGTATGCATATAGGCAGAACACTATACATAATAAATAAATTGAGAGAGAGAGAGGGAGAGGGAGAGATGAATTTGGGGCTCAGGATTAAACTTAGGCAAAAAACGATGTCCTGGTAGGGCCTGGTGGGACATGCCTACAGTTCCATCTATTCAGGCAACTGAGGCAGGAGGATCACAAGTTTGAGGCCAAGCTGGGCTACACAAGTGAGCTCAAGGTCATCCAGACACCGTCTCAAAGTAAACACAGGGCTGAGGGCATGTCAGTGTTAGCATGTTCCTAGTGTAGTTATGATGCAGAGTCCAACCCTCAGTACTAAAATCAGAATGAAGAAGATGTTCTGTGCACCAGCCCTGCCAACACCGATGCTGAAATCAACTGCAGGATAACAGTGAGAGGTTTCAGCTATTATAGGGACAACACTACACAGCTGATGGGACAGACTGGGCTCTTCTGGAGTGTGCGTGCTGCAACACCCAGGACAGCAGACATGCCTGTGTGTGACCATCTCACCACGGGCTACTCAGGAAAGGACTCATACTGTCACAGGGCCTCTCTCACTCTGACACAGTGGAGCTGACCACGCTCCCATCCATCTCTCCCTCACTGTTGGGAATAAAGAACCAACACATTAATAGTGAAACTGCATCTGTGTGAGTGTGTCTGCGTGTGTGCGTGCTGTGTGTGTCTGTGTGTGTGTGTGTGTCTGTGTGTCTATGTGTCTGTCTGTGTGTGTGTGTCTGTGCATGTCTGTATGTGTCTCTGTGTGTGTGTGCATGTCTGTGTGTGTGTGTGTCTGTGTGTCTGTGTGTGTCTGTGTCTGTGCATGTCTGTATGTGTCTGTGTGTCTGTATGTGTGCTGGTATGCATGTGTGCATCTATGTGTTCATGTGTGTGCAATGAAACAGAATGTTTAGAAAATAGTCATGGTTTACTAAAATAATGTGTTACTTAACAATCAAACATATCTTGTAAATCATGGACAAAAAATACTAAAAAGCACATGATATGATAACATTCCACCCCTAAATCAAAATGCATATCATTCAATTTTAAAATTTAAAGGCTTTATAAGGTGCTAATTTAACACTCTTCACCAAGTTCACCTGCAAATACATGGAAATACATCCATGCACAAGCTACATGGAGAGTCATCTCCTCCAAAAATAAATAAATGAATAAATAAATAAATAAATAAATAAATAAGTCCTATTTCCTGTCATTAAATTATGCGGGGTGACACATGCTTCCAGGTAAATGAATGAATAAATGAATGAATAAATATACAAATATTCAAAGGAAAGGGTTAAAATTCCAGAAATTAATGTTGTAGAGGTCTCAAGTTTGGAGCACTAATTACCATCTAAAATTCACCAACACAATAATTCTCTATAAATAAGCCCATTTTGATTATTCCATACTGATTCAGACTTTGGGCCAATTACTAGATGTTAGATATGAATAATATGCTACTATTTAAAGATCCAGGATCTCAGAGACAATCCTCCAGGGAGGAGGTTTAAAAACCCAGGCACATTTATCTGGTCTTATTTTCAGGGGCGGCAGGGGTGGAGGGCAATTTTACCTTTTTTATTTTCCAAGATTCATTTATATATTTGGAGCTTTTGTCTGAATGTCTGTCTGCACACCAGAAGAGGACATTGAGGCCAGTAAGAATAAGTCCACCTTGTAGGTGCTAGGAATTGAACTCAGGACCTCTGGAAATGCAATCAATGCTCTTAACCCCTGAGCCATCTTTCTAGGCCAAGGTGCTCAGTTTTCACTAAAGAAAGCCAGTACCAGTGATTCCCCCTCCCTCCTTTGAGCTCCACTACATTCTTTAATTTCCTGTAGTATTAATATCCTGATTCAGGAAAGTGAAGTTTATTTGTACACAAGATATGCAGCTCATCACCTTTTGGCACAGATATCTGTGGCATGTTCTGAGGCTGGGGGATTACTCAAGTTAAGGCCTCTATTTTCTCTTTGTCTTATCTGGCTTATTCCTTGTTAAGAACGGAAGTCAATTTATTTTCTGTTACATCATAAAGTGGCTAGGAAGAAAACTATATTTACTTGAAATTGCTTTCTGAAGTTTTAAATAAGAAATTTGATTAATGTTTTTATGGTCTCCTGTGAGGGGAAAACAATCTTGTTTTTAACTAATCATTCTATCACTGCATGATTAGTATGAGCAGTGTTGAAATCTACGAATATTCTATTATCTATAGTTCACCCATCCAAAATCTATCATAAATATGAAACAAGAATTTACCATCAAAAATGACAATTAATATGAACTAAATTTGATTGGGATTTTTCCCCTTTGAAAGGGAAGATGTAGTAATGGTTTTGGTCATCTCTTCTAAGTGACAACCCAACATAACAGAAATATCTTAGCTCTGTGTCTAAGATACTAAGCACTCTGAGCTCAATGCCCCAAGTACACCGATGTTAAAGTACGTTTTTCCCTGACAAGTAGGGTTTTTTTCCGGAAGCCTGGAGCCACCATCGCACCAGCCCCCAATAACACACAGAGACATTGTGTTTGATATAATTCTGTTGGCCTGTTACTAGTTTCTTATCAGCTAGCTCTGCCTTAATTATTAACCCATTTCTATTAATCTAAGTATTTCCACGTGGTCTCATCTTACCAGGGAGTGGGGCAGGTGTCTTGTCTCCCCAGTCTCTCCATCCTGACTCCTCCTTACTACTTCCTCTTTCCTCCTTGTCTCCTAGTCCCGCCTATCTTCCTTTCCTATTGGCCAACAGTGCTTTATTCACTAACCAATATGAGAAACATATTTACAGAACGACATCTCCCATCACACTAATCTCCCACACTGCTTTCATCTTACAGTTTGCTAATTCACCCTTCACCTGTGGTAGGAAGCATGTGACCAATAGCCTCTCCTCTCTGACACAGATCCTCAGAACTAGCTCTTAGCCTGCAAACCTCTTCAGGCCACCAGATTACCCCAACGTTCCTCACTGCATGCAATCTGATAATTGGACCTTAGGGCATGCACCAAGTCCTACCTTCTCCTCTATCGCCCACCATCAAAATTCAAATGAGATTCACTCAACAAATGTTGATTCTAAGTTGCCAGGAGAATCATTCCTACTGTCTGGGACAGAAAACTGTTTAACCAGTCCGAATGTATAACCGGAGAGCTCCTCACATGGAGCACACCATACAAAAGGGAACCAAAGGATGCGACAGTTGGTGGGGATGCGGAGGTCACAAAGCAGGGTTTCAGGATGGGACACTGCATTTTGCCCTCACAAATAATACAGAGAAATCGAATCAGTGAAAAAATGTCAGATAGGTAGATGTTCACTGATTCAGACAATTACCAGGCAGAGAGGGTGGATTGCCTGTAGCTGTTTTCCCCAAAGATTCTTCCTGACTGTAGCTGCTCTTAGACATTCAGAAAGTAGGAGTATGTTAAACTAGTTTCCCCTGCCACAGAATAGATACCCTGGGTTTGCCTTATTCTGTGGTAAAGGGAGGACTTGGGACTATTTGAGACAATGGGAGTACTAGATTCCATCTTTATTAGTTCTATCTTCCAGTTCATTTCATCTAGATGTACAATAAAGTTTAAAATGTTCAAAATTTTAATATCTTAAATTAAGTATATGAGGAAGGCGTGCAAAAAGAAATAGAAGTTGAATAATGACAAGAGGTTGAATAAAGAAAGGGATTTCTCACAACAACAAAAGAGACAAACAGAGAAAGCTTGGGGATATTTCAACGTCCTAAGACGTGTCACCATGGGGCAATCACTAACACAGGACCCACAGGGACAGAACGCCAGCTACATGCCCCAAAAGCCACAGGAGGTGGCCTGATGGCCTTGATCAAGGGGTCCAACCAGCCCTTGGCGCTCTGACCTCCCTCCTCCCTCCGTATGTTACCTGTTCATGCTTCCCACTAGCCAAACTCAACCAGAAGCTAGAAGCTTTGAATGACTTGCTACACTCTGAAGGGGTCAAACTTCCAACTATTATCATTTATGTCACCTCCAAATTCATGTTTATGCCCTCATCCACTGATGTGACAGCATTTAGAGATAAGGCATTCAGGATGTGGCTTAGTTAGGGTTTGTATGCTGTGACAAAACACCATGACCAAACAGCAACATGGGGAGGAAAGGATTCATTTAGCGTACACTCCCAAATCACTCTTCATCATGCAAGCAAGACAGGACAGGAACCCAACCACGACAGGACCCTGGAGGCAGGAGCTGATGCTTAAGCCTGGGAAGAGTGATGCTTACTGACTTCTTTCCCATGGATTGCTCAGCCTGATTTCATAGAGAACCAGGACGAGAAGGCCAGAGATGGCACCAATGATAATGATCTGGGCTCTCTCCCAGTCAATCACTAATTAAGAAAATGTCTTACAGCTGGGTCTTATGGAGGCCTCTTTCTCAATTGGGATACTCTCCTCTCAGATAACTCCAGCTTGTGTTAAGTTGACATCAGACTAGCCAGTGTACTAACCCCTTGTCAACTTGACACACAAACACATCGCTGTTAAACCACAACTCTTCCTTTCTTCTTTGTCCCCGAGATCTCGCATTAAAGCTAAATAACTTTAAAAGCCCAACAGTCTTTACAAATTCAAACACATTAAGATTTCAGACCCTTTAAAGTAGCCAATCTCTTTTAAAATGCAAAGTCTTTTAAAATTCAAAGACTCTCAGTTGTGGGCTCCAGTAAAATTTAAAAATAAATACATAAATAAATGAATGAATAAATAAATTCAATATTTTATTATTTCAAGAGGCAAGAACCAGGGCCACAGTCATTAAATCAGAGCAAAATCAAACTCCAAAAGTGTGACTAACGCAATGTCTGGATTCACTTACCATCCACCATCAAAGGAAGTCAGGACAGGAAATCAAAGGAGACAGGAATCTGGAGGCAGGAACAGAGAGCATGGAGGATGGCTGGCCCCCATGGCTTCGGCAACCTGATTTTGATTTTGTTTTTAGAGAACCAACTTGTGTCAAGTTGACATAAGACTAGTCAGGCCAGTGGGCACTAAACACGATGAAATCTGACATGGAAAGCATGGTCTCCATGGTTATATTGTGGCCTCATGGGAGGAGACATCAGAGGGATGTGTGTCTTTCATCCACACTTACCTACCACGAAAAACTCATACGGGCACTCAACTGTTTCTAATATCTAAGGCCAGGAAGTAAACACCCTCTTTGACTTAAACCCTGCTAGATCTCAATTTTTGGATTTTACAGCAGATGTGTGCTGGTGAAGCTACACGGTCTATTTTGCACCACTGTAGCAGTGGACTAATACAGAAGGAGGCGAGGAACATGGAGACAGGCAGCAAGGCCCCTCAGAAAGGCACAGATAACATTCAAGAGACTCAGATATCCACCAGTAGCAGTGTGCCTCAAAGTAAGGGCCAAATGATTTTCAGTTGCTTGCTACTATTCAATATGTTGTTGCCTAGCTTGCTTTTATCACCATAGGACAGAAGGCCTCCCCAGTTGTGGGGAGGAGCTGTTGACCATGGCCGTCCACAGTCATGAAACAGCTTTCTGAAAGGAGCTGGTAAAACTAGTGTTCATTTTTGACCCAATATTATCATATTTTAGGAAGTGTTTTGTGATGACGCTTAATTTCTTAATGCTATTACAGTAATGGTTTCAATACCCATAGAGTCACCCCAAACATCATGCTTCAAACTAGAGATGGGAAATTCATGACATTGTCAGACTACATTAATTTCAACAATTACAGGATTAAACCCATGAAGCCAGCAGGACAGCCTTAAAACTTTACATCATACGGCTCAGCCATCTAACTTGTGGATTTATAGAAGCTTTGGGCCAGATAAAATGTCATAGATTTATTAGGGGATAAAAGCCATTTAGCAGCAAAAGGGGTTGAAATAAAGTTCCTTTAAAAGTCTTTTTTAATGAAGTTAAAATACAAAATCAAGATCTGTACCAAACAGATCATCACAAACATGACTAGCTAAGCGTGCTGATAGAGAACAGGGCGTTGCTGGTTTCTTTCCCATTGCTATAATAAAGCGCTGGCCGAAGGCAACCTGGGAGGAGGGAGGAGTGTATTTCTTTATAGTCGGTCATGGAGAGAAGCCACGGCAGAATCACGAAGCAGGGATGGGGGGAGGGGACTGAAGGGTAAAGACCATGGCAGAACGCTGTGAACTGCCTTGTCATAGCTGCCCTACCTCGCTTTACCATACAACTCAGGATCACCTGACTAGGGGTGGCACCACCCAAGGTGAGCCGAGCCCTCCCTCACCAAAGACACGCCCAGTCTCCATGGCAGAAAAGCAAAGTGATTTTACGTGTGTGAGAGACAGTGATATAACCTTAAATACTTATAAAAAAGTGTTCAAAATATGATCACAGGGAATGATTACATATACATGTATGTATACATACATATATACATACATACATACACATACATATATGTACACATATACAGTGACTCTAAAGGATCGCAATGTGCATGTGTCTGGATGATTTAGAAGGTTCCCACCTTTGAGGTGACAAAATAGGTTGACAATGTTGTGCGTTGGAAGGAAAATGATGGGGAAACAGAAAAGAAAGAAAATGCCAAGAGTTGAACGGGGCCTCGGCGGTGGGAGCTTGAAGCAAAACAGCGAAGGCTCCCACCCCAGAGAAATGAGAGGTAGGCGAGGAGATGCTTGTGTCCCTCGGCCTGATTCAGCTACTCTTCACGGTGTAGGTACTGAAAATATGTTCCATGCATGCATCAAAAATGCATGTACTTTTATTTGTTAATCTTTAACAATGCTTTTCTTCTTGTTTTATGGAGTTAAGTGTATGCCATGTGCATGTGTGGTGCCTGTGGAGACCAGGAGAGGTGTTGCCGGGTCCTCTTAAACCGGAGTTACTGACAGTTGTGAGCTGTCGTGCGGTTCCGGAAAACCAACCAACCACTCCTCCTAATGCTTTTTAACCACTGAGCCATCTCTCCAACCCCTTCATTTGTTCATTTCGGGTGAACCACTTAACCTTCTCAAAAAAGATGAAAGGATAATAAGATGATCTGTGAGCCAGATAGGTAGTGAAGTTAGCATATCCTTCCTTCCAGAAATGTGCTTGCAGCAGTCCTGATTCAGACATAGTATAAGTAGACCCTTCCAGGAGTCAAAGCTGTTCTTGAGCATATCTTCCTGTGAAAATATGCAACCCAGGCATGGGATGGTTTAGAGGGTCTCACCACCCTTAACCATGGGCTGTGGCTCCTGGATCCCGGAATTCTGTCCACTGGGAAAGCCAAGTGTGTAGGACTAAGTAAAGAGTAGTCAAGTCTTTGAGGAAGAGATGTTAACATTTCAGCTTGGATTTCGGTCAGGAAAACCATCTGTCAAGTAACAAGTCAAAGCCAACAATATTAGATAGCTCAGAACAAAATACCCAGGATTCATTTGCAGACACCTTCTAGAATTAAGTCAGATTAAGCCCCTCCCCCTTCCTCATAGTTCCCATGGGTAGCCAGTCCCTGGGCGTTTCCCAGCATGGTGTAGGTGTAGGTGACCAGGGTTCAGACATTCAGGAAAGAAAGCATGACTTCACAGTAGCAGCACATTAGGATGCAGTTGACAAGCTACAGTGCTTCTCTGACTCTCCATCAGGCCATCGGTCCTGGATGCCAACCAGTATGGCTGCCACATGGTGATCCCTGACCCCTGCACACAGTGGAGGATGGTGCCTGGAAGTCTTGGAATGAGACTCAAGGGAGGGAATGAAGAGAGTTCCTTCTAGAAGCTGGGTCCCTGTCACCTGACAGTCATGGGTCCTCTCCTTTGGCTTGTTGAAGGATCATCCAGCCCGCATCTTCAGAAGGAGTCATTTCATAAAATAATACACTTTGAGCAATTGTAGTTTGATAGGTCACTTCCTGTCCTATATGCCTACAGTGATATAGAGTATGTCTGCTCTTCTAGAAAATGATTTCCTATACCTACTGTTTGCTGGGCATTATTCTTTGTGCTATAAATATAGCAATAGATAAAATAGGCAAAATAACATTTACACGACACACATATATATATATATATGTGTGTGTGTATTAGTTTATTTGTTTATATATGCATACACATATGTGTATATATACATACACATATGTAATATACAAGCAAAGAGATATGCTGTTTCTCTGTTATAAAATATAATTATGAATCTAGAATTCAACTATCTGATTTCAAACTCTGCCTCACTGTTTACTAACTGACAATCCTGCTAGAATTAAACCCCTCTGCCCTTTAGCTTATGTATTTCTGATATGAAAACGCATGACTAGACAGATAATAGGACCTCCTTCACTAGCTTGTTGAACAGGTTGGGTAAGATGATACAAGTGAATCTTTTTGTGCTGGGCTCCCAGGAATCTCTGAAGAAACGAACCTGTGTCACACTGCCTAACTATAACAGGTTTGAGTCAACGTGGCCTAAGTTACAGCATCACATCTTCATCTGGCCTTGCGCACCCTACTTTAAGGCTCTGACACTCTATTTCTCTTGTTCGTGGCAGAAAGTAAGCCTCCACTCTGCAGTTTGGGGGAGAATTAAATGAGAGTGTGCATGGGAATATAATTACACACTAAGAAGTGCTATTGTCTTCTCTCACCACACTTGGGGATTCAGAGAGCCCTTGCTTCTCAGACTAGATACAGCTTCTCGGGTGTGGACTCATGAAAGGGGGCTATCTTCTGGCCTCCTCCCTACATCCTGCTCCTTCACTAAGGATGAAGAGGAGCACGCGACAGGAATGCAGATACATACGTAAAGGTCCAGAAGCACAGCCCTGCCTCTGAGACAGCCCAGCCTAGTAGAGAAGGCAAGGGAGGGGCAGCAGCTTACGTCACAGGAGACACACGGTGTCCTGGAGCTGGAGCATGGAGGAAGGAAAACAAGCCAGGCGCGAACAAGCAAACAGCCGGCTCTGTGCCTGCTGTCTCTCTCCCTTGTATTTTCCCTTTCCTTTGTGTTAAGTTCTCCTTGAAGAATACAACCTGTCTTAATCCACAGTCCATCCAGAATCAAAGTGAAGTGTTTGTCCATCGATGGCAGGAGGAGGCTGACATGGAAGCTGCCTCAGCCCTTACTGAGTTTCTCTCTCTAGCAGACTGTGTCTGAGTCCCAGCATTTCTCCCGTCCCCGCCACCCTTCAGTGATATGATCTTCAGAAAGGGGAAAATCTGCAGTAAGCACAGCAACACGTCTATGTGTTAAGCCTTTTGTTGAGTCATGAGTGTCTTCTTCGTGGATGTGGTACATTAGAAAATGAAACAAAGCTCTGCTCTTAAAAACAAAAACAAACAGTCTGAATTTTGAGCAAAGTTATAGGCACAATCTATTTCCCTAAAGATACTTATTTCAGGGAAGGATAAAACCTTTAGTGGCTTCTCCAATACTGGTGTCGGGAAGGTTCATCCAGTGGGTGAAGCAGGTATTAAAAGGATTATTTGCAAACTGGTAAAGGGTCTAGATTATGTGAGAAAAGTCAAACCAGAACTATCTATGGTGTGTGTGTGTTAATAGTGATGATGATAGCTAGTGATAATGATGATGATGATGAAAGCAGAAAGAAGGTCATGGACCATGAGAAACAAAAAGACACAATTTTAAAGAGAAGAAACTATGGACAAGGGGAATGGAATAATGATTGCGTATATGGGACATGAAAACATGTGGGGAGCAAGGCCTCATTGCCTTTTTATAATAACTTACAAGTTGATTTGTAAACGTACATACAACACAAACAAGGACAGCATGATAGAACATGAATGCTCTTTACCAGGATGTTCTACAATGACAGTGAACATACACATTTCAGTAGTCTATACTTCATGCCATTTTACATGTGAACAGTCGTATAGTTCTCAAAACAAATGCGTAATTAAGTACTCTTATTATCGTCATTTCACAGGAAAGAAAATTGAGTAACAGAGAAACTACAGAACGTGTCTAAGGTCATGCAATTCACAAGTTTCGGGAAAGGGACTGGTGCCAAGTGGCCGGCATGGACACGTGCTAACCACAATTTGTGAACAGGGCTGACAACACCTATAGCTGCCAACTGTTGAGTCGGGGTCATCTAAACTGATGCTCAGAACAACACTGTGTGGTGGAGATATTGTTAACCCCCAAAAAGATGAAACACTCAGCTTCACAGAGAGCTGAAAACTCTGCAGTAGGGCAGGAGGCTGGGCCCAAGTTTCAGGTCCAGTGAGATGGTGCAGGGGGCAGAGACCTGCTGTCAAGCCCAGGAATCTGAGATGAGTACCAGGGTTTCAAATGGAAGAAGGGGAGAGCGGAATCCCTCAAGATATCCCCTGACCCCCAAAAGCACACCATGTCACTTGCACCTACACAATTACACACAAAATTAACAAAACGCAAATCTCACCATAGTATGTTTGCCTTCACCATGAAACTATTCCCGAAACCTTCTTTGATGGATATTTGATAAATTTTAAAAATTAGGAAAAAACAAAAAAGAAATCCAAAGGTTTCTTTAAAAACAAAATACTCTGTATTACAGGGCAATGTAACCTTTAGATTTAAAAAAAAAAAAAAAAAACACAAAATTTAGACTCTTATTTCCTGGCTTCCCTTTGAGTCTTCTTGAACACTTATTTTTCACAGTACTATACAGAGTAGGGAATACAATTTTATGTTCCCAAGAAATAATTTTGGCTGGCAGCACTTGGGAAAGGCAACATTTCTTTGTGTGAATGGATGGGCAACCCACCGCCGTCAGCGCTAGAATTCAATTTAGTGTAATGAGCAATGGTCTTTATCTCCAAGCTATCTAAGTTGTGTCTCATTAACCATTAATAACCAGGAGTTACTAATCACCAGTTGGGGTAAAAGTCATCAGCTGAGGCATGAATTAGCAGAAGAATAGAGTCCCTACTGCTTTGCACGGCATTGCTGATGTGCAGTGCCTCAAATTGGGCAAAACAGTCCCGTGATTTTGAGTTTTGTCATTACCTGCTGCACCTGCCATCCTTACCCCTCCTGAGACTCTGCTTCATGAATTCTAAATGCTCAGAGGCAGACACCCTCCCTCCTGCTCCAGGAAATGGGTCTCAAAACGAAGAATGGAGGAAGAGAGCCATTTTAGGGAAATCGACCAAACAAACCGCAGAAGCCAGCACCAAACATTTGCTACTCACAGCTTACGATGATATCGATGTGACTATCCTCAGAATAACTAAGAGCCTAAGTCTCCGGCTCTTAGTTTTGTTGCCAAATTACACCCTTTCCCATCATTTAATTTCAAATATCAAACACCTTTGCTTCTTTTAGAAAGATATTAGTATTCAAATTGCAATAGAGTAACATGTTTATGGCTCTGTTTCTATTCATGTTTACCAGTTCAAGGCTCTCAATATGCAATTATCCCTCCTTGTCTACTGGGGGACCCCCAGTCACTGACTGTAACAAAAAATAGTACCCTTTACCATACACACCTGTTTACACCTACAGCAAAGCTGACTATATAAATTGGGCACAGTAAGAGATATATAGAGAAAATGATAAAATAAATGCAATGTACCACTACATAAATATGTTTGCTCGCTCTCTCCATCCCCCCCCCATCCCTTTTTCTTCCCCTCAAGCATCTTGCTGTACTGTTCTCAACATTCTTGTGAGATGATGTGGGATGATACAATGTTTCTGTCCTGCCATATTAGGCTTTCAGAGGATGGTTTAGGAAGACAATTATTTGTTGCAGCTTTTAAATCACCAGGCCATGATGGTGGGGGTGGTTGAATTCCAAAGGCTGACAATGTAAATTCTTGGCTGCTTGGCTATCCTCAACATTTCAAGGATTTTTGGCTGAGACATTGTATAAAGAACATTGTAATCACGTGTTTTCTTTTCCTTTTTTTTTTTTTTTTTTATTTGAACTCAAACAAATGCTGCCTCAGAGACTAGAGCTCCTCCATGAAGTCAGGTTGGTGTTAGAGTGTCAGTCCCGCTAGGGGTTACGTTGCTAACGTTGTCCTTTCGTTTCTGTGCAGGTTGGAACACAGTAGCAAATTCTGGTTGATTTCACAAGTCTGGTGCCCCTTGGTATCTCTCTTCCTCTGTCGGTAACTCAGCGAGCTCTTCCAGGCCCTCCCTGTTAACACGCATCAGTACATTCTTCTGCTCTTCAGTAGATGACATGTCAGCAAATCCCTTCCCACCTTCCCGTCTCACAACCTCTCCAGTAACTCCTATACCTTCCAGCCCAAACCTGTCCCTGAATCTTTGCAATTCACTCTTTCATGAAATAAATGGTTTGTTGTCACCTGTTTGGGGGGACACCACTTGCTGAATTCTTCACACAAGCTTAATGGTCACAGACACAGCACACCGCGGATAATTGGAAAGCATTGTCTGGGCATTTCCTCAGTCCACAAATTTCATGCATGTTTCCATCTCATCGAAGCACTCATCACATATCAGAGCTGTAACTTGCAGTTTGAGGCGACACTGATAAATGAACACAGATGTCTTTGCTTGACAATTTCTCAGCCAGAAGACTCTTCCTTACCATAAAGATCTTAGCAACCTAAACACACATTTTGTTTTCTTGCCTTATCAACTCAAGAGTATCCATCTCTTCATTCAAAGGAAGGGGTTCTGAGCTTCGTTTGGAGTACCTGAATCACCAGCATCCTAATTCTTATATACTAGGGCCAGCAATAAATGAACTAAAGAGTATCTCAACAGAAATATTATGATACTGTGGTGGTTGATCTGATCTGCAATGGAACTGCCCAGGGACCAATGGGAAGACACCAAATCCAGCACAGACACTGTGGGGGAGGAAGAAGTCACATCGTGGACTAGACGTAGCCAAACAATATGAAATGTTACATTATTCAAAGTAGTCTGCAACTGAAAACCTGTGCAACATGCATTATGGAATTTTCTATTCAATATTTTTGGGCTCCAACTGCCAATAAGAAACTGCAATTGTAGGGGAAAAATCCCCTCATGTGGGGGATTATCACCAACACCCTACATACACATGAATACACAAACTCCTTTAACATAATGGTTTGAGAGATGGATGGACCACTCTTAATGCCTACTGTAGTTAATACACATTTCTTTAAAAAGTTAAACTTTTATTTTATTTTATCATACTTTAGATTTTGTTTCATTTGTCTCATTTGGTTGGTTGGTTTGGTTGTTTGCTTGTATGTTTGTTTGTTTGAAGCAAATACTTCTATAGCCTACACTGTTCTCAAACACAATATGTAGCTAGAGATTGGCATTCAATTCCTAATCCTCTTGTCTCCACTTCCCAAGTATTGATATTATTAGGGTTTTGGCAATATGTCCAACAGAAACAAAGCTTCAAAAGAACACAATGATGCATAACTCTGATCACGGCACTCAGGAAGCAAAAGCAGGTGGCTATCTGAGGACTCGGTGCCTGCTGGCATCCAAGCCAAACTGTCTCAAAAACATTTTTAGGTATAATTAGATACCAAATTTTAGCTACAAGAACTCTAATCATCTGGGGAAAATAGTACAACATACAGGCTACATCCCAGGAGAGAAGAGACCAGGGATGAAGTGATGTACTTCCTGGGGACTGGGAAATAAATGAGCAACTCTACATCCATGGTAGTCCTTATCTCTGCTCACATCCTCCCTGAACCCAAAAGTAATCTTTCCTAACTGATGAATTTACACAAACTCAGGATGTGAGCACACCTCTGTGAGTGTGATTCTGGATAATAACCTGACTGACACACACTCATGAACTAGTAATAAACATTTCACAAAATCAGAAAAGTAAACAGTCACAAAAAACAAATGAAAGACATCAAAGAACAGGAAGTGAAATTCTCAGTAGTTGTCTTAATGATTTCATTCTGGCAAATTGTATCTTTGTAAATAAATTGAGAAAGACAGATATAAAAAATAAATGGTTTTGGTGAGGATTCTTAGAAATTAGTATGAAAATATTATCAAAGTAGCCAATAACTATAAAAATTATTATTGGAGTAAAAAATAACTAATAATAATGAAAATGTGCTTAATCTTGCTAGTTATCAAGGATATGAGAATTTACAAAGTACCGTCAGATACTACTTTATATACAACAGACTGACAGTGGAAATTAAAAGTCCATGAACAGCAATTTTGTTGAGAACACAGATCAGGTGTGTCCTCATACGTCATCAACTAAAAAAAAAAAAAAAAAAAAAAACAACCTGTTAATATCCAGTAAAATTAAAGGTAGAAAGGTCAAAGTTCAAATAATGACACCCCAAGCTGAATGTCTTAGCGAAAACTCTAAGGATGTGAACATCATACCTGTTTGTATTTGAGAATTATATATCCCAGTCACCAAGAAAAGGTATTTACTAACTTAACACGATACGAAGTCAGAGCACAACAATCTAAACAATGTTCTAAAACAACTAATCCCAAAACAATGGTAAACAGAGAAGGCGGCATAAAAATCCCGGTGTATGTAATGATTCTTTTCTATAATGTTTCCAAAATTGCAAAAAATGGAACTGATTTTTGTGTCTGTGTGTGTGTGTGTGTGTGTGTGTCTTAGTTACTTGTCTGTGGCTGTGATGCAACACCATGAATAAGGCTGCTTATCGGGAAGACTTTATTTGGGTGTATGTTTCCAGAGGGTTGGGATTCTCAGCTCTGGTCACTGCATGGCTGGCTTGTGAAACTCCAAGGGGTTAAATTCATCGTGAGGTTGGTTTTCCTCTTCTTCTCCTCCTCCTCCTCCTCCTTCCTTCTTCTTCTACTTCTCCTCCTTCTTTTCTGAGTCAACATTTGGATTTCTAAAGTTCCACATAAGCAGGTACAAAATAGCATAAAAATCCCTTGACCTAACTCACAGTTTACACATTAAGTCAAACCAAAAAGAAGTTATCAGCTGTTTTGTCAGGACAAAAAAAAAATCAATATTTTCCTATCATACCATCTGCTTTAGCAGTGCAAGTTAATAAATTTAGGTGGTAAGATTTCTTCTCTTTGGATTCTAGAGAGAGAAAATGCAATCTCAATAGTTAATCTAGGCACTAGGTGGAGGAATGAAAATGAGATAATATTATTTGAACATGTGAGTTTGTTACAAGCAGTAATAGAATTCATCTCTGAAATCGCAGGCTTACATTGTGTCTATGACGTGGTGCATTCGCTTTCTGGTCCTCCTGCTTCTGGACCACTATCCCTCCTCATACCCCAAAAGTTCCCAGTCAATCAAGGCACTAAAATACTCTAAAGTCTATGAAGTAATTTAGCATATACAACTCACTTTCAAACCTGAATGTATTTTATTTTACATTAAAAAAAGATGACATCTGTAAAGCTGTAGCACAAACTATATCCATAGATAAATTCCAAACAATTTTCTTAACTTTCGATGATTCCATATGAAAACAGGCCTGAAACAGCCTACTAGTACTTATCTTTTGAATAAAGTTAATGAAATATGACCTCAACTTTTCAACCACCAAAATAATGCACAACAGAAACAGATTCTTTTTTTAGAAGAAAGTTTCAAAACAATGAAATATGAAAGGCATGGTCGCTGTCCTAGTTAGCTCTAGTTGACAACATGACACCACCGAAGGTCATCTGAGGGAATCTTGACTGAGGGGGTGATCAGAACAGATGGCCTGGGGCCAGGGTTTGAGGGATTCTCAGGACTGATGCTTGATGTAAGAAGACCCCCACCTGCTGTGGGCGGCACAATCCCTAGACAGGGGCTCCTGGGATATGTAGGAAAGCCAACTGAAGATGAAGAGAGCGTGAGGCAGGAGGCAGAATTCCTCCATGGTTTCTGCCTTCCAGTTCCTGCCTTGACTTCCCTTAATAATGGCTGCGAGCTAGCAACATAAACCTAACGAACGCTTTACTGCCCTAAGTTGTTTTTCAGAGTGTTTTATCACTGCAACAGAAATCAAGCCAGGACACTGCCTCATGTTCTAATCGCAGCATTCGGGAGGCTGGCACAAATAGATCACAGAAAATTCAAGGCCAGCCTGGGCTACACAGCAAGTGTAAGATCAACCTGGGCTACAGAACGTGATCCTGTCTCCAACAAAAGCCACAATAAACCGTACAATGGGTCCCTAGAATGTGGCTGGTATACACGGCCCTCCATTTTATTACATGCACTGTTACAGTACCTAGCCACTAAAACTCATGCTGGTATTTATTTCAACCCCTTTTATACTGTGTTAGCAATCCTACGGAAAGTTTCCAGGATTCCTGCAACTCAGTTCCCCATTAACGCAACTGACAGAGACCGCCAATCCAGCTGCTTGTGTCCAACCACACTCCTTTAATGAATCAGGTCAGAATGGTGCATCCAAATGGCACCAAGCACCCCAACCAGGAAAAGCTCTGCTGTGAGAGATTGTGAAATTAACAGAACCTGCCAACCGCTGGCATACTTTATGACGCCAAGGAAATGGCCTGTCCTCCCTGCAACTCTGCGAGTCCCATTCATCTCCTCCTTTGTGGTCGCTGAGAGTTAATATCTATAAAAGGTTTCATGTTTTCTTGACAAAGAGAGGGTAAGTGAGAGAAAAGGAGTCCTATATCATCGCAGTGAACAGACATTTAGGTGAGCTCTGTGCAGCCTGAATGTAAAATTTTAAGTTTCCCAGAAATGCAATGTAAAAGAGAAGCTCCTATGGTGTCGTACATCCAAAACCCAGCTGCGTCCATTTTATTATCTTTCTCTTTTTCCCCCTCATTGGAGAAGAAAATAAAGTTTCTTGTAATAAGAAAGTTGCGTGTGGGTGGGGGTGAGGGGTGTCGGGGCGTGGGAGGGTTGGACATTTTTACAATCTCAAAGACACTTAGAGGATCCATAACTCTATTCCCTGAAAATTGGGATAGCTAATTCCATCCAGAAAAGTGCTGACCTGAGAGTCAGCAAGGCAGCAAGCCTGTCTACTGGAACTCGAAGGAGCAGTACGTACAATGCTGTCCATGGGGCAGACCCTGGAGACACAAAGTCCAGAGAGACTGGTGCACCAGGGTTAGCAAAACGTGGGCAAGCAAGACCAAGTGAGGACAGACAGTGCTAACAGAAGCCACAGGGCCAGATGTTTCTCACCTATCAAATCGTAGTCCCGCCCTGTTTAAAACGGATCTGATCACAAGAATTATAATGACAGTTATATAAATGGGCAATGTGGGGGAAAGGATATAGGAAAAAATTACATTTATTCTCCCAGTATGAAGACCGTGGGTATGAAGAAGGTCGGGGTGGGAGCGGCGACTTGCTTGGTGAATTATCCAGGCAATCCACCGAGACCACACCTCAAGAAAAGTTCTAACTAGCAAAGCTGACTGTGGTGTCTCGCCAGTAAGAGAAGTGTTTTTTCCTAGGAAAACATATCTTCCCTCCCTAATTCTCAAAAAATTATAGAAAGTGTGTCCAATGATTGAAAATTCCAGAACATGGAGGGTTTTGGGTTTGTGTGTGTGTATGTGTGTGTGTGTGAACTAATGAGACTTACCTTCGTCACTTCCTTAATTCCTGATGTAAAACGTGTTGCTCTTTTGAAAGATTTGATTTGTTTTAATAGATCCCAAGCATCTCAGTTCGTCCTTCCACTACTGTGATAAAACGCCATGGCCAAAAGCAACCTGGGATGAACAGGGTTTATTTCACCTTACACCTTCTGGTGAAATTGGGGAGGAGACCAAGGCGGGATCCTACATACAGGAGCTGATGCTGAGACCATGGAGGAGAGCTGCTTGCTGGCTTGCTCCTCGGTTTGCCTAGTTTGATTTCCTGTAGCACCCAGCCCAGAGGTGGTATCACACGAGATAATCTGGGCCCTCCCTCCCACATCAACTGTCAAACAACAAAGGCCAATCTTGTAGGGGCATTGTTTTCTATTAAGGTTTTGTCTCTTCTCAAATGACTAACTGGTGTCAAGTTGACATAAAGCTGGGCAGCAAAACCAAGGAATCTGGCTTAAGTCTATAACATCGTCTCTTTCTTTTTTAAAAAAACATTTTAAAATTCTTTTTAAAATTAAAATATAATCACACAGCTTCTCCCTTCCCTTTCCTCCCCTCCCTTCCGTTCCCATTACTCACTCTCAAATTCATTACCTCTGTCTCTTTCGTTGATATCACACACACGCACACAGACGCGCACACACACACACACGCACGCACGCATAAACGCATGCGCGCGCGCACGCGCACACACACACACACACAAACACACACACACGCACACACTTCAAAATACATAGAAACAATCTGTTCCTATATTTTTCCATATAATATCGCTTGTATGTGTATGGTTTTCCACTTTTCTGTCTGACAAAGCAACTCTGCATTTCTCCAAAAATATTTAGTGGGTATTCGTAGCAGGTTACTAGCTTCCCACCCCCCACCCCCCACCCCCCCACCCCCGTCTAAAATCTAAGAACGTCACCAGATAGCATGAGACCCATAGTAGATCTTCTACTTTCTATATTCCCTGACCCCTATTTGCTGTTGCTAGCAATGCATTTTGAAAGTTTCTTGATGAATGACTTTTTTAATTTCC
This sequence comes from Phodopus roborovskii, assembly GCF_943737965.1. Taxonomy (NCBI): domain Eukaryota; kingdom Metazoa; phylum Chordata; class Mammalia; order Rodentia; family Cricetidae; genus Phodopus; species Phodopus roborovskii. Next base: position 4,281,202 of record NW_026126511.1, read on the forward strand.
TTACTATAAAAACTTCATGAAATCGTTATCATATTGAGACTTAGAAACTGAAGTAAGCTGAATCTGTGTTCCTGGACCACGGTTACCCACATTTTACTCCATAATAAAATTCTTTATTTTTATTTTTTAGTGTGTGCGTGTGTGTGTGTGTGTGTGTGTGTGTGTGTGTGTGTGTGTGTGTGTGTTGAAACAAGGGTTTTGAGAGACTTTCCTTAACTTGGATAGCAAGAAAGAACACATAGGAAAGAGGATATATCCTAACGGAGAGTACACAAAAGACCATGTGTGTTCATCCACCCAGCATAAATGTATTGAGCACCCTCTGTGGCCTAAAGTGATGATCAAGACACAGAAGCTACGCAATCAACAGTCAATGAGGTGAAGCCGCCGCTACTGTACCTCTAGAATGCTCGCAAAGGACCTCTTAGGAGGAATAACTGGTGTGCACACCTAGCACTGTAGAGGGAATGAGGATGCTGTGCCTGGAGACACAGCCGAGCCAGGATAGACAAAGACTGAAGTGCTCATGCCATAAAAGTTGGTTTGAGAAATCACGGAGACTCCAGAACCCACCATGATGCTAACACTATCACAGCTGAAAGTTCCTGATTTGGCTATCAACTCTGCCAAAATGAGCATTACTTGTTTTATCATTACTAAGTGCACCTATGCACATGGCTTCTTGTACTCAGCAGACGATGAACTTAGAAAATGGTCCAAGGATACACAATAACTCAGTAATTGTTTCTTGTGGGAAACCATAAAATAACCACAAATACCAAGCATGTGATACAAATGGTACCCATAGAGAATATTACTTATTCCATGCCTCCATCCCTGAATACTTATTCCATGCCTCCATCCCTATCTACATGGACAGCAAAATCACTAGGTTGGAGGGGCCGCATTCTAGTAAGACCCCCATGAATGTGAACTTGATTTTTGCTATCAATTCTCATATCTTTCAGTTCTAACAGCTGTAAGACCAAGGAACTTTACATTGAATCCATATTTCCAATTACATTATTGCATTGATTTCCAGAGTTATGGCCACTGTCGAAATCACACAGCAAACATACCTAATTACATGCTATGGTAGCATCGTGTCTCAAGTTATGTTGACAAATCACAAATTATGATTAAAAATAAAAACAGTACACTGGATCACCTGAGAGACCTTGTTCCTAAGATCAAACTCAAGACTACACACACACACACATATTCAAACACACACGCACGCACACAGGCGCGCACACACACGCACACCACACACACATATGCAGGCTAAAAACCCAATAATAATACAGAGTAGTTTAAGTTTACCTCACAAAGGTTCCTAGCAGGGTTCCAAATATTCTGCACTTGTAAGATGTTGATATATGGAAGACGACAACCTTGCTATCTCTGACATCAACTACTAGGAAAGTAATGGTAGTAAACAGAGAAAGCTAAAAACTCCATGTTCGCCCTGTATCCTTTCAGCCAAAAAAAAAAAAAAAAAAAATCAAAGAGCATTATCTATATAATTTCTAAACATAAAGGACTTCTTTGATTTAACCATATTGTTTTCTGAGTGAAATAACAAATGAATTTGTAGAGAAAAGGAAATTATATATCACTCTTACATAGTGTTCTCTCCAAAACCTATCCCATTACATTGAAATGTACTTCTGAATTAATTGTCAGAGACAAATAGAAAGCCTTCATCATCACAAGGAAGAAATCCTTTGCCTGAAGATATCTCTGAGGTCTGTTGAACACTAGGACAATGGGATAATTATTAAACTATTAAATGTACATGTCTGGACATCCACTACAAAAAAAAAGTATGCTATAAATATATCACTTACAAATGCACATAGTAAATATATCACTTACAAATGCACATAGTTAGAGATAGCATACTCAGCTTCGTTAGCAACAGCAAAACCACAATCTGAAAGTCCTCCAATAGCAACATGACTCAATACTGTGTGACATATGTAGATGTACATATCAGTGACATGTGATATACACTCATGTTACCTTTAGCCATCGAAAGTATCGTCTTCATGTAAAAATATCTATACTGAAATAAGAAAAAAAACAACTAAGTTGAAGATCAATATCTCTTGCAAACCTGCAACTGGAGTGTTCACGTGAACTGAGAAAGAATCTTTAGACAGGCGGGAGAGTGTAATAACATAATTCTACAATTATGAAAATAGCATGCATTTGAAATAGTCAAAAAGAAAGCAACAGATTGAACTCCAGCGGTGGCTGACTGTGTCACTTACAATTTCCATGATTTCATAGGTGCATATCCTACACAAGCTACATTTCGCAGGGTTTTAACGTGACATTCATCTTGAAGCTTTAATGCCACCCTCTTTTATTAGTCACATGACCGTCCCGAGTATGGATGTACACAAAGGCAGTCATCTGCAGTCTATTTGAGGGGTAGAATATGAGTCTCCCTTTAGCAGCAGGAACCTCAGAATGAGCTATGAGAATGCAGGCAGGAATAGATGCAGGGCATGGCCTGGAGTCTAACATTTACTTCCCACCAATACCTGTGAACCTCTGGGAGGATTAGGGCCTCATAGACAGGCTCTCTGCAGAGGGCTTGCCTATAGTGAGGATGGAGGGAGGAAGTCCCCCGCAGGTGGGCGTGGCCTGGTTAGTGGGGGTGGGGCAGCAGGCAGACTTGACAGACAGAAACATCTTTTGCCACCTTTGAGGAATCCCCGGTAGGTGCAGTGCAGATGGGGGAGGGGGAGCAGCATCACAACCCAGTATCTCAGAGTTATACTAGGGATGCTGGAGTGAAAATGATTAGGCAGTGAGCCGAATGCTGTAACTCGAATTCTGGGATGGAGGGTACCACAGGCAGGTGCTCATGGAGGCAGGGCAGCGCTATTGAAGGCTCTAGATAATCAAAGCTGGAAAGCATTTGATGGTATCAGTTACCCAAAAGGGAAGCAGATTGCAACGAGGATGGGCGCTAAAAGGCATTAAGGCCTTTGATGGGGAATTTCAAATGGATGTGCAGGTTACCTGAACAAAGAAAATGCATTTCCCCTTCAGGCCCTGCAGCCACTTCATGGGACATCAAGGCATTCAATGATATTCCCAGCTACGACACATCACAAAAAGTTTCACTGGTGACAGATCAATTCATTCTCTAAGAGACATTTCAGACAGGATTTAAGAATGAAATGATCTTTCATGGCCACTGCAGTGTATGTATCACAGTAGTCAGCAATACTAGGGTGTTAATCTTCGAATACTCGTAATGAAACAACACTCTAAGATGGTTTGTATATTCAGACTCTTCACGGTTTACACGTTCAAACAATCGCAATTCTAATTTTATCCCAGAAAATACAAGTTCTTAACTTTAAAATGACAACGTCTTCGATGCAAGCAGCTGGCACTTAAGGAGTCCCTGCCGTGAACCATGTATAGATAAAACATACAAACAACTATTTTGTATTTTTATAACATAGAACAAGTTGAACAAATATATATGCATATATATGTGTGTGTGTGTGTATATACATACATACATATATGAAAAGCCATTTTATTTTAAGATGTGTAATGAAACCGTGCTATTATTACCTAATAAATATTAATATTCAGGCTCATCAATTTTATAAAAAATGTGCATATGATCCCTACACAGCACTTGCAAAATATGATAATTTTTCAAAATATTATAAAACCCCAGAAAGGTCCTGGGCTTTTATTACTTAGAATCTTCTGATTAAGATCTAGAACTCACAGTTTCAGAAGAACACTAACACCAACCTACTGCATGGTTCATGGCAGCTGGTAAAAGGGGTTGTCCTGAGCACTGGAAGGGATCCAGCACAATAGGAATTAAAATTTAATGCCGCATCAGTCATGCAATAGCACCAAAACATAACTCTCTGTGAAAAATGACGGACTTTTACTTTCCACATCAATTTTTAAATTTTCCTATTTCGTCAAATTTCTTCAGGATTTCTCAAGAAAGGGCCAATATTAGTCACAGGAGCCCAGGGGAGAAGTGATCATTATTCCAAACAGGCTAGTCTAGGATGGCTTCCTCCATGCAAGGAATTTAGAAATTTGAAATGGAAGCTAATTGCAAGGCAGATCAGTTCTCATGTGAAATTCTGATGACACCATTTTTCAGGCCAAGCTTCCTTTGCATCATGTCCCAAATCACTCCATCTATTTAGTCCCCATCATCAGAAATTCTGAGGCATGCCAGAGCTCAGAGTGAAACCGGTGCGTCTGCACACAGCTGAATGAGGGACGCACACCCGGTTCCATGCACAGCTGGGGTATAGTAATAGATGTTTGGCAGGCTGTCATTTATCAACTGTGTCTCTCATCTCAGAGATACCCAGGCAGAATACCATGGCCACCTGCCATGGACTCACAGCCATAAGTTTCTTAGCTTGGGCTTTGTTCTAAGAGGGCCCAGTAGTAGAACTAGAACACTCAAAAATTAATGCGACAGTAGGACCCATGCTACACATCAATGAGAGAGACAGTCCAAGGCAAAGTCAGAACGCATACTGAACAAAAGCTAACTCCTGAGGAATTCAAAATGAAAGGTTGGGACCTCTCGGGTCCAGCTGATAGAAGAAATGTTCTGTAATCGACCCTTCAATAGACAGACAGGCATTGGTCTAAGTTCTTGGGATACATTGATAGTAAAGCAACGGTGGTTGCCATCATACAGTTCAAGGAACAATATGCAATAGAAAGGGACATACTAAATAAGCCAGTGCATTACTTATTAAATGATTAGTAACAACATGCCACTGTGAAATGGTAGAGTAAAATCGGGACGGCACAGGAATTTGGGGTGACTTAGTGTTGAAAGTCTGGACACAATGGGGTCCTGCTTTATTTGCACAGCTTGACCAAAATACCCGAGAGGACAACTTGAAGGAGGAAGATTTATTTTGTCCCACAGTTTCAGAGACCTCAGGCCATGGTGTCAGCCTATGTGTTTTAAGCTAACCCTCACAGTGGTGTGAGTGTGAAATTACAGAAGACACACATCAGCTAAGCTAAGGAGCATCATAAGCTTCAGATGCACTGTCTCTAGCTAGACCCCACCTCCCCAAACAGTGCCATAAGTCAGGGACCAAATATTCTACATATGAGGGCCAGGGGAGACATTTTCTACTCCAACCGTAACATTCTGCCCTTGCACAAGGGATTGTGGCAAGCTCATAATGCAAAATGAGTTACCACATATTAACAGTTTCAACAGAGTTCAAAACCACAGCTACAGAGTCTCTGATATTCATAGCAGTCCTTAGCTATGACCCCTAAAATATTAATACCAATTTTCATAGCCAACGTATAATGGAACTGAGTGAGCATTTCTATTCCAAGAGGTGTAGACAGAAGGGATAGAACCCAGAGCAAAACCAAAAGTGAGCAGAGCAAAGGTTGGCTCCATGCCCCCCATCCAGGGAGCACAGTGTGGTGAGGTGGGCTTGAAAGGGCTTGGACAGCCACACCCTTCGCCCTCGGTGCGTTGCGTGGCTGTACTCATTTTTAATGGATTTCCTTGACAGGCAGCCCATGTTCCCAACCAGCACCTGCAACAACTCCGGGACTCTCTTGCAGCTTATGTTTTACCCTTAAAGCTACATGTACCACTCAGTCAAGAACCGTCTGCAGGAACTCTAACTGACTCTCACATATTCTGACCTCCTAGTCTCCTCTGAAATCTGGGTAGAAACCACAATGACCCTTAGCTATTGCATTCTGCAATCACAGCTAGCATCGCATGGAGGATGACAAAGTCTACTGCCAGCTGGAGTTGTGGCCAAAACCGCTCGCACCCCATACCCAGGCAGGATGGTAGAACAACACTGAAGGGGCAGGGTCAAGTCATTGATGGCGTCAAGGGGAAGTCGGGAGTCCTGAGATATTTACTAAAGAAGGGTGATTGGTTGCCAAGATGGAACCAGATGAGGTCACTGCATGAACAGCTCCTGAAGACTAGGTAAAGCTTAGGGTGCCTAGGGGCATGACAGACTGATCTTTTAAACCTGGCTGGCTGTTTTCCTCTGCTGTGGATTTTGGCTTTAAAGGATTCTTGCTCTGGGGCCAATAAAGGAGTTCCTGCTTGACTAGACTCCCTGTTGAGTCTGATTGTCTCTAGGATCCAGGGACTCTGGGGAACAGGTAAGCAATGGACTTACCTTTCCTAGGACCCTGCTCAGCATTCCATGGTTGGGCTAAGACCCGCTAAGCTCTATGGAAGTTCTGATGGATGGCGCCATCTTCTTAATGGCACACCACCTGTCAAATGTGCTTTCTCTTCTATTCTTCTGTGCCTATGGTAGGTGAACTGGACCATTCTTGATATATCCTACCCTAAAGCAACATCCCTACTGTCCTAATAAAAAACACTTAAACTCTTTATAATGACACAAACATCTTGAGAAAGCATCATGGGCCCAGTTTCACACTGTTTTTTTCTTGGCAAACTGAAGTTCGCCATGTGCTTCTTCTGCTCTGTACTTTGCCACTGATTCTGACTGTAAACCTGGTTAGCTAACAAAATTCATTCCACAGCCTGAATTTTAGACCACCTTTAAATCTCCTCTGACAGATTAATAGCCCATCACTTTCAAGTTTGGCTTCCTGCAAAGACTCAGGAAATGGAAAAACATATACAAGTCCTTCACCAAAATGTAATGTAAATGGCCACCACCTTAATTCTTTTTTTAATATTTATTTTATGTACATTAGCGCTCTGTGTGTACACATAACTTTATGATGGGAGAGGGCATCAGATCTCTATAAATGGTTGTGAGCCACTGTGTGGTTTCAGGACCTCTGGAAGAGCAACCAGAGCTCTTAACCACTGAGCCATCTCTCCAGACCCTAAACCAACTCTTAATAGAGCCCTATGAGCACAATTCTAGACTTTATTAAAATCCCATTAATTAAAAATTGCTTATTATAGCATTTTAGGCTCTCTCTAACATCTCTCTACAAACCCTTCTAATTGGTTTCTTCTCATAAATCAGTTCCAAAGACTTAATAATCAGTCAAGTTTAGACATAGCTATGAAACCACTCCTGAGACCAATTCTCTATGTTGTTACTAGTGCGTACTTGTGACCAAAATAGCCAAGAGAACAACCTGAGGCAGAAAAGGTTTGTTGTGGTTGACAGTTTCAGGTGTTCAGTCCCTTCCTGATAGGTGCCATGTCTGTACACCAGAGGAGAAAGCAGCCTTTGGAAACTTCAGTTCTGTACATTTGAGGTGAGGATGTTGACTACTGTGCTTCGTAAACTTTTCTATCCGAAGACCTGAAACCCTTGAAAAACCATCCACCGTCCATGTGGGAAATAATTTTCCATCCATCGTAGTGGCGAGAGCACGTCACAGAGGAAGGGACTTGGAACTGGTAACTTACATGCCCCCGGTGAGCCCTTTCTCTTAGGAAAACCCCACCTTCCAAAGTTAGCATCGCCAGCTTGGAATCAGGTGTGTAACATACGAGCCTGGGTTGGGTGGACATTCCCTGTGCTAACCATAAGCAGAAGACTAAGGTAGACCCTACTTACAGCGTGATATCTGAGCACAGGTTTTAAGGCATTAGTCTCATGGGGGGGGGGGGAAGAGGACTAGTGTTCTAAAGTGTTGTAAAGCAAGAACATGGCAGACGGGTTGAAAGAGCAAAGATGTCTCTATTATTCAAGCCAAGGAAGTAAGACAGGGGACAAGGTGCAAGAAGCAAGAGCAGTTCTGTCATACCATACGGGCATAAGAATGCTCTGCGAGACGTGACAGTCAGTACGGTCAACAATTACCTTTCCATTGTTGCGCCCATCTTGGGGATGATCCCACAAGTTCCAGGCACACATAAACAGTGGTGGTGGCCTGTCCTGGGAAACCTCAGCTTGAATGCGTGATATTAAAGGAAGTACCTTTTAAATGCGAGCATGGGACTCGGTAGAGTCCGTAGTTCCTGAAGACATTTTCATGTGGGAAGTTGAAACTCATGTGGTGTCAGAAGCATGTTTCCATTCCTACAAAGAGCATAGAGGTCTGCTACCGTGACTGCTGGCAACTCTGAGGAAGTTTTATTTTAATTATAGTCAGATAGCAGGCTATTCAAACAATCATACGAAATCAGACTCTGGCATCTTTTGATTATTTACCTGGATAGAAGGGCTTCCTAGGTTTACTTCTTATCACGGCCCTCTTGAGTGTCTCTTAGTGATACCCAGTGATGCTGAGGAATTTCCCTCTATAGGCACAAGCCTCCCCTTCAGCGATGATTCACATCTCACTAAGCCCCTGCTTTGAACTATACAGATATTTTCCAGTGTTACCAACCATCACCAACACGGTTGTGAAAACCCAGAAAATCATTTGTCAGTTCTACGGCCCGAGGAAGGTGTCCACTCCCTTGTGCTGTATAAGAACATAGTAAAGGCTACAGTGCAGCGATAGTGTGTGGATTTTAGTCAACATGGTACCTTTTCCCATCTCATCTAATTTACATTTCAGACGGCAGAAAGAAAGACATTCTGAGGATGGATAGGTGTTCATGGAAATGCTAGCCAAAAGCCCGGTGGACTGTGGACAGGGGTCACTGCCCAATCAAGCAGGTCAAGAGGAGCAGACCAACTAAAAGAGACTAGAGAAGATATATTTGAACAGCAGGGTAGGAGGCAGGTTACTGGGGATGCTGCGGTCGGCAGCCCCAACTGCCTACACCTTTTATAGGTACTGCAGGGGAAGCCATCAATGTGCATACCCAGCATGACACTCCAAACTAAATCACTCTTCCATTTTTATTCATACCTATCCTCCCAGAAACAGACTAAAACAGCACAAAATTATGCCATATCATTCACAAGAAGGACACAAGTAAAAGTGGACCAAAAAAAAAAAGTCATCTAATCCCTAGGATTTAAAATCTCAAGACCACACATAAGAACAGAATATAATATGCCTTAAATTAACAAGTGTCCAGTATTACCTCTTGTGACATGACAGGCACTGTTTGAGATATTCTGGGTGTTTTATTTTAACTATACTTACAACAACTTTACAGGAGCAATATGAAGAAACTGAGGCACAAGGAAAGTAAAGTGCCTTAAGCCATCTGGGAGGGCCTGCAAGGACGGGATTTGTGACAATTTACAGAAACAGCTGACGGATGCACATAACCCGACAGTGTAGTGTTGGCCACCACCGTCATGGAGCATTCATGTGAAATCTTGTCCTAAAGGACAAAGTGCAGTGTGATCACCCAGGGCCACGTTTTACATCATGCTGTAGAGCCCAATGTATGATGCTGTTTGCCATTATTCAAGACAAGCTCGCCGTTCCTCCCTGACATAATTTATGCACACTCTTGAAGATATGTAGAGCTGTGAAGGCAGAGTAAGCATGCCACTGGGAGTGTACTTACACAGGAAGACAAGACGATGTTCTGGAAAAGATAAAATATTTCTGTAAAGAGCTTTTTTTTTTTTTTTTTTTTTTTTTTTTTACCTTCAAGCTACACAGTAGTTCTTTTCAGCTAGCAGAAAGCTCAAAGATAGCATTAAAGATTTTTTTTTCTGTTACTCATTGCTGTTTGCAGGAAGCAGGGAAATATGAAAAGAATAAATGTTCCATCTTCTAACTTGACATCCTCAAATAATATAATTTCTTACGTGGGTCTGTTAATGTTATTTTTGTTTCCCTTTTTAGTTTTGACATTTCAAAAAAGAAAATCCTTGAAACTAATAGTGAAAGCATCGTTTTTCCTCCAACATATTGCTCTCTTGAAAGAAGGAAGGATTTAGTATCTGAAATCAATAAAATTGCATTTCAAAATAACCATTCAACGTAATATTCACATTAATTCCGTGGGTAGCACATGACCTCTAAGTCTAGTCAATAGCAAAACGTTAATTAAAGTCTGGGGATGGGATCAATTTACCTAATAGGAATGATAAATAACTGTTATAAGAAAGGCTAAAGGGAATTTAAAAATAAGATGATGAATCTAAAATTAAGCACATGGGAACAGAATAAAATACAGTAGCCAGATTCTGGGGACTGGGAGAAAATGGGGAGAAAATGGAGATGTTTTCCTTCCTTCCTCTTTCTTCCTTTCTTTTTCTTCTTTCCTTCCTTCCTCTTCCTTTATTTTCCTTCCTTCCTCTTCCTTCCTTCCTCTTTCTTCCCTCCTTCCTTCCTTCCTTCCTCTTCCTTCCTCTTCCTTCCTCTCCCTTCCTCTCCCTTCCTCTCCCTTCCTCTTCCTTCGCCTTCCTTCCTTTCATTCTCTCTCTCTTCCTTCCTCTTCCTTCCTCTTCCTTCATCTTCCCTCCCTCCTTCCTTCCTCTTCCTTCCTCTTCCTTCTTTCCTCTTCCTTCCTTCCTCTTCCTTCCCTCCTCCTTTCATTCTCTCTCTCTCCCTTCCTCTTCCCTCCTTCCTATTCCTTCCTCTTCCTTCTTTCCTCTTCCTTCCTTCCTCTTCGTTCCTCTTCCTTCTTTCCTCTCCCTTCCTCTTCCTTCATCTTCCTTCCTTTCATTCTCTCTCTCTTCCTTCCTCTTCCTTCCTCTTCCTTCATCTTCCCTCCCTCCTTCCTTCCTCTTCCTTCCTCTTCCTTCCTTCCTCTTCCTTCCTTCCTCTTTCTTCCCTCCTTCCTTCCTTCCTTCCTTCCTCTTCCTTCCTCTTCCTTCCTTCCTTCCTCTTCCTTCCTCTCCCTTCCTCTCCCTTCCTCTTCCTTCGTCTTCCTTCCTTTCATTCTCTCTCTCTTCCTTCCTCTTCCTTCCTCTTCCTTCATCTTCCCTCCCTCCTTCCTTCCTCTTCCTTCCTATTCCTTCCTCTTCCTTCTTTCCTCTTCCTTCCTTCCTCTTCCTTCCCTCCTCCTTTCATTCTCTCTCTCTTCCTTCCTCTTCCCTCCCTCCTATTCCTTCCTCTTCCTTCTTTCCTCTTCCTTCCTTCCTCTTCGTTCCTCTTCCTTCTTTCCTCTTCCTTCCTCTTCCTTCCCTCCTTCCTTCCTCTTCCTCTCTTCCACTGTCATTCTTTTTTCTCATTCATTCTTTCCTCTCACTACCTGACGATTTCTTAATGCACCCAGTGTGCTCTGATCAAACCCACCGCACTCTCTCCCCTGGAATGTCTTTCCTACCCTCACAACACTTCTCCTTGCCAAGCTCGTCACTCTTTTTTTTAACCCCTGAGTCCACTCGGTGCCCCCGGTATGTGTATGCATGCAGAGTCACGGACTGGCAAACATGCAGTGGATACTCAAGCGGGCAGCACGATGACCGAGTTAACAATGCTGTATTGTACATCTGAAACCAGCTGACAGGGTCCCTACTCCCTGCGCACAAATGGTAACTGGACTAGGTGTTGGATGCGGGAATTAGCGCCTACTGGCCAACACAATACAATGTGCATGTTCATTGTATTATGTTAATCACACAGAACTCTAATTTTTAAAAAAGCATTCGTGTGTGTGTGTGTGTGTGTGTGTGTGTGTCACTGAATGCATATAGAGTTCTGGGGAACAACACGTGGAAGTCAGTCTTCTTCCACCAAGTGGGTTCTATGAAGCTAACTCATCAGGCTTAGCGGCAAGCACCTTGACCCGGTAAGTCATGTGACCAGTTTATTTGTTTATTTGTTAGTTATACCTCAACAAAAATGTAGTAAAGCAAAGGAAAGCCAGGCTATAATCCACAGCCCCAGAGAAGCTAGGTAACAAAAAGGACCCTAAGAGGGAAGCATGGACCTCTCCAGGAAGAGGAAGCTGATGAGACCTCCCTGGTAAACTGGGGAAGGGAATGCATAGGGGTAGAGGGACTTGAACATGAGGGACCAGAATGGTTGAACTGGAGGCAGGACAGAGGTGGAGAGCCATGAAAGAGATATCTTGATAGAGGGAGCCATTATGGGATTAGAGAGAAACACAGTGCCAGAGTAACTCCCAGGAATCCACAAGGATGACCCCAGCTAAGACTCCTAGCAACGGTGGAGAGGCTGAACTGGCCTTCTCCTGTAATCAGACAGGTGACTACCCTAACTGTCATCACAGAGCCTTTACCCAGTAACTGATGGAAACAGATGCAGTGAGCCACAGCCAAGCCCTGGGCTGAGCTCAGGGAATCCAGTCAAAGAGAGGAAGGAGGAATCACATGAGCAAGGGGCTATCAAGATCATGCCAGGGTAACACAGAGACAGCTGACCTGAGCTCGTGTCATGGACTCTGGACAGACAGCATGGGACTGACCTGGCCCTCTGCATCTGTGTGACAGCAGGGTAGCTAGGTCTGTTTGTGGGGTTCCTGGCAGTGGGACTAGGACTTGTCCTTGACATGGGAGCTGGGTCTTTGGAACCTATTCCCTGTGGTAGGCTGTCTAGCCCGGCCTCGATGCAAGGAAGAGGTCTCCCATGGGAGGCCATACCCTTTCCGAAAGGAGACGGAGAAGTGGACAGTACAGAGAGTAGGAGGTGGAGAGGGGAATGGGAGGAGAGGAGGGAGGGGCAGCTGTGGTTGGTATATAAAATAACTTTAAAAATCCAAACTTATGAAATAATAAAATCTAAACAAATGTAATCTCAATACAAAGATCAACCCCCAAAACAGATATTTGCATCACACTTCCTTGTGGTTAAAAACTGACAAAAATTCATCCAAGGAGACTATGTTAACATTTAGAAACACAAAACAAATTTCTTTAACTGCGTTCTCTTTTGCACAGGACATCTTGATCTGGCCACACGGCAACTCATTCCCTGCAAGCTGATTTCTGTGTCTTCTTGGTTTTGTGTATTATATGCAAAATGAGATGAAGACGCTGGAGGAACAGCTTCAGTTAGTGAAACTACATCGAAGGGTATAAGCCGAGGTGTGTGGAGGGGGGGATAGGCTAGGAAAGTCCCTACCGAGAACATGTGTGCACACTGGAGGATTACATGACGCTGGGAACAAAGTGCCTAGCCGCTGTAAGAGTCCAACAACTTACGCCTATTGTTATTATTCCTGAAAAGCCAGGGAGTTGTTCCTAGAATGCACATTTTAAAGCCTCGTGAGCTCCTAAAGGAATTCACTTAATGAAGTAGCAGATTACCAAATGTATTAATTAGCTCCAATGGCCTGAAAGAATGTATTCAATTTCCAAAATAATAAGAAGACCAGGAGGGTTCATAACGAAATCCCCTAAGACGCTTCCCCAACCCTTTCTCGACGCCCTATTCAAACAGCTCGTGTTCATTCACGTTTTACCACAGCAAATGCCAGCTCCCAAGTGTCGGGGTTTGGGGGTGTGTTGGCTTCTTGGTTTTGTTTTAATCTGGAATGTCTTTTACAGTTTTTGAGAGTGGGCCCATCAACAGCATCATCCTAAATGTTGAAGCCATGTCCGCCACATAGACCCTGACCCGAACGTCACCCTGGGAGCTCAGCCCTCTGTCCCCCTAGGCCTCCATCCCTTGCATCAAGGCCTTGTTACAAAGCTTCCAAAAATGCCCCCTTCTCTTCTTCTTCTCTGCTTTTACGCAACCATCCAGTTCCTGTGTTTCGGTCATCTGTACCATCTTAATGACATTTCCAAGTACCAGGGAATCAAGGGTCCTATGGGAGTGGAAAGTGCTGGCTGAAAGGAACTGAGCTGTCAGGCAGTGTTCCTTCTGACTCCTTAAGCTTTTAGCAGTTGATTCTACTCCAGCAATGAAAGCATAAGCCTGGAGGCTGGAGAGGGTGGCTCAGCAGTTAAGAGCACCGGCTGCTCTTCCAGGGGGGCCCGAGTTCAATTCCCAGCACCCACATGGCAGTTCACAAATGTCTGTAACTCTAGTTCCAGAGGACTGAACACCCTTTTCTGGCACCAGTCACATAAGTTCTACACAGGGACACATGTGTGCAAAACACATATACTCATACAATATTATATATATACTACATATTATATATAAGAGAGAGAGAGAGAGGAAGAGAGAGAGGGAGTCATGGGACAGGGACAGGAAACCTACTGGCTTCACCAAATCCACCTAAAACCTCTGACGGAGCCTTCACTTGTGTCCTTTGGATTTAAACACAAACCCAGAGCCAATACCCTTAGAAGAACCTAAGGCAGTACTGTAGACAGGGCCAGAGTTGAGAAAGCATGGACTTGGATCTTCTGCCATTTTCTTACCTTCTCTTCGTTCTGATTGAATATATCTCTCTTCTAAGTCACTATCAATAATTTCTTTTTTTATTAATGTATCTGATTGGCTTAATAATCCCTGATAAAATAATATCCAAGTCTGAATTTCAGTAGTAATAATAGTGCCGACCTTTGTGAGCTCTTTTCTCAGAAATTCCAGAAACAGACATGTACCCAAGTCTCCAAATCTGATGTGCTTGGCTTGAACACACAATGAGAGCCAGGCCCGCAACATGCAGTGAGTGCCAAGCCAAATTCTGTTGTTCTGAAGCTCCTGCTCATTGCTCGGTACGAACAGCCTTTGCTCCCGATCTTGGAGAAGTGTACCCTTTATCTCCCCCCACACAGAACCACACCGGTGACTCATTCGACTGACATTTATTTTAAAACATCCACTATCCCTTGGGCCCTTAAAGGAGAGGGAGAACAAGACAGAGCTCACGCCCGACGGGGGAGACGGATGAGTGGGATGTATAGTGGATGCTACATTGAGAAGGAAAAGCTCAAGAGCCAGTAGGTACGTGTAAGACAGACTAACCCACACAGAGCTGCTGCGGAAGAACCTGGAGAATTAATGAAGCTTTCCAGGTGGAGGTATGAAGAGGAGACAACGTACAAAGACCGGGCAAGCTAGCCTTTGATGTGAGAGGAATCGGGATAGTTTCGCAGAACCACAGACAGCAGAGAACAGTGGAGAACCCTGTGGACAGGACAGAGGGAGGAGGGAGGCGTTTGAGAAAGGTTGTTTTTACCAAGGAGGTGGAAGCCAGGCCTTCCTTCGAAGCTCATCATCATGTCTGGGCACCTGCCAGCTTTCCCCCCTCACCAGACTGTCCTCCTTAAAAATTCCCAAGCACCCAAGCGTGTCTCCTACCTTTCTATGTCGTATGTTTCAATAGCTGCTTCCCGTTGTAGAACCAGAGTCCTCAGAGCTTTATATCGGTGGATCCTTCGTTCGGGGCCCTCCCCAAACGCCGCTGCCTCAGGAGGGCGCTCCTGGACCCTCCTAATAGTTGTCTCATTTTTGTTTTGCGGGCTTCTGCCTGTACTTGCTTCTTCTCCTTAACACCTGCTTTCTGCTGTCGCCCGCTCCTGAGCACAAGCTTGGGGAAAGAGCTTGTTTTATTCATTGCATGATCACTAACACCTTGAGTGACATCTAGCATATAAATACTACATCAATATTTATTGTGTCATAAATAAATCAATAAATATTGGGGTAGGTCAATAAGTAAATAACTCGCAGGAAGAGTGGGGATTGTTTTTACCTTCATATAAAATAGATGCCTTGGTTAAAATATTACCTCAGTTCGTCCCTTTCTTTCCTTCCTCCAAGCCCAAGCATGGCCCCTCTTGCTCTCCCACTCAGTGTGTGCGTGTGTGCGTGTGTGTGTGTGTGTGTGTGTGTGTGTGTGTGTGTGAATTAAGTGTATATGATTTCAGGGCTGACCACTTGGTATTGGATAACAAATTATGGGTCAACCACGGGAAGGACTAGTTCTCCGTCTCTCAGTGTTCCTTCATCGTCTATAGTTCTTTGACCTGTGTTGAGCCCTGTGTAATTTTCCCTTCCCATGTTTGCATGCCCACTGCTGGACCTTGTCCAGGTCTTGTTTAGGCAGCTACACATTGAGGTATCATGGGCGTAGCCTACCTGTTGTTTCTAGGAGACAGGATCTCACAGCAGATTACAATCTTTCTAGCCATTCTCCCTTGATTTTTTTCCCCCTGATCCTCAGATGCAAGGGTTGTTTTGCAGATGTATCAATTGAGCTGGGTCTGTATTATTACTGATTATTGTTTTCTGCAATGGTCTCCTTCTGTTAAAAGGATAATTTTCTTTGATGACAAGTAGGTTTTGGAGGCACAGGAAATTTAATTTTTATATTCAGAATCACACCAAGAATTACAGGAAAGAAATACACAGCTACTTTAAGTGTATCTCAGGACAGTGTGTGCCTGAGACTGGATCTTGGCCGTACCACACTGATGGCAACTGAAGTCATGGACAGAGAAGAAATGCCCTGCCAGAGTATGTAGATGTTTGTCAGCATCTAGGACCTAGACCAATGTGGGATGCAGAAGATACCCAGCAGGATTTTGTTGCATAAAGCAACAACAAATGAGTAGATGGATATTAAAGTTACTTTCAAACATGTCCAATCCTGTAAAACACTATGCACATTTCATTTGGATATCAGCTTTGGACCATTTATCTTTAAAACAGAGTGTGTTACCTGGTTCAATAAATGAAACTAAGGGAGTTCATCATATATTATGAAATTTTATCATCTTATGTCTTCCCGTTTATGTGATTGGATTCAGAAATCCTGAGTCAACGTGCATCACTATTCACAAAGAGCCACTTTTTCTTACTGTTCTTACCCCTTTCCAACCTTGAGATTGGCCACCTGATTTCCTTCAGTCACTGTCCTACAGACATGAAGAATGTCACAAAATGCCTTGGCTTTATATCTGACTGTTATATCGATGTACCGTCTTAGTTCACACCCAGTACCATGAGATGTCCCCCACAGGAACTCTATCTCCTGGTCTGGATCCTAAAATGTTCCCATAGGGATGTCCCACAGACATCCAGCAGCCAGAACAAATGCCAAACTCAATCAGGAATAATACAAGCAGATTGCAAATCCTTCCTGGAGTAAGTTGCTGGGATGTTAGGGTTCTTAATGCACTAACAGTTGATTGGTTCTCAGACTCAAGAAGACACTGACTACTTCTGAGATGGGAGCAGAGACTTGCAGACCTCAAGGTAAACCTCTCCTAGAGAGAGTCTGTATCAACTCCTCTGTAGTGAGATATCCTGCACCCTTTACTGTCTTGGTGGAATGCACCCAATAGGAAACTGATGAGAGAGGGAATCACAAGCTTATTTTCATTATTAAATAGCATTTTCTGGACTCTGATAGGGCTCCCACGGCCTAAAAGAGCCATTTTATGTTTAACCTACACTTGCTCCTTCTATTTTAATATGCTCATTTAAACATAAAGGAGCATTAAAATTACGATGATGATAAAAATAATCAATTTTCATTTGTTTCTATAGTTCTATAGATTTAATAAAGCCATGAAACTTTTGTTTATAGCAAACAGTAGGTGGAGAAAAGTGAACTGAAATGTATTCTCCATTCTTGCTTAATTAAGAGAACTGCCTCAAAGGAGACAATAGGAATATCTGAATTTAAAGGCTTATTGTTGCTGGCTAAAGTCATGTACGTTTGCTGAGAAAATTCAATCTCAATTTGGATATCCAAAATTAAATGAGAGATGAAAAAGCATATAGAGAGAAAGGTTTTAATTAGCATGCGAGTAGCCTAGCCATGAATACTCAAGTTGTGAAGCGACTCTTCCAATTATGGACAACAGATATCCTAAATGTTGTCATCTCATAAAATGACAAGCATATATCAATTACCATAATGATAAAAAAGGAAAAGTTGTGTAAAATTACTTTGCTATGACTCAAGGCTAATAAGGAAGAGAAATAACAAGATAGATAACAAGACAGTATATATGGATAGAAAATGCCATCTATAACATTAGCAATATCTAAATGGGGAAACATATACATTATCTCTAATTCACTGATAAACCAGAACACTTGAAAAGACTAAGAAACTTGACCAAGTCTCTACTTAGTTTTCTAGAAACTCTACTCTGATTTTAAAACAAAAGTGTTAAGAATAAATTATAGTGCAGACCTGATGTACGTAATTTACGTACGTTTGCAAATGTCTTTGTAGAAAGAGATACTTTCAGATACATCTTTAAGTCCTAGGGTGTTTTATGCACACACAGCTAAGGTCTCCTTCGTGGGAAGACATCTAGGCTTTGAATCACATAAAACTTCCAAGCACCAGCTACAGAACAAACAGTGCCTAATGATGCACAGTCCAAGGGTAAGCTCGTGTCTTGCTGTGAGGCTCAGGAGGAGATGCACAGTCCAAGGGTAAGCTCGTGTCTGTGCTGTGAGGCTCAGGAGGAGACGGTGCGGCAGAGGCAGGCTCAGGACTTGTTCAGTCGCAAAGGCGACTTCCTCCAGAATTCATGCAGTAGAGGATAAGAGAAGAGAGTTCTAATGAAATCCCAAGAGCTCTACCTTCCTGAGAGCATGAGCTGTGCCTGAAGAAACTTATTTCATCTGAGACTCTTCCCTTCCTCCTTCCGTTTTCATAGTCTGCTTGCATTTGTTCATGAAAGACAATGATGACTGAAGGAAAGGGGCTTGTTCTCTACTGTGAGCAAATAAAACTACACACACACAGACACACACACACACACACACAGATGATGTGGTGGTATGTTCACATATTAACATACCACACATAAATGCACATCTACACACATGAATTATTTGTACAGATAAACGTGGATTCATTAAGCATATATTTACATGTATATGTCCATAACCATTTATACACAAGCACATAAAGACAATATATAACTTTACTTAAAACTACCCTGTACATTTTTAGCACATCCACTCAATTTGGGGAGAGCAGATGGATTCTCTACATGAGAATAAATACATGATAAATACTCTCCTATGACCAAAAAAGCATGTTCACCGGAGGTAAGCAGGAAAAAAGAAGAAGAAGAAAGGTTTAAATTCAGAAAGCTAGATGGTGTCCTCCACTTCCTCCATCTCCTAATTATAACAAGACATACATCTTACGTTGAGAGGCTACTAGTCAAAAACCAATGGCAAGGTATGAGTTTGTACTTTTTATCCCACCCGACGCTTGACCCATTGATATGCAAGAAAATGTAGCATATTTATAGTGAGAAAAATAGCATGGTTAAAATTCATAACTGGAAACATTTTCTGCCCCTGATGTGTGAAGAGGTGGAATCATACCAAAGCCAAAATAGCCGACACATAGCAACCGGTCCTTCCCGGCCAAGCCATGCATGACCCCCCCTCTGGCTGACCCTAGCTCTTCTTTTAGATCACAGGGCATCCTCATCTTTCTTATCAGTGATTAGGACCCCGTAGTGAAAACACCATCCATTCACGCTACAATCCACGGTGTCCTCAGACCTGTGGTTTCACAATATCACAATGAACTTGTGATAGATTGAAAGAAATTATGTGAACTGTGAAAATGGGGGATCAGAACAAATACACAGTTTTGTTCATTCCTTCACTGGATGTCTACTGTGTTCTCTGCTGTGTGACACAATGCAGGATCTATATCAAGGAGAGATACCCGCCCTCGTGGGGCTCGTATTCTACTGTAGATGAGTGTCAGCAACTGATTTTTAAAAACTAAAATTAAACAATGGTGGTGTAAACAACCATAAAATAAACAATGGTTATGTCTATATGACATGAACATAGACGCAAAACTGTCTAGAAGAGCAAAGGAGACTAAAGCAGAAATGAGGGGTGAGAAAGTTTAGGACATATGGGGAGCCGTTCAAAACACACTATTGTAGTGAGTGCATTACATAACTGTGTGATAAAGTCCTTATAAGACCTGGTACCCTGTGTAATGAGCAGAACTCTATAAAACGTGTAACATAGTAAACAACAGTTTTAACGTATTTCAAAACATAGAGTCTGAACATGTAGAAATGATAAATTTTGAGGTGGTATAGATTCTGAGTACCCTGACTTGATGAGTGTGTGTGTGTGTGTGTGTGTGTGTGTGTGTGTGTGTACACATATGCCCAGGCAGAAATATGGAGGCTACAGGATAACCTACAGGTTTCAGTCTACACTGTTTGGGCACCACAGCTGGAGAACCTCCTGCCTCAGCCTCCTGAGATTACAGGTGCTTAAGCTGCTACTTCATGTGGGCTCTGGGAACCCAAACTCAGACTGTCAGACTTGGTCATCCACTGTATACACTGAGCCATCTCCCCAGCCCTAAACTTAAATGAGGCACTCCTTTTTATTCTAGGGAATGGCAATAGTGATTGAACCTTGGGTTTCATGCACGTGAGGCGAGAGCCCTACCATTGAGGTACATCGTCAACCCTCTGTCTCCATGAAACTGACCACTCAAAGTATATCGGTGAGTGAAATCATATAACTGCGTCTTTTATATGTCTGGTTTATTGTGTTCAGCATAATGTACTTGAGATTCATCTGTGCTGTGGCGTGGGTCGGCAATGCCTTCAGAAAGAAATATTTTTATAATGGATCCATGGAAAGAGTCTGTCTGGGCTCAGAAAACAGATGTGCCCTGCTGTTAATTTTCACTGGAGGGGATGGGAGATAACACACAGCTGCATATCAGGACTGGGGAGGGGACTGGAAAACCTAGGCACTCACAGCAATTTCTTCTGCGACACAGGAGGCTACTGCATCTACAGAATAACTCAGGCATGCAAGTCTCTCAGGGTCACTGACACAGGCGTGGGAGCCTCATAAAAGCCAACGCATCTCAGGTCAGTACCTCTCAGGAAATGTGAAGCTAGATCAGACAACAGCAAAGACAGAAGAAACATCAGCTTGTACACAGGGTTCCCCCAGGCTCAAACACAGCAGTCTGTAATTTCCAAGCTTATGTTTTCTATTCAATCATTTCCCAAGAAAATGAAGGTTATCAAAATGATGGTTATTATCCACAACATTTGGTAACAGAAAAAGAGCAGGGCTATATTCCATGCTTTACTTCTATTGCCATCAAGAATCAGTACTCAAGACATTTCCTACACTTTCTTAATTCAGCCAGGAGGGGTCTACTGACGACAGCTGTCTTCCACAAAATAGAAATCCTTAATACCCAGTGTTTGGCTTAAGAAAGAATTCGCAGAAGCCTTTAAGAGGGAATATAATAACTTAGGCATGAGTGACTGGACTGGTGATATTTCTGATATGTGTGACTTGATTCTTAACTACATGGACATCTTTGGTTTACCAGAGAGATGGGAGAGAGAGAGGGAAAGGGAGAGACAGACAGACAGACAGAGAGAACCACTGGAATGAAGAAGCAGGTGATGACATCATTTCTTGTCTAAGCACTTAGAGATTTTTGTTAAGGACTTTATCTGGATACTCAAGAATGGCATACTGCACTTGGTACCATGTGTGCTGCAAATCACAGAAACATCTTTGTCTTACTTTATACCAGTTTGGTACAGTATATGTGTGTGTGCACACCTGTGCATACATACGGGGCCCGGATGTCAACATGGGTGTCTTCCTCTTTCATGACCCACCATATTTCTTAAGACAGGGTCTCTGACAGAACCCAGAAGTCCCAGATGTGGCCAGGCTGGCTAGTTCATGAGCTCCAATGAGCCTCCTCCATCTCTACTTTCCTGGCAATAACACAAATGGCACATGACACTATGCCTGGATTGTTACATGATTCCTAAGGACTGAACCCAATGGGCCATCTCCCCAGACCATTTCTATGTCTCTATTAACAACAGGAACAGAACAAGAAGAAAAAGGAAAAGTAACAAGAGGGTCTGCGATCCGCATTGCCACCTGAAGCAGATAGTCGTGGTAGTGACACTAAAATAAAATCAATATCCCTGTTCATTAGCATTCTGCTTCAAAGACATGGGACATTACCCGTGGATGTCAATTGCAGTTTTCCCTCACCAAGTACTATTTTGAAACTCTGTCAAACTGAAATAGAGCCCCGTTGATCACATCAGTGAGCAGAGTTATTTTAGGAATAAAGGATTCTTGTCTTAAATCATTAAGACATTGCCTTTTCGGCCAAGAATTCTTCTAGTAACTGCTGGAATCAGTGTGCCCCAGAAGTCAAAATGAATCCCTGGGTTCAACATCATTCCATGAAAATCTGGGACTGGAAACACACAGTCTCAGGGACTCAAATCAAAGTAAGGGATGAAGTCACAGAAAGTCCTAGTTGAGATGTCTCAGATGTGCAACAGGGCCTTGTCTCAATAAGTGAGGGCTCAGTCACGTGCTCTGGGGTGACGCCTTGATGCCTCCACAGCCTCTTGAGTTATCAGACAGCCCCACACTCCTTCAGGCAGTAGCCTCTCGTCTAATAACATTTCTCTTGACTCACAGAGCACGTAAGGCAAGATAGGAGAGGTGGGTATGCTTTAACAATGTGAAATCACCAAGCCTACACATCATCACTCGGTAAAGACAACCACTGGATAAAATCAAGTGCAAACTCCTATAATCGCCCACAGTTCAAAAATGAATAAGCTCACACAAAGCAGGGCAGAGACCTGGGTATAAATTGGGCTTCTTTTTAGTCCAGACCAACAGCTTTAAAGGATTTGAGGCTCTACCCAGCCTCCAGTCCATCACACTAAGGCTGAGCATCCTTCAAGGAGGGTCAAGACTGGGTTGATTTAGATGAGTGCAGAGCGATCAAGGATTTCTACAACGGTGTGAACTTCCCTTCCTTGGATTAACCTTGTAGAGCTGGCAACTCCAGCAGCATCTGGCTGGGCAGGGGCAGAGGGCAGCCACAGAACCCCAAAAGCTGCTGGCTATTGAGCTCAAATGAGGCAGAAAGAGACCTTCCCTTCCTAGGGAAAACATGTAGAAAGCTTTCCAAGTCATCGCTAACTCTGACAATTGTGCCTGACATTTTAGGAGCATGACTCAGTAGCTGAAAGATGTCCGTGAAAACAACCTGCAGTAGGAAATATGTAAATGAGCGCACACTCAAAGTCTAACTGCTCCTTTTGCGTGGAAATATACCTCCAAAGTTTCCCACAGCTGTGAGTTTTTAAAAGTTCCAGAATGCACCATGAATTTTGAGTAGGAATTTTGAGTCTTTCTAATATAGGACCAAATATTTTCGAAAGTAAAACTGTCACATTCAATTATGTTGAGTAATTTATGGAATAAGATAACGAAGCATTTCTCTACTATATGCAGAGTAACAGTTAACAGCCCAAATCCAGCCAGCCAGTACTGAATAAACAACAAATGCACACAAAAACAGAACATTGATGGTATCACTGTAAGGCAGATGCTATTTTATAAAATCATTTGGTAAAACAATGCTCCACAGCACCTGACCGATGTGGTTATTCATCCCTGTATCTGTAAAATATCCGTGGGGGTAGGGGAGGATTGTGTTACTTCATACAACTGTCCTTGGCTCAAGTCTTGGATTCACAATTCTACAGCCATAAATAACAAACCCTCAGCTTTAAGCTGATGAAAAGCAAACGTCAAAGGCAGTTGCCTCACACAATCACTATGACAATTAAGATACTCCATAAGCAAGACTTGGTTTTATGGTGTGTGTGTGTGTGTGTGTGTGTGTGTGTGTGTGTGTGTTTAATCACTCTTATTGTTTTTATATCAAATATTTACTATAAAACTATCTGGTTTTCAGGATCCTATTGATGCCATTTTTAAAATGTAATAAATATTCATTCACCCATTCGTTTTTCTTGGGCTGTATTTCTATCAGGAACCCATAAAGTTTAATGAACAAATGTATTAATGTTCCAAATGCAAAAACAGCAAAAATGTTGGCAATCAAGACAGAAGGCTTGAACTAATTCTTAGGACTGGTGAAGGGAACCCTGAGGTTTTCACTGCCCTCATAGGAAAAGCTGCGCAATATGAAGAAAGCATGAACGCGTGGATTGAAGAATGCTCGGTGGTTGAAATGCCTGCTGCAGAAATACGAGGGACTGAATCTGGACTCTGAGCACTCACATAACATCCCAGGTGGGCAGTGTACACCTCTCACCCCGCACTGAGGGGGGGGGGACACAGAGACAGGTGGTTCCTGGGGCCCTATTGACTAGTTGATCTATCCAAAATGGTTAGCTCCAGGTTCAATGAGAGACCATGTAACTAATAATAATAATAATAACAATGACAACAACAACAATAATAATGTATAGAGCTTGCGCATGAGCACTGTGCAAACAGAGATGGATTCAAGGCAAACTGGTATCATTAGGGCCTTCAGTGAGAAGTAGAAGCATTGATACTGATTTTGACAATGGGGAGGATGGAGAATTCAGTTACTGATCGGGGAGTTCGCTGATGATTTCACACAGCACAGAGATAACAATGACCTTCAGATGAGTCTAATTATACCACCAAGAGTAATAGGACGTGATCTATTAAAAGTGCAATCTCAGCTTCTTTCAGAAATGCCCTTTGCCCAATCCCACTCACACTAACACTCAACTCTTTCCCATCCACCTGTCGTTAATGTAGTCATTGGTCTTTTCTATGTAGTCTAGTTCCTTACTTCCCAATCTACACAACTATTAGTTTGGAGCAGCCATATCCAGCAACTCAAACCTGCCTGTTATCTCTGGTCATGGGATCTGATGTCCTCTTCTGGCCTCCAGAAGTGCCTCTGCTACACACACACACACACACACACACACACACACGCGCGCGCGCGCGCGCGCATACACACATGCACACACATGAAAAATAAGCGAATGCTTTAAATAAAGAGAATCCTCTATTAGAAGTTATTTATTGATTACCTATATAAAATTATAAGAGTCTCTGTTCAGGTCATGTTTATTAATCTTCTAACTGCTTCCAGTGAAAGATCTTGGTGCAAAGATTTCCGTGTCTTAGTATTTGGACAAACATAATTCAGCTTTGTAAAATATCATTTTATGTATAAAGCCTCACCAACAACTTCTACGCATCAAAATAAGACTTAGCCTTCATAGCAACTTTATCAGGACTATTCTCAGTGGAACAGGTGTCCCATCACCACGGGATGATTCTTGTCCTTCTAGCTGTCTGCCCTGTACCTATAAAGGTCTCCGAGAGAACAAGGTCAAAGTCAATTCATTGATACCGATACTTGGAAACGGAAAAACACACTCGAGATAGTTTTCCAATGCTAATCTACAGAATGCTAATAAGGCAAATTTGCAGAAGGCCTTGTCTCATATCGCTCCCCACCCTCCTGGTGAGGGCCATCCAAGCCTTGGACCGCAGTGCCGACAAGCTTATTAGGCACATGAACCCAGAGCAAAAGCAGGTGCTCTACAGGAAGCCCTCTTTTCTGACACTGGAAACGTGGCGAAGGTGTTGTGTCCCCTCAAGGGAAGGTGATATATTTGAAGATTGGCTCATCAGCGTGGAGCTCAGAGTTGGCCCTCATTGCAGAGAAGAGGTCTTATGGAATACACACCGCACGGAATCTTTGAAGATACCTCCCCTCGCTACCTATGTTCAACCAAACTAATTTTTCCTTCTTTTATTCTATCTAGAGCCATTGAAATCCTAATGTCTAAAGACAGGATATGCACTGGGAGACGATACTCAACTCAACGTGTCAGCCAAGATCAGCCTCACACCCCGTGTTCTAACCCAAGTAATTGTTCTTAAATTTCTGTAACACTGGTGCCATTCCAATGTCAAAACTTAAATGTGTATTCCCACAAGCTTCCTATTCCGGATAATAACCTCAATATCTAAATCAAAGCCCCACAAATGCACTGATTATTGCTAGTGCCACACAATATCCCTACTTTTGCTATGGGCTTCAAGTATTTGGTCCTATTATGAAAATGAAAATGAAAAAAAAATTGTCATCAAATTATTTTATTTTTAACCCATTTATTTTACAACCCAACCACAGTGTCCCCTCCCTTCTCTCCGCCCAGTCCTTCCCCGCCTCCCCTCCACACCCCCCCCATCTACTCCTCCATTTCTATTTAGGAAAGGAAAGACCTCCCATGGATACCAACAAAGCATGGTATATTAAGTTGCAGTAAGATTAAGCACCTCCCATGTATTAAGGATGGACAAGGTGACCCAGTGTGAGAAACAGTGTACCAAAAGCCAGAACAAGAGTCAGAGACAGCCCCTGTCCTCTCTGTTAGGAGTCCCACGAGGAGACCAAGCTACACAAGTGTAAGATACATGGAGAGGGCTTAGGTCAGCCCCATGCAGGTTCCCTGGTTTTCTGTTCGGTCTCTGTGAGCTGCTAGGAGCCCAGGTGAGTTGATTCTGTGGGTTTTCTCACGATGACCTTGACCCTCTGGCTCCTACAATCCTCTCTCCCTCTTTCCAGCAAAGATTGTTTTAGCTATCCTAGGCTTTTTGTTTTTCCAGTGAAGTTGAGTGTTGTTCTTCCAAGGTCTGTAAAGAATTGTGTTGGGATTTTAATGGGGATTGTGTTGAACCTATAGATTGCTTTCAGTAAAATAGACATTTTTACTACGTTAATCCTGATTCATGAGCATGGGAGGTCTTTCCATCTTACGATACCTTCTGCAATTTCTGTCTTCAAAGATGTGAAGTTCATGTAATACAGGTCTTTCACTTGTTTGGTTAGAAATACACCGAGTTAAATTTTTATTTGAATTAGAAACAATCTTATGTTATATATTAATCCCAGTTCCCTCTCCCTCCCACCCTCCCATGCCCCCCAGGGACCCCCATCCCATCCCACCCTCTTTCTCTGCATAGAGATGGTGAGGCCTTCCATGGGACACAAAGATATTTTATGTTATTTGTGGCTATTGTGACAACTGTTTCCTTTCTTAGCCTATTTATCATTTGCATATAGGAGATCTGTTGACCTTTTTTGGGGGGGTGTTACTTTGTATCCAGCCTCTTCACTAAGGGTGTTTATGAGCTGCAGGAGTTCCCTGGTAGAATGTATAGGATCAGTTATATAAGCTATCGCTATCATATCATCTGACGATTGTGATACTTTGGTTTCTTCCTTCTAATTTGTACCCTTTGATCTCCTTTGGTTTGTTTCATTGTCATCAAATTGCTTATTTTTTTTTAAACCTTAGAGAGATGACAGGAAATTAAAAACTAACTCCAAAGGAAGGGGAAATACCCAGTTAGTATCCTCAGGATCAAGAAGATAGTTCACACATTTTAAAAGATGAGAAATGTGAGAAATAAGATTAAAAATTTAAACTTTTAGCCTAATTAATTAGAAAGGCTGAAAGGTTAAGTTAGAATAATTTCACAGATTGTACCAAAAAAAAAAAAAAAAGATAAGAAGGTTTAAAATATGTTACGAAAGGAGACGGGGACATTTCAGATTCTGTAACTATGAAACAGGAATTCAAGGGAGTGAGAACAAAAAGAACAAAAGAAAGAAACTGTTTTAATACACAAATGTACCTCCAGGGAATCACGGTGGGTTCAAGAGACTCGCATCTGTCAAACATAACTATATTAGCTAGCCTTGTAAAAATGTCAAATATGAGATAAAAATAGCAGTTTAATGTATTCAAACTGGGAAAGCAAAACCTGTTACTAAATGAAAAGAATCAGACAGCCTCATATGTCTCCTGAACAACATCAGATGATGCCTTGATGCGGGCAGGGAGGGAATATGGATTCTCCAAAAAATTAGTTGAAGGCTTTACATTTTCACCCGCCCAATCTTAATTTTAAATCGCATGCCAAACAGAATGGGAAAAAAAAAGACTCAGGAAATATAGAGGAAACAGGCCAGTGTCTTTTGAGACATTTATACAAAATACTGGCCCAAAAAAGGATTATAGTGATCCAAAAAACTGAAATAACTCGGCAGTTATAAAAAAAAAAAAATTGCAGTATAGCAGGTGTGCAGGCCCAAAAATAATGCTCCAAGAAGAGTAGATTCCCTTTGCACAAAGCTGCAGTTCTAACAGAAAGACGTGGAAAAGAAGGGAGGCAGACACCTTTCGTGTCAACAAGCATTAAGCAAACTATTAGAGAACTAACATGGAATCTTTAAGAAGAGACGGTAGAGAGAGGGCAAGAAAAGAGGAAGAAGAAAGGACGAGGAGGAGGAAACAGGGAGAGGAGCAGGCAGGAAAATGCCGGAACACTGCTCAGCTCAGAAGACCACACCATTCCTTTTCACAGGTCGGCCGCGGCGGCAGCGGGTTCCACAGCCAGCAAGGCTTCCTGCATCACAACGTCGTCATACACACCGACCGGTTTTCAGCTTTCAACCATTTGAATTTAGTTTGGAAGACAGTTCAAATATTTGAATCCCAGTAATATGTAAGCAAATGAGCTAAAAGTGAGAAGAGACAAAATCAACTCATGGCGAAGACACAAACCCCAACTGAAGATCCAAAAATAATAATCTACATAAGAATCTGGAGACTAGGAGGAAGGGCATGGGTGATTAAGAGTCAGTAGGGATTACCTGCGACTGATAAGCAGGGTGATGAAAATATGTGTATAATATGGAAATATAAACACTACAATTAGGGGAGTGACTATACCTGGGATTGATCTGGAGCCCCGAGGCAGGACGCTTTTCACGTAATTCCACTCTGCTGTGTGGAATGGCTCCAGAATGTCTCAAGGAGGTGTAGCCTTGTTGGAGGAGGTGAATCCCTGCAGGAAGGCTCTGAGGTGGCAAAAGCCAGGGCCATCCCCCAGGGTTGTCTCAAGATGGATGTAGGCGAGTTACCTTCTTCTGTCTGGGGCAATGATGGCAAAGGGCATGGGTTCACTCTCTGGGACTGTAAACTCCCAACAAACTCTCTCTTGCAGAAGTCTACTAGGCTACAATGTTTCTTCACAAAACCAGAATTCATTCTCAGAAACCCTCATAGTAGCATTTCAATTAAAAGTAAAATCAAACAAGTGACAATAGAAAACTGAGCGGCCAGCTGCATGCATTCACTTGAGACCTCTCCCGCAGGGCACTGAGGACTGAGCTCTTCTGATCTGCTGAGAACTGCCCCAGAGTTGTGCTAACAAGGGGTAGTTGACTTGGATTCCTAAAACAAGGTGTGACAAGGATGACTTACTGTATGCAGCGAGTGCATTCCCCTGGGCTCTGGCTGAACTCCCCTTCCCAACACTCCCTCTTTCTTTTCCTTTCAATTAGTAGTCACAATAATAAATGCATTGTGAGTGTTCATACGGGGTCTTCCTTGCATGATACCCTCTCCGCAGTTGAAATTCACACGCGGGAAAATTTTTGCTTTTCTTTCACAGAAAAAGAAATTAAATTGCTTACTTGGCAATGTGAACCCCAAATCATTGTTTTCTTCTTTACTGCCCTTCCATGGAGGTAAAAGTGGTCTGTCTTTCATTAGCTAAATAGATACTTACTATAGCCGCCTATTTCGCAAGAGACCCTGCCTCTTCTCTGACGTCTGTGATCTTGTCTGCTCTAAGGAAGCATTCTGTCCACCCAGGAAAGCCAATGTTTGCTTGAGAATTTGATCAGACTTTTCACATAATAGACTTGATCTTCCCGATTAGAACATGCCTGACCTTCCTGCAATTCTCACATTCTTATTGATGGCAGAAATTTTCAGATACTCAGACACAGTGACGTATCGATTCCCATACCCTTGACAAATAGGACAGTAACAGTCTGAACACGGTCACAAGAATGAGGTACAGAGAAAGATGGGGTGGGAACTGTGAGAGAGGCTACAGGAAAAGAAAAGGCAAAGGGTCTTCCTTTACCCCTGGGTTGTTTTGGGGTGCGATTTCTTGCCTCCTGTGACAAACATATACGTGTAGTTTATGACACACGTTTGTTCCTGTTGGATGTCAGACCACAGCTACAGAACCTCATCTGATGAAGGAATGAGCTGAGTTCTGTCCTCCGTGGACGCCGGCACTGGACGTGGCTTCTGCCTTGTTTTTGTGCCTATAGATCAGATGTAATCTACAGTGCCTGCCAGGCAACTGTCCCGGGAAAGGGCTGCTCTGTCGATATTTACTATGTGCTTACTGTTGTTTATTTTCATGTTTTTCTGATCATGTTGTTCTGAACTTGCAACCTTGTTTGGACTGTTGCTCTCTTGTTACATTCACGTCTGAAAGTACACAGAAACAGAAGTAACTTGTCTGCAGCATTCAGGTCCCCCTTGCCTTTATCAGATGCTTTGTTTAGTGTTGCCAGAGTTTCCCCACAGACATTTGGCCCCGAATAAGCACACAAAGACTTATATTAGTTATAAAACTGTTGGCCGATGGCTAGGGCTTCTTATTGGCTGGCTCTGTCTTAATCATTAACCCATCTCTATTCATCTAAGTATTTCCATGTGGCCTTATCTTACCAGAGAAGGGTCTGGACCTGTTACTCCTTGCTCCACCACATGGCGCCTCTCTGCCTAACTCTCCCAGGATTCTCCTCGTCTCCTAGCCCTGCATCTACTGGCCAGTGTTCTATTCATCAACCAATAAGAGAGACATATATACAGAAGGACATCCCCATCGGCTTATTACCTGTCACCCACACCACACGGCTTCTCATGCATGGTGCTACATGGATTTGCTTGCTAACTTTGCCTGCTGCCTTGCAAATAACGCTGGGCACAGAGCATCCACTCAAGGAAACCGGCTCATCAATGACTGCTTCCCACCTTAGCAAAGCACACCAAATGAACAATGAATGCTATTGTTTCCCCATTTCTACCCTGCCCATTATTTGCTTAATATTAAACAAAAGGAGAAGTAGGCAGAGAATTTATTGTTACTTTTTTTTTCCTGTCCTTTTCATGCCTAACTGCATCAAATCTCTCACGTTTGAAATAAGATGCGGCTGAACAAACCACTTAAGGACTAAACTCTTTACCAATTAATTGTCTTAACAAAGCTTTTTTGAATGTTTGTGAAGTGGTTATAAATAATAACCTAAAAACACAGGCGAAGTTATTACATTTCTGTTTTAAAGTGATAAATAACTAACATTTGTCATAAAAATCAAAGTGTAGTATATCGTTTAACACTACAGAGAACTCAAGTAAAAGGCAAGTAGCAAAGTGGGCCTGTGCCAACTGGATCAGTTCACAAAACGAAAGGCCTGATTGTGTTCTCAAGCAAGAACTGCGGGCTGCAAAGCTAAGCTGGCAGAATGGACAGGGTGTTTCTGTTTCTGAACAGAGCAGAGAAGCACCTGTTGGCCTGCTTTGGGTCACTAGCAGCAGGAAAATTGAGATGTTATCACAAACATGTTAAAACTGCTCTTACTTTGAAACGTTGACTTTTGGCAATATGTAAGAAAGAGAAGGATGTGAAAATGGACTGGAAAAGGAACAGGGCAGCTCCCAACTTGATTTCTGGGCTAGTAAAGTTGTGCAGTACCCTGTCAAGTCACACTTTCCTTTATTACGAAGTCGCCGTCATGAATTAAATAGCCTCTTTCCTTTGAGGCTATATGTACTGATTTTTCCAAAGAGCTACAATCTTCAGGACATAACTATTCTTTATTAGTGTGATGTCGGCGACATTCCCACGACAGTGATGGCCTGATTCCTCTCCTTCCAAAGTCCCATATTAATAAAATAACATCTACTCATTAAATTGACACCTAAGCATCTCCTGGAAAAGCTGGTTCTAAAATTGTTATTTTGATGCCTCCACTAAAACCATCTGATTACGGTGTTTCTTCATAAAAAACATGGTAATCCATTTATCAATATGGGGATGCACATCAAGTCCTCCCTACCGGCTTTATCTGAGATTAAAGCTTTCATTTTTTAAAAACACAAAATTCCAGTGCAAACCCATTGGCCTGTGTGTGCTTTCTCCAGTACAAAGCATTTAATGAACCCTTCCTGCGTTTGCGACGGACACGCCTCCCCGTGTCCTCTGCTACACCAAGGCATCCTTTGCTGTCAGTTGCATAATCAGTCATTTAAGCTTACTTTTCCACTTCTCCCCTGCATGCAGCTAAGTGGGCTCCCTGGCTCCCAATCTTCATTCTCCTCCTATGTAGCTCTGAGTCCCTCTGACAGTTCCACTGGGGCTTTTATCAATCTGAGTCCAGGGTTTCCCTTACCTCATCAGCTTTTCCCCAGCAGTAGCGTTTTAAAACAATTAACTCTCCCACCATTTTTAAACTTCAAGAGATCTGCAAACTTAAGGAGATTCCTTGGATGCCTCGCTGCCTCACACACACACACACACACACACACACACACACACACACACACACACACACACCGGCCGCAGCAAGCACTTGCTAGCACGATCACGTGAAGTGACTTTATTTTTAGGCGAGAGGAAAGAACATGTAAGTAGGCTGAAGTGCACACATAGAAAGACCCTCGTCTCCGCCTACAGTGTCTGCTGCTTCTGTCCCCCACCAAGGGCAGGTTCAAACCTAGCGTCACCACTGGGTAATCATGGAGGTGCTCATGGAATTCTCCCCGATTCTCAACCTCCTTATCTATGAGGTAGTGACAATTCCTTCTTCATCTGGAGATGCAAGGGCATATAAGACATTGGCAGGTTGGATGCAGCAGGAAGGTTGCCTTCATTAACTGCTAACCAATTAAACACCTAATTTATTAGAATGGATCATGTGGGTGATCTTGGAATAAAACAAGTGGAAACACTTTAAAATGCAAATCAAATGGTTTAGTTTTCACTCTGAGAAAATTCTAATTCTTCTCGGTAGCTGTCTTCCGGGTCTTCCAACAGCACTGCGGGCAACGATTCCAAATAAATGGATGTGCTAGATAAACAAACAGGTGCATTCAGAGAGACCTGGCCTCTGAGCCATGACCGGATGCATATGTCCTCACTTGTTTTGAGCCCATCCTACAGAGATCAGCAGCAGACAGGTAGAGTGTTAAATTGAAACACCCTACAGAGAGCTCACAGCTATAGCTGGATTGTACGCTTTGCCATCTGCAATTCCAAATCATCGGGCAATTCTGTTACATTGTCTTTCTACCAAGACAACTACTAAACACCTTTTCTACAGTTTTCTTATTTAAATCAAGAACTATGGTTTGAGAGAGAGAGAGAGAGAGAGAGAGAGAGAGAGAGAGAGAGAGAGAGAGAGAGAGAGAGATTCCTCTCAGTCTAAACCAGAATAAAGAAAAAAAAACCCACTGAAATGAGCGTCATAGATTCCCAGGTGAAATTTGTTCTGAATGGCATGGGCTCAGCTGAGTTCACGTCCCCTTTGAACTCTTGGTCCCAGGGAAAGGCTGCAACCCTCCTCATGCTAACCACCCACAACAGCAAGGGAAGACAAGCATTGTGCTTTCACTAAGGCCGCGTGACTCCCCACACAATGGCTACTTCTGAGAAAGGCTTAGAGCCCAGGAGCGGTGGGAAGAGTTATAAACACAAGAACCTCCAACGCGCCCCAAAACTTGCACATTATGGCAAGTACCTATAATCCCAGACTGGGGCAGCTGGGGGAATCACCAGAACTCATGATCCAGGTTGTCTGGCAAAGTTGCAAACCCTGGCCCAGGAGACTCAGTCTTGATAAAATGATGTAGAGAGTGATAAAGAGAAGATGCCAGACATCAGCCTGTGACCTCCACATGTGCACACCCCCCACACACACACATACGGTACCATATAGATACATAGATAGATTAGATAGACGATAGACAGATAGGCAGATTCGTATATATGACGGACAGAACTCTTGAACAATAGACTTTGCATGCCAGGAACGCTCAGCGAAGAATACCCATGTCCTGAGGGCGATGATAATCTGTACCAACCATGCCGTTTTCCCTGGAGCACAGTAACTACACACAATGCTGTCGGCTATAGCTGTCTTCCCCTCTGATGGCACGCACATTTCCTCTCTGCCTGCCCTACAAAGTCTTCTTGAGAACCGTCATAGATCCAAAATAAATAAAGGCTAGCCTCCACAGTCTAAAGGCCCAGATTATTTTAATATTCTGGGAGTAACCAAGGCAACAAGAGTTTAAGAAACACAATGTGACTGCCAATAAAACTTTTTGATTTGTTCAATTTTGCAAGACAGCCATCCTTTAAAACTGGAAATAAATGGTGTTAAGTTTTAATGACACTTGGGAAAACGCTTAGTGTTAACTTCCAGCTTCGTAATTTAACCCCACACCAGTAAAATCACCATTAAAAACTTTATGCACGCGCACACACACACACACACACACACACACACACACACACACACAGAGAGAGAGAGACTTTATTTATAAACTAGAGATATCACATCTTTGGGCATATATTTATAAATAGACCCAAAGAAATTTTCATGGAAACGTTAACGACCTCCGTAAAAACTCCTCACATACTGCATGACATTGCATACAACGTTTTTAATTAATTACCTATTCACAAAACACTTGGGTGCGTGCACGCTTCGGCGTGATTAATGCGGCATTAGGGCGAGGACACAGCCAAGTGGTCTCGTAACCCACTCCCCAAGATGCTGCAGATTTGCAGAGGTTCCACAGCTCAGTCCATGACCCAGCGGCCTGGCAGAGAGGGCTCCAATCTGTTCTGCGCAAGATTCAGCCTCTTCCGGCCCTGTTTGATTTAGGCCAGATGAGTCACACGGGAGATCCTCAGGCTGTAAGGAAAGCTGCAGCCAGAGCATGTGGGGCTTTGCAGCCCCCAGAAGCCAGTTCAAAAATAGACAGTGTGTGTCCTTCCTTCCTCCTGAACAAATGTTGGGATTGCAACTGCGCTGGAGAGATGGCTAGAGAGCAGGGAACATTCAGGATTAAAGAGGTTGCCTTTGTAATAGCTGCTGAGGGTTAACTGTGGGCCAGGGCAGGGCACCCTGCGGACATTGCCTGGTCCCTTCTACGAAAACACCTAGCGGAGAGCCTGGAACTCAGAAACTTGAGTAGCAGGGGTCTGGACCCCAAGCTTACCCCCTCCCACCCCGACCCCCGTTTCAAACAGGTCCACTGTTAGTTTAAAAACAAAGTTGGGAAATCTATAACATCCGGAGCAGTTTTTGTATTTCCAACTGGTAAACCCTCGAGATTACCAAAGACCCATCCATCTCCTCTCTCCACATTGGCAGAAAGAGCTAATGAAAAACTGGCCAACGATGGCGGGAGACTCAAAACGTCTGCCACACTGTAGCGGTAAACCCAGCCAGAAACAAAAGTCACAAAGGTCTAGCTGTTTGTCAGTCACCAGGGACTACCAAAGAAGAGATGATGAGGGAAAGGATACACAGGGGCGGCTAGAACCTTCTTTATAACCTCTCCACGCACCTGACGTCACACAGATGGCAGGAACGGTTTTATATATATTCCATGTCCTGTGTGTATCCCCTTGGTTGAGTGAGTAGGGGTTATCTGTGGTTATATTCGGTCTTGCTGGACTCACTCTGTCACCTCCCAACACAGAAACCTAAATAAGAGCTACCCCTCCACAGTCCCAAGGGAAGAGGAAAAACATCCCAGAAAGTCCGCTCTATCCCCAAGATGAAGGGACTGCTATCAGGAATCCAGCTTGAACTCTGGAACAAACCAAAAGCAGGCGGCCAGCTTTCCCCCCAGAAGAGGAAGGAGGAGCTGCCTCTCTGTCTGGGAGTGACAAAATCCTGACTGAAATGTTTCTAGCCACTTTCTAGAAAAGCGGCTTTTAGGATCGTCCTCTCTGCATGTTTTCCCATCCCAGTCACTCAGCCTCTCACCAATTCCGTGAGCCCCAACAGGTCTTCAAGGCACTATTTCTCCGCTGAAGGAAGCCAACATCCATTTCCTCTGCATGCAATCAAGCAAATGACCTGCCATTACCACAGGAGCACACACACAAAGCTCCCTGTGGTAGACCACACCTCCATTCAGAGACACTGACAAGATGCCACCGTGGCTCCGCTGAGCTTGACTGACTCTAGGCAGACTTCTCCAGCCAACGGGTGTTTGACCGGCACTTGCCTTAGGACATGGCACTGGTCACGGTGCTTCTGCTCCTTTGGGATATAAATCTCAGCCAGCCCCGTGCTACTTTTAAAACCTGGGAATTTCTTCCTCAAGAGAACGAGGAACATAGTTTTGAAACATAAAATCAAGACAGACAAGATGCCAGTCTTTGTGACTCTTCAGGCAGGCTGGAGCCTAACACTGGTTAGCGTCTACCTGTACATTTTCAAACTATTTCTTGTCATAAAGATGTGACGAACTTGTGTGTGTGTGTGTGTGTTTGTGTCTGTGTGTATGTATGTGCGTGTGAGTGTGTGTGTGTGTGTGTGTGTGTGTGTGTGTGTGTATGTATGTGTGTGTGTGATGACAATTAGCAAACACAGATGGTCTGGATCTCCACTCCTGCTTTTAAAGATTCCAGTCCCCGTGTGTCAGCAGAGCCCAGGACATGTTTTGGTTTACTCTCTTCCTACTACGGTGACTTTGAATAAGGTCTTCTTGCCTATTTAGCTCTGAAGCTATTTGTGCTTTGACATTATTCATTGCCCCTTACCAAGGGATAATGTCATCCTCACCTCCGATGGCACAGGGCATGGCTCATGTCCCACTGCTCAATGAAAAGTGAACGGTAGGGCTTGCCACTTGCAGACAAAACTCTTGGAATCAGCCTGTAATTTAACGTGGTGGACTTTTCCTTCTTCTAGGGTATCTTTTTTGCTAGGATCTCATCCGCCCACCTGGGTGCATGAGTGAGGAGGACAAGGACGCAGCCATGGCTGACCCTACACCTGTGGACAGTACGCAAGAAGTGCTCTGCCGGAGTTGGGAGCCACCACAATATGAGTACTATGTGCAACTGCAGCAAGAATAGCAGGGTTGACCTTCTGGCTCTGACCCCGTACTGCTCTGACAGAATGGACTCCAATGTCTTATTAAAGAAGTACACTGGATC
This sequence comes from Phodopus roborovskii, assembly GCF_943737965.1. Lineage (NCBI taxonomy): Eukaryota > Metazoa > Chordata > Mammalia > Rodentia > Cricetidae > Phodopus > Phodopus roborovskii. The sequence continues at coordinate 4,317,856 of NW_026126511.1, forward strand.
TCAGAGAAAACACGAGGCACGCACTTGTGGTTCTAGATGGCATGCCTTAAAGTTTCGTGATTCCAATAAACATAACTGCCTTTTTAAGAAAATAATTCCCCGTCACAAATCTGCTTCATGAGGCCTGAAATATAGATTAAAATCAGAAAGACGGGAAACTGTTGGGGTTCAGGTTGCTTGGTCACTCATCAACGGGTCTCTCCTCCTGAACTCATGTTTCTCATTACCCCTTGCTTTAGTGTGGGGGAGGGGTGTAATCCTGCCAAAGGTGCCACAGAAACCCTTAAGATGGTCAAAAAAATAGGTTAATGGGGGGGGGGGAAGGTGAGAGAATGAATATATAAATCAGATAGCTGGAAGACAACAGATATGGAAGTCGAGAACTTTGAATGTTAGTGTTGATGCAACCTAAAAGCTACCCATACCTGAGCATGCCTGGAAACATGTTCTGTGCATGGAGCTGTACTTGGCATGTATGTGGAAAACCAGCAGATAGGCAGGCTCATTCTCCTGGGTGCTTTCTGAACAGACAACATTATTTGAAATCACTTTCTTAAAACCAAGGGACAAGGCCTCACTAAAAATGGCACCCACCATTCTCAAATGAAACACCTGGGTCACGCTCATGTCTGAACACTGGGAACCCAGCTCCCCAGAATTCAAGTCCTATACCTCAAAATGCCAACAAGACCATAAAATGTTTCTCCAGCTTTACACACATTTAAGAACTTGTGTTTTACGTATTTAAGCTCCCCACCAAGACCCCTGCCAGCGACCACGGTTTAGAGTGAGGAGCAGTCAACATTCTGAAGCTGGTAGATTCTGAAATTCTGCAGGGAAGAGTCTTCCGCAACAGAATATCTAAGTGCATCATTCCCTGCAATCATACTGTGATAATCATATATTCCCATGCTCCACAGGGAAACGTGTCTTTACTAAGACCTGACTACTTTAAACATCACTGTGACTATCACTGTAAATTAATCCTATGTTATTATTTTTTTAATATTTTCTGAACACATAAACTACTGCTCAACATACCTCCAAGTCGTTTCTGAGGGAAATATTGTTATCAAGTCTGGCTTTTTAAACTTTCCCTTCAAGTGTGAACACTAGTACTAGAATGTATGGCACTTAGATGCCTGTTGCCTTGGGGGAGAGTTAAGTTTCTACATGCCCCGAAGACCTCCATAAACCTGGGTTTTGCTCTTTTTCTTAAGAACTGACAGCTGTTATTGGTCCATATTTAGCAGAAGTTTAGAGTTAGGTGAAAAAATGAAAAAGATTTTACACTTGTTACCATGCGATTATTCAGGGTAGCTAGCATGTTGTTCATATAATTTTAGCAGCCAGGATAATTTAATCAGGCAATTGTTTGGGGAAGTCCAGAATGACAGTCATTTTTAAATCAAGTGAGCTGAGCAGAAATCAACAGAACATTCTATGTGATCACTAAAGAGTACACATTCTTTTCAGCCCACAGAACTTTCTCCAAACGTGACCACATATTAGGACAAAAGTCACGTCTCAACATGTACAGGGGAACTGAATTCACATCCTGCATCCTCTCTGTCAATGAATGGATAAAGCTGGGTATCATCAGCATCAGAAACTACAGGAAGTCCACAGACCCATGGAAACTAAACAGCATTCCGCTGCATCACAATTGGGTCAAGGGGAAAAAAATCAAGGAGAAAGTATTTTTTTTAAATGATTCATTCATGGGGTCAACACAATACCCAAACACAAAGGTTAATTGTATCAAACATAAGCTAAACAACATAATCCAAACACAAGCATGAGGAAGAATTGCTGGATCATATGAGATATTAAATTGTGATGAAATTTTAATGGTATCACAGTCTGCTTTAATTTAGTAAAGTTAAATCACAAGCAAACAATTGGGTTGCCCCCCCATTGGAATTGTTCACACCACAGTGTGTGGTGCTTCCATTATGTCATATACTTGAGTACCGTAACATACGGCCTCTGCCATTTTGCTACCTCTGATCTCCCAGACTGATGCTGAACAAGACTATCCACACAGCAGCATCTCCAAATCTGGTAATTGCTTTGTCCATAGCTCTCTGTGTCTTCCCATACCCAATACCGCCACCTTCGTATTTCCTCTCTCGGGATCCTCCTTGATGCGTTCACGTTTATCAAGTGTTTAAAGACCCCCATGTATTAAATCATTTCTTTTATATCAATTGTCAGTTCCTAGTCTGAACATCTGGAACCAAAATCCTTCAAAAGCCAAACGCTGTTGAGCTTCAGGACGGCACATGTGTTCCATGCTAAAACTGCAGAAAAGTTACATCTCAGAATATGTGTATATGATAAATATGGAAAACTAAGGAATATTTTAGACTTTGAGAACATTCCCCAAATATAACCCTAAATGTATGAAAATATTTACAAATAAACTTAGGAATAGTTTTGATGCTAAGCATTTCAGACAAGAATACTCAGCCTTTATTCTTATTTTCTCTTTATTTTTTTTCTTTCCACAATTCATCTCATTAGACAGATGACAGAAGCTTATAAATAAATTTCCCATGATATTAATATTTTTTTATTTCTGCCCACATCCTTCCCTACACTGCATTCTGAATAAATAAATAAATAAATGACTCTTAAAGTTGATATTTCAAATTGCTGGTTTAGTATTACACTGTTTCCTGGCTGTGGCGGACTTAGCATGATATTTCCCTTCTCTTGTAATGCTTTTAATCTGTATTTCAAAGATCTCCAAATGGAGTCTGTATAATTTCCAACTCTAATTGTATAGGTGCTTATTTTTCCTCATACATGTGAAGACCACCCCACTTTCTCTGAAGTAAATTCTGTGAGTGTGGAGTAATGACGTATCAGTTTCAGACACTAGTCTTCCTCGGGAATCTGTAATTACTTCTATTTTGTGTGAGAAAATTGTTTATCATTGTGTTAAATTTGACTCATTTGAATTCTCCTTTCAGCAGAGATATATATGTCTTAGTTTTTTTTTTTTTTTTTTTTTTTTTTTTGCATATTTCTCTGAGGTTTATGCTAGGAGAAAAATTTCGGAATATGTGCCTTTTAGAATATTTTCATACATGTATTCAGTGTATGTTGGTCATGTCATCCCCCACTCACTCCCAGCAGCTCAAGCTCTGCCCCTTCCATCTGAGAAGTGTCCAGCGGACAAGCGGCACTGTGGGCCCTATTGGCCAACTATAAGCCTCAACGCTGTTCTTTCCTTCTAGATATGGTGTAACCATGTATCCATCCATCTGCCCAACTGCATTACGTATCTGCTAGGAGCAGAGCATAAGTAGTGTATGGCCTAATCTAACGCTTACATGCCACACTTCTCTCGTTAGCTCTCAGAATAGCCCTAAGCTGTACGGAAAACCCTGTCCTCATTTTCTAATTGGTAAATCGGAATTAATGGAAGCTTAATGACTTGGGATCTAGGAATTCAGAGAATTGAATTTTATAGTACAAATAAAGTCTCCCAAAATTAATCCTTCCCCCTGTAGACACCCATACAGAATAGGAAGTGTCTGATGTCAGGAAGAGAGAAAGTGAACAGTGTAAAATCCTTCACATGGAGGAAAGAAAAAGGCATAATGCATAAGACTGATCTTTAGACAATTCAGAGTCCTAGTTATCCCTGCACTCAATTCAAACAGCTTCAGAACATTATTAATATTATAAATAGTGTAGTCGTCTATATACTGGTAGCCACAGTATTGTGTCGTATTTCTACACGTCCAGGTGTGCTGGCTAGTTTTATGTCAACTTGACACAAGCTAGTGTCACACAGGAGAGGAGGAAGCCCCAATTGGGAATGTGCCTCCATTAATAAGCAAACTCTTTCCTCCCGAAGGTACTTTTGGTTATGGGGTTTCATAGAAATCCCAGACAACAGGGGAGCCATAAGAAGTTAAGCACCTGAGAGGGCTTCTAAAAGCTATGTCATCAGATTTTGTGTGTACAAATTTCTATCATCTTCGGTACTTTTCATTAGATGCATCCTGTAGTACACTCAATATAGAGCTACAAAATAGCCCACATAGCTATGAAAATCCTAAGTTACTGCTATTGTTATTACATATTTACTTAATGCTTACACTACATGCTAGGGAAGTTGTTAAGCGCTAAGTATATTACCTCACTTATTTCCCAGAGTATTATGAGACGGATGACATCATTGTTAGATGTTTTAAATGAGAAGACCGTGACTCAGAAATAAGATAACACATCCAAGGCTATACAGTGAATACACACTAGAACTGGGGTTTATTCTTTGACCCTTAATTCGTTTCGGTCCTGGCTCTTCCCCTCTGTAAACAGTGTCCTTCGTCAGTGTCCAATCAAAGGATATATTTAACCAGGTATTAAAATGTGTTCAGCATTATCATCCAGTTGAACTGCATGAAATACTATTTTGGAAGACCAAAAATGGCAAAGCATCCAACCTACTAGATTAAACTTTAGATATTAATATATATAATGTTTGGTTACTTGGCAGTGTATTGTTTGCATTTTGTAGAATACATATAAATAAGACTGGTAAAATTATTATTACAATTACAGCAAACACAGTAAAGTCTTAACATTAATTAATCCTTTAATAGTTCACTAAACTTGATCCCAGACAGTCTGGGTATAAATAAAAAGATAACACCCTAAAAAGATCTGAGAAGAAATTCTCTCTCTTGGAATAACACGAGATCGCTATGGATGTTGACTGCATTCTGCGAACCAGCAATGCTCTGATGCTACAGGCCTCTACGCAAAAAGAGACTAAACTAGAAAAGAGAAGATGCTACCGTTGCTGTCTAGTAAGGAAGTGTGACAGCCAGCTGTATTTCACTCTTCTCTTTCTCCTCTTTCCTGAGGATCCTGTCTTTACTTCCTGGGCTTCCTGGCCTGGAGGGAAACATATTCTCCTTCTTTAAGAACAAGTCTGTCCATCTGAGCCCCTATTCAAGTTTCTGCCACCTTCTCTGGAACCTGCCTTTATGGATTTTCCCCTCTCTGTACCCTCAAGTACCCCAGCACCCCCTCCACCTGGCTGGACTCTCACAACACAGCCAAGCTTAGCTGGTCTCTCGTGTTGAGCATTAATATGTGAACCAACCTCCAGCAACAGTAAGTTGTTGCAGTCCTTCGTGCCTTCACGTCTGCCTTTGTCCTTACTGCACCTTGGAAGAGGCACCCTGTGGCTTCCACATTCACCTTTCCTGTGGCCCTAGCAAGCACCTGGCCGAAGACACAGGTTTATCATCACAGGGTCAAGACAGCTACCTGGTATGGCTTCCACGCTTTAATTAGTGGCGAGAGTTTATACTCAAACATCTCCAGTCTCTTCTAACACTAATAATTAATTATGTGAGGTAATTAACACGGTACTCATTTTCCTTCCTGAGTTACATGTTTTCACAAAATACCACCCTTTAAGGTTCTTATCCAAGGAAGGCGCCCTGCACTGAACAAATAAAAGAACCTCCCTTGAGAGCACCAATCAGTTTCCCAAGTCAGCCAACTGCTTACTGCGGATTTCTTGACTTCTACTTTAGAAGTCCAAAATGACAAATTATCTCACAGGTGCCTGGGCAAATACTTCATCGCTCTCTGAAATGTCAGTGCTGATGCCGACTGCTACTCCATTTTGCCTCATTTTAAACCAATAGAAATATGTCTTCCTGCCAGCTCACATTCGGTTTTTATGAAAAGCTTTTTCCTTCTTTATTTCCCCCACCCCAGGATATAATTTCTTTGATGAGCTTCTTAAACCTTGAGGAATTAAAATCCCTATAATTTCATCCCACTAAGGAGCAGGGAGAAGAATCCAGGCAGGAAAAGAACACATTGATAAATTCGGGTCCTGGACGAGACCAGAGCCAGAGGCACTTCTAAAGGTACCGTTTACTAAATAACCTCAAATACTAAAATAATAAGAACGTAGGGACGTGATTAAAGACCGTATTATCTGACATTAACCCCCACCAAAGCCTTGCAAAGTCAATGCCATTATCCTTATTTAACAGATTAATAATGGAGATTCAGAGAGGTTCGGTCGCTGCCCCCGGGTTACCCAGATAATAAGCGGCTGGACCTCTGCCGTGTGTTGGAGTGACCTCCTAGAGTTTTCTGAGGAACGGTGCCCTTGCTTGAGCATGCACTTCTCACGTTATTCCCACGAAAGGGCGCCAGCCCGTGCCTTCATGCTCTGCATGGTGCTTGAGCCCTCTATACTTTCCATCTATTTCGTTAGATTACTGAATGAGTAAGGGACAGGCAGTAAGATGTCTCAAATTCTTGCCTAATCAATTATGAATGGAGCGGTTATTGCCCTATAGATAATGAAGTGTAGTTCAGGACCTGAAGTCCCAAAGCTTCAGGGGATCTGACAAACCACCCATGTCCCCCACGCAGTCTGCTTTTGAAAGCAATGCCGCTGCCTCCTTACTGTCAGCATGACGGATGTCCCCTCCCATCCTGAGGATGTTGCCTAAGATAAGCACCACGAGCTCAATCTGCTTTCCTGAAGTTTGGGGTACAAAGTCATATCCAACTGAGTTGGTTCTGTAAAAAGTATCCTTTACTGCGCCTCCTACATAGAGAGCCAGGAGCCTCTCAGTCAGGACGCCCCCACCCCCCAAACAGCTGCCCTTGAGAAGCTATGTCTGAGTTTAAGGGGTTCTTAGCTCTGCACTGATGTAGCAATGGCTCAATTGTGCTCTGAAACCTGAGAGCTGGGCTTCCATGAGAGGCCTGCCCATTCGCTCCATGACCTAGAAATGTCATCAAGCCTCTCTGGACCTCAGTATATGGTGACTTGGAGATGGCGTCCACATACCCCTGCAAGAGTATCTGCTACTATTTAGTGAGGTCATATTTGAAAATCACTTAGAGTGGTGTCTACTGCATAGTAAAACTGAATAAATATTAGCGAAAGCATCCATGAACTTGTTCTGTGGAAAGATCAGAATCGGGGAACAGGGGAAATTAGCTAGACTGTGCTGAATACTGGGAGATTCCTGACCCCTGGGAAAGGCAGTCTGAGGTAAGCATGCAAAAAACGTCCCTGCTTTTCAGCTGAAGAAATAGCTCAGCGGGTGAGAGCACCGGCTGCACATGCAGAGGACCCCAGCTCCCACCCTTCCTAGCATCCAAATGAGGCTCCCAACCATCAGAACTCCACTTCCCATCTAATGCCCTGTTTGGCTTCCTGAAGCAGTACATATACATGCTATACACGCATGCATGCATGCAAGTAAAATGGTCATATGCAGAAATGGTCATATGCAGAAAATAAACCTTACAAAAAATCATCAGAAATACGCCCTTCATCCTGTGACATGCTTACCAATAACAATGTGTGTTTGAATCCATCCCATTCACTTTAGATCATTAACGTGTAAAAACTTAGTGTCAGTCCTAATTTGCATATTCTTAGACATGAAGCCAGTATGATAAATTGCAGATCAAGATGTACTTATCCTGTTGGCTCTGCATACTGAACTATTTCGTGTCTAACAAAGTCCCCCCCCCTTTTTTTTTTTCATTTTCTTATCTGGCTTTTATTATTAAAACACTGTCATTCTTAGCCTTAGAAAATAAAATGTCTTTAACCTTTCTTAAGGAAAACCCACCAGACTAGCGGGAACATGAATTTCCATTGTATAAATTATTCCAATCAAATTTTGCATTAGCCTTTGACACCTTCATCCGCCCCTAGTGTTGAATTCAGGGCTAATTAATACCTGTTTAAGCATTCTGCTTTGCCCTGGAGGCCAAAGTAAACTTGCCCACCAAGTAAGAATATATTTACCCAATAGCTCACTTCAATGAAAAGAGAGTCGCCTTAATCATTTACTTAAGAGTTTGTGTATAGGGAAAGGCTGGAAAGAAAACTCAGTGGTAAGAGCACTTGTTGCTCTTACAAAGGCCGCGAGTTCCATTCCCAGCACCGCACGGTGTCTCACAACCCTCCATAACCCCAGCTCCAGAGGATCTGAAGCCATCTTGTGACTTCCAGTGGAACCATGCAAGTACATGGCGCACACACATACCCTCACATGCGTGTAAATGAAGTAAGTAAATAGATCTAAATGTAGAAAGGGTTAGTAGATAGTGGTGCCAGCTGTCAAGGCAAAGGTCAACCCCCAGGACCCACACAATAGAACCAGGAAACTGACTCGTGAAAGTTGTCCTGTGACCTCCGTATGGATGTTTGCTGTTCACTCACCCACACACAGACAAAATGTTAGAAAAAAAAATAAAACAGAATTGGTATATACGATAAAAGACTGCCAAGAAAATCTGAAAACAGAAAGCGGGGAATCCGAGACACCATCTCTCTCGGGTAATCACTACTATTATTTGAAGTTCCCCTCACTTTTTTTTCCATGCATAGCTTTATAAAGCTCGAATTAAGATGTACACAAAACTTTATCTTCGTTTTTTTTTTCTCAATTAACATGACTGCGAGCATTTGTCGAGTTGGTCCCTAGTCATGCATGTTGCCATATCTGTGTCTTGGCCTCTCCAGTCCAGTGGTTATTGCACACTTTTTCTTTTGTGAGTTCATTATCTTTATCTGTCCATCCACTTGGACCCACGTTTTCTTCAACATTTTATATTAGGCCATTCATCTTACTCGTAAAATTGATTCATACTAAAACCAAGAATACCATATTTAAAAAAATCCCTGACATTTTGCTGACACTCAATAGTGAAGTCATTGTTCTTAATACGTGAAAATTAAAATATCGCATAACACTTCACAAGCGAGCTTTGATGTTACTTGCGGGACAATTTGGAGTCCTCAAAGGCTTTTATTTTCCATGAAACTTACTTGGCATTGCTTACTGTTAACATCGTTATTAAGTCACATCTACTCAACAGAAATGCTCTAAGTGCCCGCTAACACGCTGTTTTACATGAATTATCCCATTTTATCCTCACAACAACCTTTGAGGCAGATGTTAACCTCTCCACTTTGCAATTGAGGAAATGCGGGTTCACGATGGCTCCCTGCTGGATGAGCTTGTGATGGGGTAGAGCACAAACTCAAGGCCCAAATCCCCCAATTGCCACATAGCAGGATTACATGCTGACTAGCAAGAATTAAAGGGACTGCAGAAACACATTTCAGCAAGTGCACAGTGTAGTATCTGAATAACTGATACCACTAATAAAGTACGAGCTCAACAAGTATGTGTTTAAAGTTTAGTCTGTATAGCTCACTAAAGTAAAGATATGATTTTTTCCCAAACTGGTTGCTATAATAGCAAAAGTGACATTTATGTAAAAATAAAATTCTCAAATTAAAAAATGATACTTCTTTTGGGACATTTTTATATACAGAACATTAGGTTGAGCCAGATAAGCTTTATGTCCTAGAAATTGATCCAATTGCCACAACTTCTATTTTCAGAGAAAATACAACCCATCTCCCATATGCCTGGGGAAATGGAGAGTAAAAGATGCCAGCCCTATGGTGGGGAATTGCTCTGAGTCAAAACCAAGACAGTGTCCCCTTCTACAGCTTAACAGCACCTCACCCAGGAAAATATCCCCAATATCTATTAAGTTCAGTCAGTGGCATTTTCAGATTTTGGGTATCGAACTCCTAGTTTCTCTTAATTATATCTGTGCTCGTGAACTCTTCTTTTAATTTTTTATTCATTTTACATACCAACCAAAGTTCCCCCTCCCTCTCCTCCTTCCAGTCCTCCCCACCTTCCCCCAACCTACCCTCCATCCTCACAATGGGTAAGGTCTCCTATGTGGAGTCAACAAAGCCTAGCTCATTAAGCTGAGGCATGATCAAGCGCCTCACCCTGAATCAAGGCTGAGCAAGGCATCCCACCACAGGGAATGGGCTCCAAAAAGCCCGCTCATGTACCAGGAATAGATCCTGGTTCCACTGCCAGGGAGTCCTCAAACACACAACTGTCACCCACATGCAGAGGGCCTAGTTGGCTCCACACAGGCTCCCCTGCTGCTGGGTCAGAGTCCTTGAGCTCCCAGGAGCTAAGGTCAGCTGTCTCTCTTGACTTTCCCAGTCATGACATTCACCCTCCTTGCTGAGTAACCCCTTCTCCCTCTCATTGACTCGACTCCTGGAGCTTGGCCTGGTGCTTGGCTGTGGATCCCTACATCTGGTTCCATCAGTTACTGGGTGAAGGTTCTAAGATGACAGTTGGGGTATTCACTAGTCTGAATACAGGGGAAGGCCAACTCAGGCATCCTCTCCACTACTGCTAGGAGACTTAGCTGGGGTCATCCTTGTGAATTCCTGAAAATTCCCCTTTCAGCAGGTTTCTCCCTAACCCCATAATGGCTCCCTCTATCAAGATATCTGCTTCATTGTTATCCCCTTCCGTCCCTCCCCCAACTCAACCATCCCATTCCCTCATGTTCCCTTCCCCCATCTCCTCCCCTCTACCCTCCACCCCCCAGTTTACCCAGGAGATCTCATCTATTTCTGCTCTTCCACGTTCTAAAAAGTAGCAACTTAACTCCTGCACAGAGAGATCAGAGTACAGCGGGCCATTGTAGAAGATGCAAAGACAGACCAGATATGCATCTCTGCTTCGTAGGACTCTGCAATTTAGAGGGTGGCTGGTAAAATACTCATGTCCAAATCATCAAATGCAAGGTAGCATAGGATAAATTGATTAAGTCAGATCCCCTAATGTACTTGAGATTCAAATAAAGAGAGTGTCTGAATGAAGTAACTTGGGAAAGCCCTGAGAGAAGATGGCATTTCCAGGGACAGTGAAGAGTTGTTTGAAAGCTACAGGGATATATTAGTCAGCTTGGTACTGCAGCAATAAAATGGCTGATCCAGGTGACTTTCAGAGATGAGATTTTCATTTGGATTATGTTTTATTCTCTTGGTTGGGGAGGAGTCCAATGTTCGTGATCTCTGATTTGACATCTGTTGAGAGCTGTGGATGGCTGTACAACATAGCAGTACCACATGTCTGATCTGGCAGTCATATATCTAACCCAAGAAGAAAGAAAGAAAGACAGACAGACAGACAGACAGAGCAATACCAACTAGGCTCCCACAATTCTATTGTGGGATGATCCAAAGACTTCCTACCATATACCACCTCTTGAAGGTCCACAGAACTTTTCGATGCCACTACCCAGAAACCAGGCCTTTATAAGTGTACCATGTGGACGGAAGAAAGGATTTCAAGGAAAGCAATGAGTATGATTTCGAATGCGGCAGAAATTGTCCGTCTCTTAATCACTCACAGGAATTTGGAATAGATTATGACATGGAGTTGTAAGAACTAAGGATAGAGAGGAAATACAAAAGCATGAATAGCCTTTACTTCCCAAGAGGTCAGCTTCAGAGATTTAATTCTGAGATGGCACTGGATATTCGGAAGCATGGGATGAACACAACAAGAATACATTGCCTTAGAAAAGTACATAGAGTGACTGCTGTCCAGGGAAGAGGACCAGGAGGAATTGGGGGAAGGTAGGAGGAACAGAATGGGGAGAAGGGTGGAAGGGGAGGAGGTGGCAGTTAGGAAATATATTCTAGAATCAGATCTAGAAACAGCAAGACTCCAAGATAAGGGTGGAAGTAATAGCAAAACGGAAAGTTGAAAAACATTTTATGCCATAAAATGTCAATGATGTGGAGCTTGCTGAATAGAAGGGGAAAGGAAGAATGTTCTAAAAGCTTCTATAACTGGATAACAGAGATATAAAACAAAGTACTCAAAAACAGACTATTTAGAAAAAAGATGGATAGATATATATTTAATGTGACAATAGTTATGAGTTGAACTGTGTCACCTCTCCAAACAAAGGTAAGTTGGAATCTTTACCACCAGTTTAGAAAGAGTCATTTTTCAGGTGTAGCTAAAAGGCTGTTGTGCTATCTCAGAGCTGGGCCTTCATCCACTCTAATTAATATCATAAGTAGAAAAGAAACACAGGGTGGGATGTATTTGACAACCAGACACATCTGGGAAGGCTGTTGTGCAAGAAGGAGGCAGAAATTGAAGTATTTACAATAACTGATGTAGACAGGAAAATGGATACAGCTCCATGTTCACAACTGGGTAGAATTAAAATTCTGTTTAAATGCCTATGCTTCTGAAATTGATCTACAGATTCAATGAAATCCCCATCAAAATCCCAATGATGCTCTTCACAGAACCAGACAAAACAGCCCTAAATTTGTATGAAAGCATAAAAGACCCAAATCACCAAATCAACACTTAGTAGAAATAAACATGCTGGAGGTATAATGATCACTAGTTCCAAATTACATTACAGAGCCGTAGTAACAACAACATCATGGCGCTAGCACAAAAACAGAGATATGGAGACATGGAACAGAATGAATAATTAAAAATAACCTATGCAGTTTCAGCTGACTGATTTTTGACAAAGCTGTCAAAAACAACCATTCAAGAAATCACAGCCTCTTTCACAAACAGTGTTGGGGGAAATGGATTGTGATTACAATATGCAGAAAAAATGAATTTAGATCTGTATCTGTCCTGCTTCGGGGAGGAAAAAAAGTCATTCCAAAATGTGGCAAAGATCTAGACATAAGACCTGGAACTTTGACATTGTTACAGTAAAACAGAAGGAAACTTTCCAGCTAGAGGAACAGGCAAGGGTTTTCTGAAAATAAAAGATTATTAGTAAAGAACAAAATTCAAGAATTGACAAGTAGAATTAGGAAATGATCCTATGAGAAGAGACCACTTATAGAACAGGAAGTGGTCATAGGAGAAGAGACTACCCATAGTACAGGAAATGGTCACAGTAGGAGAGACCATCTATAGAACAGGAAATGATCATAGGAGAGCTCTCCTATAGATCAGGAAATGATCACAGGAAAAGAGACAGTACATAGAATAGGAAAGAAATCTTTGCCAACTACATAGCAGATAAGGGATTTTTATCTAGATTATATAAAGAACTGCAGAAATCAAACACCAAAAATTTAAAATCATTGAATAATAAGTAATTCAATGATATAGATAGTTCTCAAAAGAAGAATTACAAAAGTCCAAATAAGCAGTTCAAAGTATTTCTCAACCCTTAGCCAATAGGAAAATGAAAATTAAAACTACCATGAGCTTCTATCCCCTTGCAATCCATTGTTAAAAGTCAGAAAACAAATGGAAGATATACTGTTGAGGATATGAGAAGAGAGGACACTTATTCACTGGTAAAGGGCAACTAAGCTTGTGTGGGAAAAACGGAAACTCTTCCCACATTGGAGAGCAGAGCTAACTCAGGACTCAGTTCTTGGGTCTACACAGACATGCCACAGAAATACCCACTGGTGGTTATTGCCCAGCTGTTCAGTAGAAGCAGCTTGGGTGTCCATCAGCAAATGGGGAAATGTAGTACATGCTGTATCTGGAGTTACACAAGGTCCCACAGCCCTTTCAGCCCCAAATGAGCACATGGACCCTGTATCAATTATAAAACTGTTAGTCGATGGCTAGGGCTTCTTGTTGGCTAGCTCTGTTTTAGTTATTAATCCACTTCTGTTAATTTAAGTATTTCCACATGGTCTTACCTTACCAGAGAAGAGTCCAGACCTGTTACTCCTTCCTCGGCTACATGGCATTTCCCCTGACAGGTTCTCCCTACTGAACTTTTCAAGAATTCTCCTTGTCTGCTAGTCCCGCCTATCTTCCTGCCTCTATTGGTCAAACCGTGTTTTTTATCAACCACTAAGAGAAACATATATACAGAAGGACTTCCTCCATCAACATGCTACACAACAGAATATTATATACTTTATCAGTATAGTATATGAAAAGAGCCAGACTCAAAAAGACAAATACCACATGTTGTCTTCATGAGTGGAACCTATACATATGTGTAAATTGATACATGTATGATTGTACCAAACTGGAACATAAATCATGGGAGTGAAGGAAAAGATACTGATGAAGGTAATAAATTAAGAGGGCACATGGGGGGTGTGGGGTGTGGATCATGGGGAGAGAGTAGCATCCAGGTAATGAGTGAGATTAAAGTATAATCCCACACAAGAATGAAGACACTATGATGGAACCCAATTACTTTGCATGCTAACATTAATTTGGAAAACTTTTAGATGAAATTTACATTGTTCAGACTAGCATAGCCAGACAGAAGTTATCTAGCAGACTGTTAGAAACTATCTGTCTTCAGATAAATAACTGCCTTCATGCAATCTGTTGTCCACCTGGAAATGAATCATGCCATCCTTAAGAAACGATGTACACTAATTGAGTCATGCTAAAACTTAAGAAGCAATGTATACTAATTTGCAAATGTAGGCATTTCCTAATGATGAATAAATGGTTTAGTTCTTCATTTAAATTTCATGATTGTTCAAACACATTTCGTTCTAAAATCTATCTCCAGTTCTGTCATGGACATCATTTAGAAAGTGTCCCATTTAGGGTAGGAGTCTGTAACTTCTAACATATGTATTCTTAAGTTGATCTAGATAATTTTAAATACGACAATGCTGACGTGACCTCATCTTTTGGTGTGTTCTCTGCTCAGAGTCACTGGCAGCTTTGGGACACAGAGTGGCTCTTCAGACAGATTTATAATTCTACACATGAATGCAAGTCATGTTAATTTACGGCAAGTGGTCTGTTGCTGTCGTTGTTTGTTTGTTTGTTTGGTTGGTTGGTTTTGTTTCTCCCTGTTAAAGAAACTGGGAAGTCAAACCGTTGCAGTTGTAGAGAAAGAAGTAAAGAGCTGTAAAAACAAAGATGGTTTTGAAATAATGACTGTGAACTACTCTCACAATGAAAACTAAACCTTTCTTCCATGACCTGTGGCATAAGGCACAATAAAGCAGGTACCAACAGCTCACAGCGATCTAAAAATCACTAAGTGTAGTTTGCTACAGTCACAAAAATGCATTATTTTTAGCACCTCAGAACAGAATCATCAATAATTGGCATTCTGATTTGAAAGTCATCGGGACCTGTTTATTTAAATGATCTCCGATCAATTCCCTGCCAAGTCTTGTTAGTTCCTCCATCCTTCAAACATCACATTTGTTTCCCATTCCCTTCGCCACACGAGAGACTATTTTGTCAGGAAGGGAAATTCTGGTATTGTTCAGATTCTTTGTGGTTGTTTCCATTTGCTTTTTCCATCTAACAGAGAGGAGCTGCTGTCCCCATCTCTGCTGTATCTCCCATGTCAATTTTGTCCTTTTTCTGTCACCTTTGGAGTCTGGTTGTTTCCAGGCCTCCCCCCAAGCCTTCATGGGCACGCCTTACCCCTTTTGAGTGTTCATACAGCATCCTGACTCTTGGCCATTTCAACCGTGCAACAACGTGGAGCTGGTGTTCCACTCAACCCTCTTAACCTCTTGCCATCCCTAGCAAAACTGTTGCTTGAAGAGATGACCATGGATCTTTCCAGGTCATTTCTTAAGGTCTTTCTCAGCTCTGACAAGATGACTTGCCTGACATTCATTTTCTCTAGATCTCTGTTTTTACTCACTTGGTATTCTTTGTGTAAACTTCAACCTTTGCATGCATTTTCTTAATTAACTTAAGTGGTCATTACAGAAGCAGCTTTACTGTGCAGGTCAAAGGGAAGGAGGAGCTGAATGCAGCACGATCTACCCTCCCTCCTTGTCCTCTCCACCCTTGTCCCTCTCTCCCCAGATCACCCGGCAGGTGTGGCTACTGACCATTTCCCACATTCCCCACATAGATTCTCCCACCTTTGCCCCTTTAGAGTGTCTATAACTCTTCCATTAAATGTGCTTTTTATCCAATATGCACTTAGGATAATGGTTAGTGAGTTTTCAAGCTGACTATGGTTCTTCATCATGAGAGATGAAATATGAAAATATCTGTGCCAGAGAGTTAATAAATGAGCCAAAGTTCAGGTTGTCTGTAGTTTGAATGGTTGTGGAGTAACCTGAAAAATTGAGAATAAAACGAGAAAAAAAAAACAGTCTTAGTCTATTAATGGAAGTGGATTTGTTATTAATGATGTTCTGCACACAAACTAAAATGATGTCTCACTGCATGATTTATGGGTCGGGATCAAGACTGGAAAAAAAACGTTTTCTCTTTTACACCAACGAAATAAATAAAAATACAGAAGTTTGGAAAAGCAAAAGTTTAGCATTTCAAACTTGCCTCCCGTATTTCCCTTTGATCATTAATCACATGGGAGAAAAATAATGTACTCTCTAATTGCCAAGGTATGGCCATCCTTTGAAGCCTGGGTATTCCAGTCAACACCAGCCTTCCTTATATCTGTGGCTCAACACCATCTTACAGGCCAAGTGTTTGCTTTGTGAAATCACTAAGGCTTGAGTTCTCCCAGCAGTTAGCAGAGCTTTACATAAACTGCCACACACCTGAAAGCTGTGTAAAAATAAGTTTGTGGTCCTTTCTCGGATAATTTGTATATTATATTTTGTCATATTGTGTAATATCTTTCTGTTTACCATGCTTTGTGCACAATGTCTTTATCATATCCTATGTATGCATACCTTCACGTATGTTCTAGACATTTTGTATATTGATACAATTTAGGACATTTTTTTTTATCATGTTGTACTATACAGTTTTACTTCTGGTCAAGGCATTTCAATTCTACCTCTGTTTTAGAGACTTACATCTATATGTATGTATGCATGTATGTATGTACGTATGCATATATGTATATAGTTATATCATTGTCCTTGATAATTACTTAGGGAAGTTTCAACCATTTGTATAGCTATGTTCCTGAGTATTACAAATTATCCTCACCCATGTTTATTATACCTGTGAGATTAGTCAGACACAGATATTTGATCTTCAAACACTTCATAGACCTGCAAAACATGGCATTTAATTGTTTTAATATTAGTACTCCATTGACATGAGGCACTATTGATCCTGACAGCACCGAGCTATTCCTGAGAATATGTTGGGCACTGATGTTGCTCCTTCTGGAGTCCATTCTCTCCTCAGCTAATGGCCTCTTGGGCAAAGATCTCCCCGCACCTCAACCACTGACTTTGGACATGCTGTCCTACTGTGCTTGCAGTAGACAAACATAGAAGACTTTCAACCTTCCGGCTTCTGTATTGGTCAGTCAGATACTCTAGGCTTAGTCAAAGCTGGTTGCCCCAATGTTGCTGTGAGACTTCGGGTGACTGTCCAGGTAGCCTGCTGTTTCTGTCTTAGCTGCACCTTTTGGAAGCTGCTCACCTGCACTTCCTGCCTACCCTAGTATTGCTATCCTCCTTCTCAGGTCTTTGATGAGGTTGAAGATTAGACTGTCACAATTATTGTTCTCTCTTCCTAGGGAGATATTAGATACAAGACTTAAAACTTTCCAGCTTAGGACAACTCTATAGTGATCTCTGTTATGCTTTACCTCACTGGCAATAGGTCTTAAGTGTATATGTACTTAATTTTCCTAGAGCATAATTGATATTTACTGTCTTTGTATATAGTTTTGTATCACGCCTAAATCTTTTCTTTAGGGAAACTGTAATGAGATATCCACCCAGCCTATACTTGTAGCACTGACCCTTTGGGGGTGGGGACAGTTGTGGGCGTGACCTAGGGGGACTAGGTCTAGGGTCCTGACCCCAGCTTGCTCTCTTACTTCCTGGTTGGAGACAGAGAGCATCCAGAGGCATCCTTGGGAAGGGAATCTGCGGTGGTTTCTGGTGTAAATGATTTCTCCCGGAATAAAGATCCATCAGCTTATGGTTTCCCAGATTCTTATTTAGCACGCTTTAAAACTGTATTTCCTATCTGATTAACACTCTGCATGACTATAGGTGAGAATGAATTAGTTAGTTAGTAAAATCACTTTAGTTGCTCTGGGAACAGGAACAGGAAACAACAGAAGAAGAAGGCATCATCTTCATGGTGCACCCCACAATTGCATCTTAGAGGAACTCAATACCACCGTCCAGTGCTTTTCAAGTAGGGATGGGGGCCTCGTGAGCATCATCCCCTTTCTATGCTAGATCTGTGCAGGCCCTGGCGGGCAACTAGGACAAGCTCCGGTATATGAGCCTACACCATAAGCACACGGCAGCACCAGACTTAGCAGGCTCCTTTAAAGGGGAGAATTAATACAGATGTGTTAGAAGGTCACAGGAACAGTAGGGGGTGGGAAACAAGGGATGTGTATGAACTAACACAGCTCAGAAACATGTTAGGAGCATTCACCAAGCGCTTCTCTCCAACTGCTTTTAACATCAAGGTTTTCTAGTATTGATATTTAAATACCCCACCTTTTAAAATTTACAAAGCAGCCACATCTAGGCTATAAAATCCACAAATTGTGTGTGTTTGTGCAGACGGATGTATACAGGTGTGTGTGTGTGTGTGTGTGTTTGCAGGTTCATGTGTGCTTGTGTGTGTGTGTGCATGTTCATGTATGTGTGTATGCATGTGTGTGTATGTGTGCGTACAAGTGTGTGTGAGGGTTGTGTATACTCGTGTGTGTGGAAGCCCATGTGTACTTATATGTGTGTGTACATGTGCATGCATGTGTGTACACGTGTGGGTTCATGTGTACGTGTGTGCATGTTTATGATTGTGTGTTTCTCAGTGTGTGTACGGGTGCGTGTGTGTGTGTGTGTGTGAAGGTTCATGTGTACTTTTGTGTGTGTACAGGTGTGGGTGTGTATAGGTGTGTTTGTGTGGTTTGTGTATGTATTTATGTGTGCAGGTTCACATGTTCTTTGTGTGCGTGCATGTGTCACATATATGTTCATGTCAGGTGTCTTTGGTCGATCACCCTGCACTTTAATTTTTCAGACAGGGTCTCTCACTATTCAGCTAGACTGGCTGACGGAAGATCCAGGGTGCACCCTGCCTACTCGACACTAAGACAGGCAAGGCTGCGTCTTCTCTGTGTGTGGGAGCTAGGGGTCTGGGTTTATACCTGTGTGGGAAGTGACGTCCTGACCGAACCACTTCCCCAGCACTGAACTCTGTTCTCGTGACCACAGACTCGGAGGCAGGGACAGGTCGAGTCTGAGTGTGACCCTCTCTCGGGGTTTTGCCTCCTAATTAAGATGGGGAACAGTGAGGGTGTGGTGATGTGTTGGAGTTCAAGCCTCACAGATCCATCAGCACACTGGCTTATCGTACATGTGCATTATAAATTTGATCGCCGATAATCCTGAGAGAATTTCTTTCACAGTATATCTAGTGATCTCAGTATTTTCAAGAAAGCAGCCTTTAATATGAAATTCTTGCTAACA
This sequence comes from Phodopus roborovskii, assembly GCF_943737965.1. NCBI lineage: Eukaryota > Metazoa > Chordata > Mammalia > Rodentia > Cricetidae > Phodopus > Phodopus roborovskii. Next base: position 4,337,105 of record NW_026126511.1, read on the forward strand.
AACTGTAAGACACACCTGGGTAAACTTGTAAGTATTCGATAGGCTGCATGTTTTACATGGGTTACTTACTATTAATTCTGCTAAGAACTCTAGCACAGACATTTTATTCTACTGGAGCTGGTGAGGTAGAGGCTAATGATTAAAGCTCCTTGACACAGAGAGCTGGGATTTGAACCCCACTCTGTCTCTTTTCGAAGATGCTCACTGTCATTCTGCTGTTATTTCTGAATTTAGCATTCCCTAAATTAAGGAAGCATGCACACATACCACAAATTAAAATCAAGAGTACAGTGGAGACCTTATTTTGACTGGCAGGTTCAGAGAAAACCCACTCCTGACAGGAGCAGGAAAAGCATTGAGTCACCTAAGTTCTGTCTCTTCTCCCACGCCCCCTCCATCTCCCACTGCTCTAGGACACTCAAGTCATCACTGACAGGAACAGAAGGGGGCAGCGGCCGGAGGAGGGGGCCTGAAGAGACTGCAAAGCGAATTACCACACCCCAAACAATCGAGAGGAAATGGAACTGAGTTTTGGTTTTAGTGTGTCTGAAAAATGAAAGCAAATTGTTTTTTAATTACAAAGAACACTCTTTCCATAAACAGTAATTATTTTTTGAAATAAAAAATGTAAGCTGGGTAAGGTGGTGTGTGCCTGCAAATCCAGACCCTGGAAGAATGGGACTAGGAGATGAAGAGGGGGAGGGGCCAACCTGAGCTACACAGTGAGACCGAGAATTTAACTAACAAATAAAACAAGCAAGGGAAAGCTGGGAGGCTGGGAGGCTGGGAGGCTGGGATTCTGGGAGGCTGGGAGGCTGGGAGGCTGGGAGGCTGGGAGGCTGGGAGGCTGGGATTCTGGGAGGCTGGGAGGCTGGGGGCCGGGAGGCTGGGGGGCTGGGATTCTGGGAGGCCGGGAGGCCGGGAGGCTGGGATTCTGGGAGGCCGGGAGGCTGGGAGGCCGGGAGGCCGGGATGCTGGGATGCTGGGATGCTGGGGGGCTGGGAGGCTGGGAGGCTGGGATGCTGGGATGCTGGGAGGCTGGGAGGCTGGGATGCTGGGAGGCTGGGGGGCTGGGATTCTGGGAGGCCGGGAGGCCGGGAGGCTGGGATTCTGGGAGGCCGGGGGGCCGGGAGGCCGGGGGGCCGGGAGGCCGGGGGGGGGGGGCGGGAGGCCGGGGGGCCGGGGGGCCGGGAGGCTGGGGGGCCGGGATTCTGGGAGGCTGGGGGGCTGGGAGGCTGGGATTCTGGGGGACTGGGATGCTGGGATTCTGGGAGGCTGGGATGCTGGGATGCTGGGATTCTGGGGGGCCGGCAGGCTGGGATTCTGGGATGCTGGGATTCTGGGGGGCTGGGATTCAGGGATGCCGGGGGGCTAGGGGGCTGGGATGCCGGGGGGCCGGGATGCTGGGATGCCGGGGGGCCGGGATGCAGCTCGGTGCTGTCCCGCTTGTCCCGCTTGTCCTGCTTTCCTACCATGTGTACCAGCCCTGCGCTTGCTTCAAAGTCCACGTTGCTTTGTTTTCAGCGCACGGTTTCTCTGTGCAGCTCTCTGGCTGCCCTGGGACTCGCTCTGTAGAGCAGGCTGGCCTCAAACTCACAGAGATCCTCCTGCCTCTGCCTTCCAAATGCTGGGATTAAAGGCGTGCGCTACCACCGATAGGCTCAAAGTACACTTCAAAAAAAAAAAAAAAAAAGAATCATCTCCAGCTATTAATCCGTCGCACTGGGCATCACTGGAAGACAGCTGCTCAGTTAAATAACTTAGAAATTCAGTGTTAATCGTTAGATAAATGGTTTCTATGTATTAGATCATTCGCGAGAGGTGGGGAGATGGCCCTGGTTCATGTTCTGATACCCAGCACCCACGTACAAGCCAGCAGGTGTCACAGCCCTATAATCCCAGTCTGGGAAGGCTGCGGGGGAGGGGCGGGGTATCTAGGGCTCCCCCTGGCCCAGCCAAGTCTGCCCTGCTCAGAACTTCAGGTCAGTGAGAGACCTTGTCTCAAAGGTAAGATGGGAAGACGATCGAGGAGGAGACATAATGCCACCATCCTCCAGACTCCACACGCATGCATGAGTGCACAAACAAGCACACACTCTGAAGCGTGTGCACAGATAGGTGCAAACAGAGATGATTGCTCTTGAGCCTTTCTCCTTGTCTATATTACATATAATGTATACCCATGTGCTTTACATGCTTTTTACACTCATATATGTTGTGGGTAGCAAATAAGACAGCTTCAACAATAAAATACATGTCTGTATATTTTTCACCAACACAAGGTAGTTTCAAGAGTGTCAGGCAAACATGGAGTGGTTAAGAGACATGTATGCATCACTAACTTTGCTCCACATTTTTATCTTAAGATATAAGAAGGGGTTTGGGGAGCTCGCTGAGAGCCCATTGTCTTGTTTCGTACTGATCTTAGCTTCATTTTGCAGCAACTGGGAGGCCTTCAGTCACTACTGTCAGTAAGACCTGCATTCATCCATGGGGACATTTCAAACAGAGGGAAAGGCATTTCACCCCACATCATGTGATAGTGAATGATTTTAAAAGATGTCAATTTCTGCTTCAGGATTTTTTTTATATGCAATAGTATTTGCATTAGAGAGAGGTTGGGGGAGGGAAAACCAAAAGTCATTAGAATTGTGTGTGTATTTGAATATAGGTAAGCTCTCAGAAGCATCGGCATAAGCCTGCACCACTGTGACAGTTTCTTCCCTTTCTATTGTGTCCACTTTAACAAGCGGGGTGGTTTGTAAAGGAACAATGGACCCTAAGTATTAAGATAGGATAGAGTACTTAATTTCATGGTGGATTTCATCATGTGCATTATTTCTGACACACATTCGCAACAAAATAATACTACAACAAGGTGTTTCTGTGCATCGGAATTGCCCACAGCAACAAGTAACACACTTCTTTCTTTTCAACCACAAAGCGATGGGAGTTCAATGTATACCCATCCAATCCTGCAAAGTCTAACTTGTGTCCTTGTGGACGATTGTTACATCAGCTTCAGTTAAGGATGGAAAGCCTGCCTTAGGAGCCTCTGAATTATTGGCAACTTCCTTTCAACCAGTCTTCATTTTCACTACTTCTACAACATGAACACAAGAGAATAAATGATTCCTGTTTTGTGGGGGTTAAAAAAAAAAAAACTGTAGCGTAACCACACTAGGACTGAAACTTGTAACTGTCTTCACCTTCCTAGTCTACCTACACTTCCTTTCCTAGTCTACCTACAGCTGAAAAGATTAGGTTAATAAGGACCAAAGTAGATACAGTTTAAAACCAAACAGTGCACTGATATTTCAAGAAAATTCCATGTCTTTCATGTCTACTAAGAAACTACTGTTGTGTTGAGATAAAATGAGCACATATATGGCGTCATCTGCTTGCGTAGATACTACAGATCTTATGTAGAATGCAAGAAAAAAAAGTCACCCTTAACTGTTGACATTGGTTATGAAAGATTACAATATTGCTACATGTAACAAATTACTGTAATTTATATGTGGATATTACTTTTGCCAGAATTTTAGGGGGAAAAAGTTTTTTTTATCCCCAACCAACCCCAGGAAAGATCTCCTCATCCTTAATTCATTAAGTACCATTTTTTACCGGCTTACATTTGTCAAATTACAGGATTCATTACAGCAGGGATGTGGAGCTGTGGCTCCAGCTCTTTTTTGTCCTAACCTTTTACGCCTGTATTCTTTCCTCTGATTTGTGACCTTCATTACCAGGAGAGCTCACATAATACCTTCAGTTCAGTTCAGAAGGATAAGTCAGATAGCGTAGGAATTATTTTACATACCATAGTTATTAACGTGATTACTCAGAGAAATTATATTAATATCCAAGACACTCCAACACTTCCAGAAAAAAAATGCCTCTTTATCTCAAATTTTCCTTTGGCTCAGAGGACACATTATTAACTATTCACAGTGAAAATCCTCAAGTGAAAAATCCCTTGGCCAAGCAGAAACTCACATTATAAAGAATTCATTGTGTGCATAGATCACCAAAGTCACAGGTTTCTTTAGCTTTTTCTTCACATTTTATTGAAAATAATTTATTCTTATTATACTGGAATAAGAGAATATAGACCAATATAAATTAAGTTACCCATAATTCCATATCTTCACTAATAACTAAACATGCCAATGTCTCTTTTCTATACATAGTAAAGCTATTTTGTGTGTGTGAAATTAAGGTCATTCCGTATAATGTCATGTCATTTACCTGACTTTTTAAGTACTTCTCATGTATTAACAAAATAAGCATTATTTTTAGTGTTAGTATTAGTATCATAGACATGTACTACAACTTACTATAGTATCTCTCTTCTACAAAGTGAGAGCTTATAGAAAAAAAGTATGACCAGCATTTGAGGTTGGAGAGAAGACAGGACAGGACAGAAATATTTGGTTATGGTTAGTTGTTAAATTTAGTTTACAAAGATAAAGGGCTGGGTGGAAACAGTAAATACAGTTTTTAGTTTGGTGGTAGTATCATAGCATTTGACATGTGAAACATGTCAAATTTTATAAAGTGCAAATACTCCCAATTATTGAATGTCAACCATTATTGCGTAGGAAGGCGGTTCTAATATTAGGCTGTTTTAAAATGGTAACAAATATTCAACTTTTATATTGAGATGAAAATAATATTATACATTTAGAGCCAATTCATTGACAAAGAGATATTTCAATTCATGTGTAAATCACAATAGACTTGTCAATTACTTCAAGTCATTCTGACAATCATTTTTCTAAACTATTAATCCTTTTTGGATTTCCAGGTCGTTCTACTGTATCTGCTTTTGTTTAAGGCAAAACTGTATTTGAGGCAAATCAGATAAACCATAAATTGTGTTCAGTGAGGCCCTCACACTCATGGAAGACTTTCCATGAGCTCAATTTTCAGTAGCACTTACATTGCATACCATTTATCTCCTTATTTCTCTAAAGAACCGAGTAGCGATAAAACTGTAACAGTGTTTTGTAATATGAAGCTTTACCTACACAATTCAAAGTCCTCCAAAAAATTGGCATTGTCCCTCTGTTTCAAGAAATAAACTCTTCAGAGGGTGTAATGAATTAATTATGTATTCACATAAAGTTCAATGCAGAGGATCTACTGGTACCTGTAAGGAATACATAACAAGTCTTCAAAATGTTGTGTACAGTGAAGAAAGTCATACGATTCCATTTATATCTGGCCCCAAATCCAATGATTCTAATCAGTTTTTACAGAATTCGCAAAATGGCTCATCGGTGGGGGTGAGCTGCTGGGGAATGAGGGGATACCCAGGGACCAACCACATGGATGTAACAATTATCAAAACTCCTACTAAATTTTTAAGATTGCACGTCTTAGCATGCATTATTTATACTTCATTTTAAAAGACTTGGATTAACTATGTCTCTGGAAATCTAACGGTTTAGTTCTAAATGATTCCAACGCAGGGTCCATCCCCTTTTCCCAGCATGACCCTAACTAACCTTTACCGAAATAATCAGAGTGGATATGGGAACAGTGACCAGTGTTCTCCATGGCCCGTCGGCAAGGGTGATGGCTTCACCACCAAAAGAGGTAGGAGGACATGGGGGCATTCGCTCAGTGCAGATACGGGATTTAAACAGGCTATGCAGCGCGGCTGCGTATGCTGATTTGTTTCTCTGCAGCATCCACCTTTATTATACTTACGCATGTGTGTCCGTGTAACCTCAAAACATTATGTTGCGTGCCCAAAATATACACAATACAACTTAACTTTCTTGACGATGCAATTTAAGGCTGGAGGCAAACAGGCTGGCACCTCAACACTTTCCTTCCCCCTGCCCAGGCTATGTGAAGGCGCCGCGGTCCACTTTGAAGCAGCAGGCTGTGCGTTTTAAGTTTTCATATCTGAATTGTTTTTCTCCCTGGGCAGAGTCAAAGCTGGCTCCCTGTAAATTCTACCCACTGAGTCTAGTTCTGCCCTAGTTAGCAAACTGCTCTTCCATGGCAGCCCCAGGGACAGCTGCCAAGAGGAAGGAATTCTCCTTTAGGTTCCTTTTATAATTAGGCTAACCTATTCCTTCAGCTCTTCCTCATAGGGCACCATTTTTAAGTTACCTCATCATTCTATTTTTAAGGAGGTTCTGCTTTCTCTTGTCCATCCTCGAATTTGATGCTTTTTTTTTTTTTTTTTTTTTTTTTTAAGGAAGAATACCTATGGTGATGATCATCGCAGCAGAGGCTCCTCCTTGCAGAGGGAGAATGAAGGGGTTGCTGCAGCACAGTCTGGAGGCTCCCACTGAGCAGCTGGGCATGGAGAGGGGGAGGGGAGGGGTCGAACTCTGCTTGCAAAGCAAGCCAGTGTGGAATGGATCGTATAAGGACAACTGTCTCGCTACGCAGCCTCCGTCCACAATGTTCTCATATCTCAAAGGAATTCCTTACAGCACGTAGGGCTCCGGATGCTTCTCTAGAATGTGTCCTGATGTCGAGCAACTTGCTGGTCCCAACATACTCAGGCAGTATGGATGTGGGAATACGTGGCTCTCGTAAATAACGGGACAGCATAGGATACAGGAAGATGAGGTGTCTGATGCTAATATCAAATGTGCCCATTCCAGAGACGCCATCATCGCTGTTGGATGAGAACCTTGTCAGAAACAGCACTGAGCTGCCAGAAAGGTTTCGCTTTTGGTTTTTTCTTAAAGAATGAACGCTGCGGTGAAGGAGAGAGATTCTGGAAACTTGAACGAACAACTGTTAGAGAAAGACGTCTGACTCACGGTTTCGGAGGGAAGAAAGTTCATGTCATTTTCATCCGCAGAAAAGAAAAAAGAAAATGCTTGCATGTCTAGAACTTCCCCAAGCGAAAATAAAGAAGTATGGGTTAACAAGAAATAGACAAATAACACAAAAGAGTTTGGGTGTTTACATCACAAAAAAAAAAAAAAAAAAGGAAGAAATTTGAAATGAGTGAAGCAATGAGAAGAGACGCAAAAACTAAAACAGGAAATATTGAAAAGTAATGAAAGATTTAAAACTCTGACACCAAAAGAGAGAAATACAAGGGAAAGGAAACCCCCGATTAAAACACTAAAGGAATTTAAAAGTACAGAAACCATGTGGGACACCATCCATCCAAGAATGGGGTCCTGTGAGGATTCTGAGTGCTTATGAGGAAACTCCAGGAAAATAAGACAAGCCTCGTGATCTCAGTTTCTTCAGACACGGGAAGGTTCTCGGACTGTGCCCCTCCCAAGTATATCGGACGGGACTGTGTTTACTTACTTATTCATTAGAAGTGGATCCTGCTATTTGTCTCTATGGAAGAAAATAAAAATGTTTTGCTGAGTGCTGCTTGCCTGTCTCATGTGGCTTGTGATTGGACCATTTCCTCTCATGGCGCCTCTTAACCCTCAGAGTATGAACTGTCTGATGCACTGAACAAAAGCTGCCAATGCACGGGACTTCAGTCCACCTCATTTCCAGCTCTGTCCCTTTCCTAGGTACCACTGCCTCTACAGCACAATACAAATCACAAGACGCTTAAAGGCGAGATTGTACCGAGACAAAGATAGGCAAGATTTCAGCTTTAAAAGTAATACAATAAAGAACTAAAACAGTATCGGGCTACATGGCCATCAAAACAGCCAGGTTCTCGACTGAAGAGAGGCAAACTGATGTAACAAAATAGAGAGTCCGTGCACGGATTCCTGAACTTAAGGTCACTTGATTTTCAACAGTGAGGCTAGGGATATAGAAAGGACAGGCTCCCTGATGAAGACCATGGGAGGACTTACAGTAGACTCTCATCTCATACCATATGTAAGAAGACCAGAAAGATGAATTAAAGACTTACAAAACTGATCGGAGGAAAACAGGCAAAAAGCTCTACTGCACTGCTCTGGGTAACGTCGTAATGTGTGTGTGTGTGTGTGTATGTGTGTGTGTGTGTGTGTGTGTGTGTGTGTGTGTGACCCCAAAATCACAGGCAATACAGCCAAACTAGACAAAAAGGGGCAATATCGAATGCAAAACCTTCCAAACAGCAAAGGCACGGATGAGCAGGATGAGGGGCACCTGTAGAAGGAGGAGAAAACTGCACACACACCTCTAATAAGAAGCGATTATCCAAAGTAGACTCACTCAAATAAACCAGGGACAAGCATACTTGAGACACATATACATATGTATACAAATAGAATAAAGTGGCTACCACAGTGAAATAAACCAACACGCCCAACGATGCCAACAGCCAACACGGTGTTTACAGTAAGCAAAAATAAATAACCTGGTGAAAATTGGGCAAAGTATCTTTATTGACACCTTCCTTTTCTCTATTCATGTTACATACCAAACACAGCTACCCCTCACCCCCTCCTTCCCACCTCCCCTTAACCCACCCCCACTCAATCCTCAGAAAGGGTTAAGTCCTCCTATAAGGACTCAGCAAAACCTGGCACATCCATTGGAGCAGGACCACCGCCCTCCCTACCCAACCCCCACCCCCAGTTCACCCCCATGCAGGCTGGTTTTTAAATAAGATGTGTATATTAGCTACTGGAACAAATTATTTAAAAGAAAGATGTAGTGTGCCTCATGGTCTAAAGGGTCAAGCCCACTACGGTGGGGAAGGTATGATTAATTCAGAGTGCACTGTGGCTGTGAACACTTTCTGCTTGCTGATGAGTTAGTTTGGCAAAACCAGCACCAGCTATAACTTATAAGTCTCTGTAGCACCATATCTGCAAGCTGGGTGCCTTATCCACCAGGTCCCCCCAGCCTCCCAGAACACCTCCATCTCCGGGCCAAGTGCTCTGACATGAGCCTATGGGAGACACTGCACACTGGCACCATAGCAACCTGGAAACTGTCAACACATGGATGAAACATGTTCAGAATCACTAACCGTCAGGGGAAAACTATAGCGAGACACCACCTTGAATCTGTTATAAGAAGTTAGGTGACCCACCGCAGAGCACGCAGAAACAGTTTAAAGGACCACAAGTGTCTTTCAGCGATGAGACACACACTTGTGTTAGATGCTGCCGAGGACTTGTTCTGAGCTTAACATGAAAACAGCGAAGTAAACATGGGTATAAGTTAGCACAGCTATGGCTGTTGTCTGACTCCTCCAAACGGCTCCTGTTTGGTGGTGTGGGTCCCTAGTACAAGCTGCCTTCATAAAGGGGGTGTTGAGAGAGTGACTAGCTCAGGAACACTCTGTCTGATCGATGAATGAACCGGTGGATTCAAAACCTGAGCAGACTATGGGAAAGTACTGGGCTTGTGGAAACAGGTTAGACTAGACAATGCAGAGACCAGGAGATGTCACTGAAAGACTCTTTGACCCAGGCCCCTTCTAATCCCTTCCTCTGTGTAGACACTGTGACGTGAGACTCTCTTCCACACACACACACCCTGAAGGGATGTTCTGAATCACCACCACTCAGAAACTACTGATCCGAGTGACCAGGGTCTGACACTGGAGAAACCGAGGCAGAGGGACTCTCCCCTTACAAGTATTTCCTTGCGCGTGTGCTGCAGCAACTAAAAAGCCTAACTAACACAGCCCCGCACAAAAGGGATGGAGAAGTCTCAAAATATTAGAAACAGGGTCACAGACAACCCAAAAATCCCATGGCTGAGAAAATTTCCCAATAAAATGGAGTCAGTGTATCAAAGAAAAATGCTTCGTCCCTAAACTCAGTGAAGCATGGGTCAAGACAGCCAACACAAGGGATCAACTTAAGGGTCCATCAGGAGCGAGAGAACAAGGAAATGAAATGGAACACACAAACCCTTGTGCACGGGGTTTAATACCGTTCCGCCACGAAAAGGGAGGAAAGTTTACTTCTGGGAAGACATGAACGGAAACGGAAGGATATTTTGAAAAGTAAAATCAGCAGAAACAGAAAAACAACTGACACATAATATCATGTACATATAACTTTTAGAAAAATTGAGCTTAGCAATAAAAAGTGGCATGGCTGTCCCCTGCCGTTGTCAAGGAAGGAAGGAAATGCAAACTTTGCCCCAGACGTGAGGAGTAACTTCAAGAGACTTGACGGGGTGACTGTGCTTGACACCAATGCATTATACATTTGCGAAGTGCTGAGGATGGGTTTTTAGAAATTCCCTAGGTGATAGGAATCTCTGGCAGCACATTAGATAATATATATGCTAATTAGTTTGACATAGCTTTCCACAATGCACACATATATCAAAATATATTGTATAATATGTATATATGTATATATACATATATACCTACACATATATACTTTTGTCTAGTTAAAAACTCATTGTCTGTAAAAACTAATGACAAGATATTTTAAATTAACTCAGACCCCCTGAATGTGGGTCTCAGTTAGAAGGCCTGGGCAGTCTAAGGGACCTCAGACAGTGGAACCAGTATGTATCCCTGGTGCAAAAGGACTTTGGGAGCACATTCCCCATGGAGGGATACTCCCTTAACCTAGAGACAGGAGGGAGGGCCTAGCCCCTACTCCGGATGACTTGAAAGATTTTGTTGACCCCTCCTGGAAGGCATCACCTTCCCTGTAGAGTGGGGGGGGGGGAATGGGATGGGAGGGAGAGGCAACTGGGATCATATGTAAAATAAGAAAAATAAATAAATGGGGAAAAAAGATATTTTAAATTAAAGCCGGGAGATTTAAGTCTTCTTCTTTTTTTTTTTTTAATCCAGGCATTAAGTGGCTAACCAGGTGAGGCGATCTGAAGGAGCATATGTAGAAACAATCTGCATGATTACAAGGGGTTCTTAACACCTGATGCAAAGCAAGGGCCTCAGTGCAACGCAATTCGCCTGTAGAGACTTGAGCTTCCACACCCATTGTTCCCAGCAAAGGACTTCAAGGCAGTTATGATGGAAGCCTAGCGCTCCTCACTATGATCAGCTGGCCCTCAAATACTTCACTCGGTGGCGGGAAAGGATGGCGTTACAAATGCAGGTAGGTGCGCTAAGTCACAGAGCTATTAGAGGGCATTTTAGGATCCTTATAAAAATGAGAATTTCTAATAACTACAAGGAACAAGAGTCATTAGAAGCAGAGGTTGAAAATGTGAAAGCAGTCATAACTGAAGGACGAAGTCCCAGATAGGGCTGGATAAAGAGCTAGGAAATGGCTGTACCAAACTTCATTAGGTGGAAATCCTTTTATGGGCAGTTTTGAAGGCAATACACAATGCTCACTGAAAAGCCTGCGGCTTAACCAATAGGGTCAATAATGAATGCAGCCATAGCTGCTGCTGGCATTACTCCAAGACTAGGGAATCAAGGAAGAAGGTTGCCTACTAAGTCACTCTTCCCCTACGGTGTTCAATTCACGTTTTGTAGACACATACACCCCCTCCCCCGCCCAGGCTTCTCCATCTAAGATCTCGTCCACCATCCTACATTATCACGTACATAAATAATTGCTTTCCCAGAAATGCTATTTTGGCCACAGGACAAAAATAACTCATTGTAATGAGCACAAATCATGACCCACAAAAGACTCTAATTAACCCCCCAGGCATGGTTCAGAGTATTTGCCAATAATATCCCCACTGTCTTTTACATGGTTAAAGCTGTGGGCTACCAAGGGGAGGGGGGGTAAAGTGGAGAGGAAACAGCAGACTTTGAGAGAGAGAACACGTATCTTGTTGTGTTAATAATAATAATAAATAATAATAATAATAATAATATCAGGGGCGTTACACAGGCTAGATAAGCATCATAGTACCCAGCTGTATCCCCAGCCACCAGATGCATGTGTCTGTGTGTGTGTCAGTGTGTATGCAGATGTGTGCATGTTGGGGGACACACATGGGTACTGTCCACTCATTTCTTGACACAGGGTCTCTCACTGCTGTGGGACTCACTGAGCGGGCTGGCCAGCAAGGCCCAGGGATCTTTCTGCTTCCAACTTCCAATGTTGGTGTTACAAGCAGGTGCCTCCAGACACAGTGTTTATTCTGAAAGCTCTATGGGACTTGAACTCTTATTCCCATCTTGCAAGGCAAGCGCCTTATTAGCTGAGTTATCTCCCTGGCCACTCAGTCTTTTTAAAAGAGATCCTTTCAAATGAAGTATTGAAACCCTAAAGTATGTTACTGTGTTTACCTCCCCCCCGCCAAAAAAAAAAAAACCACTTTTCCCCAAAGTCATATATTCTGATTTTTTAACAAGGCTGTCTTCCAAATTCTTTGCTATCGTTTTCCCTTCTTAAACTACAAGCCTAAATTATCCACTAGCGTGCTGGTAAAGAATGAGACATACTGTCTTGCTTTGCTAATTAGTTGCTAGGACCTCCTGAAGAAAGCACCATGAACTCGGGTTTCAACAGCAAATGGGTATCGTCTCACAAATCTGGGGGGGGGGGCATTCAAGACCCAGGTATCCCATAGTTCCAACGGGAGGAGTTGGTTCCTTCTGGCATTGTGAGGATAGGAGCTCTTGCAGACCTCTCCCGGGCACCGGTGGATGGTGGATATGACCCTTCATGTTAACATGGTGTGCCCCCTGCACTGGCACAGCTGTATCTGATGGCAAAGGTCATCGGGTGCTCTCCACCAGTTGCATATTTAGGGGACATTTAATATTTGTACAATTTGAGGTTATTAAGTTGACAGAATTTTTCTTATGAGTCATTTATGCCTTGTCCCAGGAGTACAGGTTCTAAGCTGCCCCAGGAAAGGCCTGACTATATCGACTCTTCCTGCTTTAGGGAGACACCCTTATCTCCTTGAAGGTCTTCCTTGGCCTTGGCAGTTGTAACACACAAAAAGAGGCCTGGGGTCTCTCACAATTGCTGTGGGAACTCATTCTGCCTACAGCCTTGGGGCACCAGCCCTAGGGCATGGTCTTGTCTGCTACACGG